>NC_132788.1:103366818-103671193 GCF_048418805.1 Vulpes vulpes | reverse complement strand
TTATTTATTCCTGAGAGACACAGAGAGGCAGAGACACAGGCAGAGAGAGAAGCAGGCTCCATGCAGGGAGCCCAATGTGGGACTCAATCCCAGGACTCCAGGATCACGTCCTGGGCCAAAGGCAGGCGCTAAACTGCTAAGCCACCCAGAGATCCCTCCAATAAAGAATTTTTAAATTAAAGAATACACACACACACACACACACACATATCTTTTTTTAAAAAGACCTATAGCTATTTAATAACACATTTAACAAACTACAGTATAGTGTAAACATAGTTTTCCTATGTACTTGGAAACCAAAAAAAATCATTTGGCTCTTGTTACTGTGGTGACCTGGAACTGAACCTGTAGTATTGAGGTCTGTCTGTATTTGACTTATTTTGGACAAAAACTTAAATGCAAAAATACCACAGCTGCCTTTAGAACCTGTGGTCACAGTGTTTGCTGGACTCTTTTTTTCCTTTTGTTTCATTAATAGGAATTTACGTGTTCTCACCATTCTTCTGGTTTTATTTTTTTCACCTAGCACATCTATAGGCAATGTTCAGAGCTTCTTAAATACACACAACTGGTATTTGCAACTGTATTGCAATGTATTGATACAGCTAGATGTAGTCGACTCAATTTGATTGTTTAATAGTATTTCAGGTGCCTTCTTAGCGCAGCCGGCAGCGCCTCAGTCTCATAATAGTATTTCATTATATGAATATCCCAGCTTATGTCTCTTATAAATGCTGTGGCAATGTCCTTGAAAAAGGCTTCTTGGACCGTCTCTATGTAGAAGCAAAAATACTGGGGTGTGGGTTATATGCTTAACTTTGGTCTAGAAAACTCCATAGTGGTGGTGCCCACTTAACCCTTTGAGCATTGTAAGTTCTCGTTTCTCTGCACTTATCCCAACACATGTCCTTTTTAAATTTGCTAACCTAGAGGGTTTGAATGGTATCTTGTTCTGAACTTCTTATAGTTAACTTAATGAGGCTAAATACAGTTTTTTTTTTATTGTAATTTCCAAAAAATCTGGTTACCAATGTTACTAATGGCCACCTCATTCACTTCTTAAATATTTTTAGGTTTGTCAACAGCCTGAATGTGGACAGTGTAAAGCCTGTAAAGATATGGTTAAGTTTGGTGGTAGCGGACGGAGCAAACAGGCTTGCCAGGAGAGGAGGTAGGTTTCGCCAACGCTGTTCTTGCCGCAGAGGAAAATGCTAGTTTTGTACAGGAAGGTGGACCGAAAGGCACAGAGCTGGCAGCCTTCCCTTGTCTAGCATTGTCACCCGGCCTGTCCCCTGTCTAAACAGCCCCAGTAGGTTTTACTGATGAAAGAGGACTTGCTTATAACAAGTGAATTTGTAGGTGCCCCAATATGGCCATGAAGGAGGCAGATGACGATGAAGAAGTCGATGACAATATTCCAGAGATGCCATCACCCAAAAAAATGCACCAGGGGAAGAAAAAGAAACAGAACAAGAATCGGATCTCTTGGGTTGGAGATGCTGTCAAGGTAATCCTGGAGAAGACGGTCTACTTCCTGTCATACATCTGCGAAAGGAGTTGTCTCCTGTCCTCTTTCATGGAGAAACCTGCTCATTTTTGCCTCAGAGAGGACCAGGGCCAGTGGGAGAGGCCAAGGCCCTTAGCCATGCATCAGAAATGTGTGTGCCCCAGACTCCATTTTGCTAACATTCCAAAATGGGCATTTGACACTGTCCTCAGTGTCAGGCTGGTTCTCCTTTGAAGCTTATTTCAAAGAGAGCCATCATTGCCCCCTCTGGTTGGGGGTATGGGTGTTTTTGTGGCACTAGCAGATTGCCTCCCCATAGTTCTATGATTGTCTAAGGCACAACTTTTTTAACAAAGCTGGAGAGCAAATGTTCTTTCACCGTTGCTTACTTGATGTCTGTAAGCCAAAGGTCTGGTCTGTAGCGTGAGGCTTACCCATGCCAGGTGCTGTTATAGGTCTGGACGGGGCTCAGCCCCTGTCCTGTGGTCCTGATCCTCTAGTACGGGGGGGTAGGCACGTGTACTGCCCTGTGGGTAGAGGGCTGGAGGGAGGTTGGGGGCTTGGAGGCTTCCTGAGGAAGCAGCATCTTAGCTGAGACCCAGAAGGTTGGCGAAGAACTAGCCAACAAAGATCTGGGGGAGAGTCAGGTGGAAATTAGCTTTCCTTGTGGAAGAAGTAGGTCCTCACAGCTGACAGGAGTTGGGACTAGAATGTGGCCTTAGGACTGTGGCGAGGAGTTGGGATTAGTGCTGTTTAAAATCAAATGCTGGAATCTGACTTGTTGCTGACACTGAAGGGCAGAGCTGACAAGGAGTGCCTGTGAGTGCTCTTCATGCAGATTTCCAGCCAAGGGAGGTAGAGATTTTCTGTAGTAGCCAGGTCAGTAGAGCTTTGTGTCTTAATGAAATTATTAGGAATGAGGCTTTTACATAATGTAATAGGAACAAGCAGGTCAGGCCTACCCTGGACCTTCAAACCCATCCTCCCCTGAAATGAAGCTGTCATTTGCAGACTGATGGGAAGAAGGATTACTATAAGAAGGTTTGCATCGATTCAGAAACCCTGGAAGTGGGAGACTGTGTCTCTGTTATTCCAGATGACTCTTCAAAACCGCTGTATCTAGCAAGGTTTGTATCTTTTCCTTTGCTTGACTTCAGAAAACACTTTCTCTTAGACAACTGGGAGAGGCTTATGTGCAGATAGCACAGCGGTTCTTTGCTAGGCTCACTGCAAAAAGAAAATGAGTTCCCCTAAGTAGACTCAGTCCAGACTTGCCAGTCAAGTGAGGGACTTTCTTCCAACTCCAGGGTCACTGCGCTGTGGGAAGACAGTAGCAATGGGCAGATGTTTCATGCCCACTGGTTCTGTGCTGGGACAGACACAGTCCTTGGAGCCACATCAGACCCCTTGGAGCTTTTCCTGGTAGATGAATGTGAGGACATGCAGCTGTCATACATCCACAGCAAGGTGAAGGTTGTCTATAAAGCTCCATCGGAAAACTGGGCCTTGGAGGTGAGTGGCCAGCGCCCGTTGGATGCCCTTCCCTCACATGCGTGGGGTCCTGGCTGACACCGGGTCCTTGTGCTCAAAGGGAGGCATGGATCCTGAGGCTCTGATAACAGAGGACGACGGAAAGACCTACTTCTACCAGCTGTGGTATGATCAAGACTATGCGAGATTTGAGTCCCCTCCGAAAACCCAGCCAACGGAGGACAACAAGTACAAGTGAGTGCCAGGACTGGGCTCCGGTGGTGTTCTGGGGCGCTCTGCTGCTCTGTGCATCACTCCTGACTTTCATGTGCTTCTGTCTGGCAGGGTTTCTTTCCTGCAGTAATCCAAGTCCAGCCTGACTTGGTTGCAGTTGCTTTAAGTCTATGAACAGCCTGGGCGTGGGGTTACCTTCATGAGAAACTCTCCTACCCAGGAGCAGAGTGTGTCTGTTTGTGTGCTCTTCGGCATTTATGCTACAGACCTTGCATGTTTCCTTGTGTTTCTTAGATGCTTTCTTTCATAAGTGATACCTTTGATGCCACTGTATTCTAACTGGCAAGTGACTGCTTTTAGAGAGGCTCACTTTTTAAAATTTCCTTCAGATGTTCAGTGCCCCATGCCTTCCTTTGTAACCTCTGTACCTTACTTGTTTGGACCAAATGTGGCATTGGTGCCTCTTAGGGCAGCAGCGATGCTGATGGGGCGAAGGCTGGGAGGGCTGGCAGACATGCTTCTGGTGCTTCTCCAGTCAGCCTGGTGCGCTGCCTTTTGACTTGATCTCTAATGAAGGCCATTTCTAGCTAATGTTGAATTTTACCAACTAGCTTTTCAGCCTTTAAAGATAATAGTATGAGATTCCTTAGACATGGAGTTCTGACTGGAATATTCTTTACTGTATTCTATATTCTGTTTGTCTTCTGGGTTTTGCTTTTTTTTTTTCCTTAGGGTTTTTATCAAATACTCAAAAGTAGGATTGGCTTGTCATTTTTTTGTGTTGTGTCTTTGGTCCCAAGTAAGGATTTTCAAAGTGCGAACAGAAACTAAAGGAAAGCTAGTTCCTTCAAATACCTGCAGATATTCTCCATTGGTCATCAGAGTCTCTGAGACCACTGACTGCTGCTACAGCCACTACCAATCAGCTCAGGGTCTTTTGCTTCTGTCTTTCACTCCAGGTTCTGTGTAAGCTGTGCCCGTCTGGCTGAAATGAGGCAAAAAGAAATTCCAAGGGTCCTGGAACAGCTTGAAGACCTGGACAACCGGGTTCTATACAGCTCAGCCACCAAGAACGGCATCCAGTATCGAGTGGGTGATGGCGTCTACCTCCTCCCCGAGGCCTTCACGTTCAAGTGAGTGCCCCCTTTGCCCAGGTCATAGTCGTGAGCTCTGGGCCAGTACAGGGTTGGCTTTGCAGTGTCCTCCACTCTGGATCCCAGGACTAGTTGCTGCCTAAACTGTCACTGTTGTATCTATGGTGTCAGCGATAGCCAGCCCTCCAGTGTATAGGGAGTCTAGCTCATTGCAGAGTGAAGCTGTAAGCCTCAAGGACGTCCGAGCGTGCGCTGGCTAAGGGGGCGCTGGTGCCAGAAGTGGGGCCCTGCCCAGCCATGAGGCTCCAGGGCAGAGACCATCTCCTCTTAGTCCCTGTCTGTCTGTGGGAGGAGTGCCTCGCCTGCCGGGCTCTTAGGATGAAGTTGGTTGCAAGCACTTAGCCCAGCACCTGGCCTAGAGTAGAGCTTGAACGAATGTGAGTTGTAATCCTATTTACCAGGAGGTATTGAGACCTCTTTGCTCATCAGAGGGTTGGGGCTGTTCGGGGACAAATCCAAGGAATTTCCAACTGGATCCAATCTTTGTCCTAGGAACTAGTGCATGATTGCCTTTACAGCCAACCTTTCTGAACTTCATCTGCCGATTTGCAGTTGCATTTTCCTCCAGTGCCCGCCCTCAATTCAATTACTGTGAATTGCAGAACAGAGGGCAGGGTCCCCTCAGCCTTATATAGTTGGTGCTTGTAGCCCCCTGAGCTCCCCTGTCCTTTGTGGAGCGGGGGATGCCCAAAGTGCTGTCTGCCCCAGTGCTCACTGTGCAGCAGGGCGTCCACACAGGTGCTCAGAAGCACCTTTGGAACCTGTCAGGCTAAGGCAGCCTGGTAGGAAAGTCTGGCAGCTAATTTCCTGAATGGCAGCCTCGAAAGTGTGTAGCCTAATTAATGACCAGCTTTGCCTTCAGAGGCCAAATTTCGGCTTGCCTAGTCCATGAGTCTCTGCCCCATTCTTTAAGTAGCATCACCTCTAGTAGCACCTCAGTTGGGAGAGCATAGGTCATGCCTTGGTAACAAGCCCACAAATGGGGAGGTTTCCTTCTTGCCTCTAATATGTGTCCATCATGGTTCGGCAGGACACTTGACTGGTTGGGTCACTCAGGGAACCAAGCTTGTGGAACCACTGCCTTCTCATAGTTGCCAGTCTGAGCCAAGGGAAAGTGTGTTGGAGGTTTTCCTGGCAGTTTAGTGTTCACATGACACGCAAGAAATGTTTGTGTGTCACGTCTCACACTTCTTGAACGGAATGAGTCACAGGCCAGGAAGTGCAGTCCTTTCATGTGGCCAGGAGCTGGGCATATTCAGGCAGTGTCAGCAGCTACTGTAGCCAGCAGTGCACACATGGAAGGTGATTATTTTTATCTTATTTTTTAAAGATTTTACTTACTTGAGAAAGTGAGCATGCACACGAGTTGGGGCGGCGTAGGGAGGGGCAGACAGAGGGAGAAGCAGGCTCCCCACTGAGCAGGGAGCCCGATACAGGGCTTGAACCCAGGACTCTGAGATGATGACCCGAGCTGAAGGCAGACATTTAGCTAACTGAGCCACCCAGGCATCTCAAGAATGCTCATTTTAAACTAGGAATGAGATTTAATATTTCTCTGTAAATCTCTGGGCGCTTAGCTACATTAGCTTATAAAGTGTTTGGATTTAAGTAGTAGTTGTTATTGGCTGGTCAGGCTGACGTAATTGCTTTTTATGGTTTTGTGTTCAGTTATGCATGATTCTTGCTTCTCTGCAGCATCAAGCTGTCCAGTCCCGTGAAACGCCCACGGAAGGAGCCTGTGGATGAAGATCTATATCCAGAACACTACCGGAAATACTCTGATTACATCAAAGGCAGTAACCTGGATGCCCCTGAGCCATATCGAATTGGCCGAATAAAAGAAATCTTCTGTACCAAGAAAAGCAATGGGAGGCCTAATGAAACCGACATCAAGATCAGAATCAACAAATTCTACAGGTCTGTGAAGGCTTCTGCTCTTTCAGAAGGCATGACTCTTCTAGAAGTCTGAGATGAGGTGGAAACTGTTTTTTTAGGACTTTGGTAGAGGTGGCTGTTTTTCTAAGTGTTTCCAGTTATCTGGTGGATGCTGACAGTAACTTAATTATATTTCATAGTCTTTCTGTAGACCTCTGTTTTGAAGCAGTGGCTTTCTCTCCCCCAAAGAAATCCTTAAGCAGAAGTCAAGCATATGACAAAGTCAGGGGTAGAATGTCGTGGGCTTTGCCATCTATTTAGGATTGTCTGAGTTCTGCCCCCAATTCCTCCCAGGTGCCCCTCCCTGTTTCTGGGGTTCCTCTCTGTCCTTTTCCCAAGTTCTTGGCTTCACTCAGTCTGCTTCTGGGATCCTAGTAACTCCTAGTTGGTTAGGAGCTAACTTGAAACTAATCAAGGACAGTTGTAAGGTTGCTTCACTTACCTAGTGTATGTTAAAGATTTTTTTAAAAGTCTTTATAATCACTTTTTAAAAATATTTTATTTATTTATTCATGAGAGACCCAGAGAAAGAGAGGCAGAGACACAGGGAGAAGCAGGCTCCTGCATGGAGCTGGATGTGGGACTCGATCCCGGGATGCCAGGATCACACCTGGGCTGAAGGCAGACACTCAACTGCTGAGCCACCCGGGCGTCCCTGTAATAATCATTTGTATCGGAAAAGAAATGAGAAGTCTGGCTAGTAGAGGCAAGAGAAGGAAACTCCAGATGTTTAGTAGGCAGCTGTTTGTGATGCAGGGCTGGCTTGTTTGGGCTAGTCATGTGCTGGCTCCTTCATGCCCATCATTTGCTGAGTTCATGGCAAGGAATCACATTTAGCTGGTGGTGCCAGCTAAAGGGGATAAAAATCAAGCTGACCTAACTGGGGTTTGCAGTCTTCACCCATGGTTTTCTGAACACCCCCAGAAATGTGGTGCCATTTAATTCTTTGTCAGTTAACAGCAAAAGAAAATTGCTAACAAAAGACTTACATTTTCAGGCCAGAAAACACACACAAGTCTACCCCAGCAAGTTACCATGCGGACATCAACCTGCTTTACTGGAGTGACGAGGAGGTGGTGGTGGACTTCAAGGCCGTGCAGGGCCGCTGTACTGTGGAGTATGGGGAGGACCTGCCTGGGTGCCTCCAGGACTTCTCAGCAGGGGGCCCAGACCGCTTCTACTTCCTTGAGGTGGTACTCTGGACTTACTGGAGGGAGGGGCTTCAGGTCAAAGTCCTAGCCCCCAGGAAAGTAGCTGAATTACCCAGAGTCTGAATCCATGGTATTCAAGTTCTGGAACTTAACACGTTTTTTTAATTTTTTTTTAATTTTTAATTTTTAATTTTTTTAAATTTATTTATAATAGTCACAGAGAGAGAGAGAGAGAGAGAGAGAGAAGCAGAGACACAGGCAGAGGGAGAAGCAGGCCCCATGCACTGGGAGCCCGACGTGGGACTCGATCCCGGGTCTCCAGGATCGCGCCCTGGCCCAAAGGCAGGCGCTAAACCGCTGCGCCACCCGGGGATCCCCTAACACGTTTTTTTTTTAAAGCCAAAAGTAACATCTGAGTGTCCTTGTGCACCTCCAGTTTATTTGGAGACTGTTAGGTGGCCTCTGCTAGCCCTACCAGCATCTTAACATGAGTTAGGGAAAGGTACCACTTTCCCTGGCAGACTTGGTCCTGCCCCTCCGTCCCTTCACCTATAGCCAGGTGATATCTGTACAGCTGAGCAGTGGCTCTGGTAATTGAGAAAGGATCTGGGCGTCTTGTCAATGAAGCTAGTCACTTTTGAACGTGGTTCTTCGGTGTCAGGTCATCTAAAGTTGATACATACCTGCGTTTCCCCCAGGTTGCACTATGGGTGGTTTAATATATCACTTTTGCCTATGTTTAGAATGCGTAGTCCAGGTACTTACAATAGCAGGAAGTCCAATGTTGGCCATGTACAATGTTTGTATCGTAGAACTCTCTCCCTTCCCCGCCCTGTTTCCAGTGTAACAAAATCAAAATATTCTTATAGATGGCTAATCTCTTATGGCCATGATTTAGGGGGAAATTAAATGGATCTTTATCAGATTAACTTAAATTGTCTTTGTTAGAAAAGGGACCAGTGTGTTTCTCTGCCAGACTGTTGTGATTTTTTTTTTCCTTCTTAGGCCTATAATGCCAAGAACAAAAGCTTCGAAGATCCTCCAAACCACGCCCGTAGCCCTGGAAATAAAGGGAAAGGCAAGGGTAAAGGTACGTTGTTTTTCCCACATTCTCTTCAAGTCTCTTACATAATTCAGGGACTAATGAGTCATCGTGTATGAAAACACAGCTTCTGATGTCACCTCGTTCTTTGCTGTGAATTCAAAATGAGGGTTTAAGGAGAGCAGGTCAGGGGGCTCTGACTGACTTGTGGCCTGTCTTCCAGGGAAGGGCAAGGCAAAGTCTCAAACATGCGAGCCAAGTGAACCAGAGACAGAAATTAAACTTCCGAAGCTTCGGACCTTGGATGTGTTTTCTGGCTGTGGGGGGTTGTCGGAAGGGTTCCACCAAGCAGGTAAACACCGTGAGGTTTTTCCCGCGTAACTACCCAGAAGGCCTTTCTGGCTCTAGTCACAGTTCTGCCTCAAGTATGATTCTAGGGACTTCTTAGCACACATTTGTCCTCATATGTCCCAGGCATCTCAGAAACACTGTGGGCCATCGAGATGTGGGACCCTGCAGCCCAGGCGTTTCGGCTAAACAACCCTGGATCCACGGTGTTCACGGAGGACTGCAACGTGCTGCTGAAGCTTGTCATGGCTGGGGAGGCAACCAACTCCCGTGGTCAGAAGCTGCCTCAGAAGGGAGATGTGGAGATGCTGTGCGGTGGGCCGCCCTGCCAAGGGTTTAGTGGCATGAACCGCTTCAACTCTCGTACCTACTCCAAGTTCAAGAACTCCCTGGTGGTTTCCTTTCTCAGGTAAACGGAGTTGAGGCGCCTGTTTCAGGGCTGCCTGAGGGCAATGAGACCACCAACCCTGGGGCTGCAACACCAAGTGTGCCAGCGGCCAACAGTAGTGGGGTTAGCCAGAGTGGCTGCTGGAGGCCCGGTGCGGTGGCCAAGCGCCCAGCCTTTGCTTCCAGGGAGTAAGTGGCTGGCTTCTTGGCCAAGACACTTGGGGATTTGAGGGGTATGGCATCCCAACAAGCAGACATCAAACATTTGGGTGTAGCTTCTGGTAGATAAGCCTTCCCATTCATTTCGTGCGTGCAGATGACCCTCGTAGTCTCTCCTACCTCCCACAGCTACTGTGACTACTACCGGCCCCGCTACTTCCTCTTGGAGAACGTCCGGAATTTTGTTTCCTTCAAGCGCTCCATGGTCCTGAAGCTCACTCTCCGCTGCCTCGTCCGCATGGGCTATCAGTGTACCTTTGGCGTGTTGCAGGTGGGCTTTCCTTGGGGAAGGGGGCAAAGGGGGGCAGAGGGGTGTGGACAGGAAAGGGGCTCAGTGGCCCCTGGACTGCGGCAGGTTGTCTCTAACTGAAGAGAGAGTTGAATGGGATAGGCCTGTGGTGCTGGGGAGGGAAGGGGAGGTGGCGGCTGGGGCCTGTACTCACTTCTTAGCACACATCTGTCCTCATATCTGTCCTAGAAGCTCGCAGCTTCTAGGTCTGGGGAGCACAGAACTGGTGTGCCAGTAAGTCCATCTGTGTCTTAGGGTCTCAAGAGTCACATCTGCTTGTGCATGAGGGGGGACCATGTGTTTCTCTCCCCTTTCTTTTGAGATGGAAGGGTGGTGGCCAGCTGTGGAGCTCTAGGTAGCAGTTAGATCCCCATGGGTGGTGGTGAAGGCAGAATTGCAGGAAGATGCAGACTAAACCATTACGGTTTAACAGAAGTATCTCTTGGGTCAATGTACACACGTAGAAACCTTAGGAGAAGGTGGGAGATCATACTCCAGGTAGCTACTGGTAGCTTTGTGTGAATAGATAATGGGTGATCAGAGGGAACTAGGCTTTATCTGAAAAGCAGCTAGTCTATATATCCGTTCAGCAGCTAATGATATAACTAAAGCTGAAGCTACGCTCAAAAATGAGAAGGGAGTCTGGCTGGAAGGCAGTGAGATAGTGTCTGCATGAGCAACGTGCTGGCTCCCTCGCCTCCTGGCTCCCCCGTGTCTAGCCCAGTGCCCCACACTGGGAACACTGGGTCTTGGGCTCACCAGTCAAACCTTGTTGGCAGCTCTTGTGCCCACTTGCTGCTAGGTCAGTAGCAGGGCTCCGTGGCTCTCTGCCTGCTTTTCTCCCAAGTGCTGAGATCATGAGCGCTCTTGTAGAGCTCTCAAAAGAGCTGGCTGGAAATGCCAGCAGGGTTTACTCCCATCTTCTCCAGAGACTAGTGGCCATCGCACAGGATCTTTTGTCCTTCATCTGGTCCCACTTACTCTTATTGGGGGTAAACCTGCTGAGTTTATTAGGGGCTGGTTGGAAGTGCCCGCTTGACTGTGCATGTCTGGCCCTCTCCTCAGGCTGGTCAGTATGGCGTGGCCCAGACTCGGAGGCGGGCCATCATCCTGGCTGCGGCACCCGGGGAGAAGCTTCCCCTGTTCCCAGAGCCGCTGCATGTGTTCGCGCCCCGGGCCTGCCAGCTGAGTGTCGTGGTGGATGACAAGAAGTTTGTCAGTAACATAACCAGGTGGGAGCCCCGCTTGTGTATGGTGCTTGTTACCTGGGAGGTTTGCTTATCGACAGGTCTCTCAAGAGGCCTGAGTAAGGAGAACGTGTTAGAGCAGTCAGTGTGGTGTTTGGCCTGGCGTACAAGCACTATACCAAACCTTTGGTCTTGCCCTAACTCTGGGTGAGCGCTGCACGCAGGGCAGCGACTGGACCTGGCTGTAGTCGTGAGCGGAGCCCGTACCCTAGCTCGTCCTCGTCGTAGACAGGGTCTAAGAAGAATGCTGCCCTTGTGACCTTGGGCGGCCCTTTGACTTCTGAGCTAGGTCATCCTACCCGGAGGGGGCAGTGGCAGCAGTCAGGATATGGTAGCTGTGATGGGAGGAGCAGCAGGACCCTGGTTCCCCAGAGTCCTCAGCTATCTGCCGTGCTGTTGCAGGTTAAGCTCGGGCCCATTCCGAACCATCACAGTGCGGGACACAATGTCTGACCTCCCTGAGGTCCGGAATGGAGCTTCGGCACTCGAGATCCTGTACAACGGGGAGCCTCAGTCCTGGTTCCAGAGGCAGCTCCGAGGCTCCCAGTACCAGCCCATCCTCAGGGATCATATCTGTAAGGTAATGGCACCTTGGCAGAGCAGCGCTGGCCTGCTTGGACCAGTGGCCCCATGAGAATGGGGTGTGTGGTTGGAGCCCAGCCAGGGCTTGGGGTCAGAAGCAGGGTTTGAGCCTGGTCCCTTCCTGCTCACCCTCGATTGGCGTCCTCTCAGCTGGCTCTTCCCCCCCCCCATCCCCACCAAGCCTCCTGCTCTTCTTTTTGCCACTACCATCTGTGCCTTCTGCAGCACACAGTCACTTAGAGCGTCAGAGCTCCTGCTCTTTCTAAATAGGTGTCAGAAAAGGAAAAAAAAAAAAAAAAAATATATATATATATATATATATATAAATAAATAAATAGATAAATAAATAAATAAATAGGTGTCAGGCCACTACCCCCCTGACTGACCTCATCTCTTCTGCCCATGTTCTCTGTGTTCTCCCAGATGTGCCAAACCCAGTTCTTCCTGTAGCTGGTTTTCTGATCCTGCTGGGCTCAGCTCATATGTCACCACCTCCGAGAAGCCCTCTCAGCTTGTCCTAAGCTGTCCCTTCACCCGTTCTCCTCCAGACTATTCTAGGTCCCTGTTCTGTTTATCTTCATGGCACACGCAGTCCCCAGGTTGTGGACTTGGGCTACTGTTTATCTCCCAAGATGTGATACAAACCCCTTCAGGGTTCCTCATCACTGATGTCTCCAGTGCCTAGAACAGAAGTGCCCAGACTACCTCAGGGGCTTAAATGCTCCCTGGATGAAGTGACAGCTGGGCCCTGCTGTGCCTTTTCAGGACATGAGTGCATTGGTGGCCGCCCGCATGCGGCACATCCCTCTGGCCCCAGGCTCAGACTGGCGTGACCTGCCGAACATTGAGGTGCGGCTCTCTGATGGCACCATGGCCAGGAAGCTGCGGTACACATACCATGACAAGAAAAACGGCTGCAGCAGCACTGGGGCCCTCCGCGGGGTCTGCTCCTGTGTGGAAGGTGGGGACCCTACTCATGCCCTGGGTGGGGCTTCCCTTGGGTTTTACTTTGAACACCCTTGCCCCTTGCCCCCTTAGATTCTGATCACCTGCAGCAGTCCAGAGGACTCCTGGCAGGAGATACCAGGGACTGCCACTCCCTGACCTGAAGCCCCAAGTGAGGCACAGACATGCCAAATGAAGACATCTCTGCTATAAATAGATGCTGAGAGCATCAAATGATAAAGCTTCGTGGATGGGGACTGCTGGCTGCTCTGTCCCTCCCATTCTAGAACCACAGTCTCATTGCAACTCTCTCTTCTAGCGGGCAAAGCCTGTGACTCCGCGGCTAGACAGTTCAACACCCTCATCCCCTGGTGCTTGCCCCACACCGGGAACAGGCACAACCACTGGGCCGGCCTCTACGGACGTCTGGAGTGGGATGGCTTCTTCAGCACGACTGTCACCAACCCTGAGCCCATGGGCAAGCAGGTGGGTCTGAGGGCTGGGGTCATGCCCTGGGAGGGGACAGCAGCACGGGGTCAGCCAGTGGGAGTGGCCCATTGGAAGCTAGTGCTCCTCACTTCCCTCCTCCTGCTCCAAATGGCAGGTGGGCCCAGTCTTGTTCCCCTTCCCCACCTTAACCTTTCACCCCCAGGGCCGCGTTCTCCACCCTGAGCAGCACCGCGTCGTGAGCGTGCGGGAGTGCGCCCGTTCCCAGGGCTTCCCGGATACCTACCGGCTGTTTGGCAACATCCTAGATAAGCACCGACAGGTCAGTGGGGAGTAGAGCGGGGCCTGCTTTTCCTCCGTCCTTGACGAGGGACTGAGTGGTGTCCCACAGAGGCCAAAAGGGGAGAGAGGCCCCTCTGCCTGACCCAGAGGAAGGGTGTGTCAGCAGGACTCATGTGGTCCCTTTTAAGGGGACACTGAGCACCCAGATTTCAGTGGCTGGTTGGCCTCAGTACTCCCAGGAAAGGGGACCCTATCCCTAGGGCCCAGGGACTCAGGGTCAGGCATTTTTAAGCACGTCAGCTGCCATTTACAGCTTTGAGGCAGGTTTAGCCCAAAGTGGGAAGTTCTAGGGCACTGAACTCCAGTGAGGGAGCAGAGTAAATGTGCAGTGGTAGGAACGAACCAAGAGTCTCTCACTGATCTCAAGGGGGGTTGAGTTGGGCAGAAATACGCTTAAGAAACACCCAAGTAATGCCTCCACGAGGCTCACAAAGCCAGCAGTGCCTAGGGATTAGAGCAGAAACCCCCTGCCTTGCCACTGCCCAAGTCCTGTTCTCTAGAAACAACCTCTCTTAGCCAGAAGTGAAGCATGGTGACTTCTATATCTGGATCTGAGTTTTTTTGTTTTATAGAAGCAATTTTCTGGGGTTCCCTGGGTGGCTCAGCGGTTTAGCGCCTGCCTTTGGCCCAGGGCGCGATCCTGGAGTCCCGGGATCAAGTTCCACATCGGGCTTCCGGCATGGAGCCTGCTTCTCCCTCCTCCTGTGTCTCTGCCTCTCTGTCTGTCATAAATAAACAAATAAACTTTTTCTTTTTTTTTTTTTTTAATTTTTTATTTATTTATGATAGTCAGAGAGAGAGAGAGAGAGAGAGAGAGAGAGAGAGGCAGAGACACAGGCAGAGGGAAAAGCAGGCTCCATGCACCAGGAGCCCGACGTGGGACTCGATCCCGGGACTCCAGGATCGCGCCCTGGGCCAAAGGCAGGCGCTAAACCGCTGAGCCACCCAAGGATCCCAACTTTTTCTTTTTTTTTAAGTTTATTTAAAGAAGCAATTTTCTTTTTTTAAGATTTTATTTATTTGAGAGAGAGAGGCAGAGAAAGAGAGAGAGAGAAAGGCAGAGACACAGGCAGAGGGAGAAGCAGGCTCCATGCAGGGAGCCTGATGTGGGACTTGATCCGGGGTCTCCAGGATCACACCCTGGACTGAAGGCAGCGCTAAACCGCTGAGCCACCCTGGCTGCCCTGGATCTGAGTTTACCTAAAGCCCTTTAAAGGCCCCTTGACATCAGGTTTGGGGTGTGAAGGTGGGCAGATGGGAGGGTCCCAGAGCCATCATGGCGGAAGTGCTCTGGTGGCCCATAGGAGCAGAAGACCTGGAGCTGGTGCTGACCCCGGCCACGCCAAGCCAGGCATCTCCCCCTTGCCTCCTGCAGGTGGGAAATGCTGTGCCACCGCCCCTGGCCAAAGCCATCGGCTTGGAGATCAAGCGCTGTATGTTGGCCAAAGCTCGAGAGAGTGCCTCAGGTACAGTGGGGGCAGTGGGCGTGCAGCTGGGGGGGACCCTCTCCTCAGGCCTGGCTCAGACCCTAGCCCAGGCGGCCTGAGAATCCCTAGGGAACCCCTGTGAGCAGTTGCAGTCTCACTGGATATGCATTCCGAGCTCCTGCAGGTGCTTATTTGGTGGGCCATTAGCGTCAACACCTGGCTGTTAATGTAGCCCCCAATTTGAACCTGTTCCGCTTGCCCGCTGCTTAGGGTAATCTATGTGTGCTCTGTAATGACTCTGCCTTTTATTTTTCTTTAGTTAAAACCAAGGAGGAGGAAACTGCTTAAGGACTAGTTTTGCCCTCCCGTCGCCCTTGTTTCTGGCACCAGGGATCCCCAACATGCACTGATGTTGTATTTCTAACATGTCAAAATCTGTCAGTTCAAATGTGTCGTTCACAGTGTTTGTGGCCTTGGCTGACATGGAGCTGTTCTGTGAGGTTTGCTTATCAACTAATGACTTAGTGATCAAACTGTGCAGTACTTTGTGCATTCTGGATTTTAAAAGTTTTTTATTATGCGTTATATCAAATCTACCACTGTATGAGTGGAAATTAAGACTTTATGTAGTTTTTATATGTTGTAATATTTCTTCAAATAAATCTCTCCTATAAATCACCCTGGCTGGTGACTTGTGATTTGAGGGGCTTTTGGTTGCCTCTCAGCTGAGTCTGGATGAGCACGGCCTCCTCAGAGCTGAAGGGGACTCCACAGAGCTTTGTCTGAAGTTTGGAGCATTTCAGGTGTGCCATGTAGGTGCTGGGGGATGGGGTTTAACTTGTGACCATTTTGACCAATGAGATGCAAGTGGAACTTGATAGTGTAGGCTTCCAGGAAAATCTAAAGCAAGTCTTACTTGGCCTTCCGCATTGTAGCCCTTCTTTGCTCTAGACTAGGAGTGGGATGCCTGGTGGTGCAGCACCCAAGTCTCTTGTGACCATGAGAGTAGAAGCCTGTGTAGTGGATGGTGGAGGAAGAAGAGTGGCGTCACTCAAGAGCCCTGGCCTGATAGCCACTGATAGACCCTCCATGTAAGAATCTGTTAGGTAGGCTCTCTGGGAAGTCAGCCTAATTGAATCCTGAATTCTAAGACCAACAAACCAGCTCTTTGGTTTATCTTTGGGAAAGGACTTGGCTATAAAATGCCAACAAAGCAGAAGCAGACAAAGAAGTGTTAGTCACCAGCACACAAGACACAGAGGACCACTGGTAAGATGGTAAGTAATACCTGTCCCACCACCTCTACCAGTAAATGGTGTGCTCGGTGGCCCTCTAGCTGTAGCTCTCTCCTCGGTGAGTCACAGACATCTTAGTCATAGGAGTGAAGGGACTACACATAGTCCAAACATAAAAACTTAAAACCACCTCCATCCCAAGAGGTTAGAGGTGTCCCTCCTGTTAGACTGTTCGAAAGAGCGCTGTGTTGAACATCGTAGTACATGCTTTTCCGTCTCTTTCTGGGAAATATTGGGGGTTCCTGGATCATTGAGTGTAAACATTTTTTTTTGTTTGTTTTCCTTCTTTCTTTCTTTGAAAGATCTTATTTATTCTTGAGAGACAGAGACAGGCAGAGGAAAGAGAAGCAAGCTCCATGCTGGGAGCCCTATGCAGAACTTGGTCCCAGGACCCTAGGATCACGCCCTGAGCTGAAGGCAGAAGCTCAAACCACTGAGGCACCCAGGTGCCCCTCCCTCTAAAGCTTTTAATGCTGCTCCCACCAGCAGTGTCAACTTCCCTTTTGCCTATCCTGGCTTTTGCTTCTTTAAACCTTGTCAGGAATAGAGAAAGTCTTGTTAATATTTTAAAGAGTGACTGAACATCTTCACCTGTCTGGTGGCCCCTGGATGTTGTTCCTGGTCTGATGCTGCATGACTTGGTCCTTGCTGGTTGCTATTTGGGCATTAGATTTCCCCCCTCTTGCTTGTTGCTCTTGTCATGAGTTGTCCCATCTTTGCCATATAGGAATCTTATTTTTA
This sequence comes from Vulpes vulpes, assembly GCF_048418805.1. Taxonomy (NCBI): domain Eukaryota; kingdom Metazoa; phylum Chordata; class Mammalia; order Carnivora; family Canidae; genus Vulpes; species Vulpes vulpes. Next base: position 103,654,428 of record NC_132788.1, on the reverse strand, counting down.
GGGGTTAGATTTCTATTTGCTTTTCCATTATTCAGAGCCTTCCATTATCCCTGTCACCCAGAGCATAGACTAGTGTTTTCTTTATTTCTGTGACCTCTCCTTTTTAACATTGCTTTTGTAAGGATGAAAATAAACCCCTCGGCTTGCTTATTGACCAGGTAGCAAATGTACATGGTAAACACAGCAGCTTGACATAGTACCTGGTAAAGTTCCCCTATCGGGTTTTATTTTCCTGTTATACATTGTTTGCCCCCCTACTTTTTTAAAAGCTAAACATTTCATTTAGAAAGTATATTGTGAGGGGGTGCTTGGGTGAGTCAGTCCGAGTCAGTCCGTTAAACATCCAACTTGATTTTTGGCTCCCGTCACAATCAGGGTCATGGGATTGAGCCCTGCGTCAGGCTGTGCTGGGGGGGGGGTGGTCAGTGGGGGAGGCTGTTTCAGGATTTTCTCTCCCTCTGCCCCTTCCCTTCGTCTTTTTTTCTAAGTATATTGTGAGTAGAATGAGAATTATGTTAAACCTTTTCCCCATTCCTAGACCCCTTGACCCAGACAACAGAATCCTTACCTCCTTCTGAGGTCCTCCTCTGCCCGAGTCCAGCGTGTCTGTCTTTTCCCTGCTCTAAACGGTGCCACTGATTAAAACTACACCTCAAAGGCTGTTCTACTTGCGGATGTCTTGCTGAGCTCTTGGTTTGGTTCTGTTTTGTTTCTGTCGGGGTCTATTAGAAACCAGTCCTGAACGTACCGCTTGTATGTTGATAAATGAACCCACATCCTCAAGCTGTAGAACGTTTCCATGGCTGCAGAAACCACTTATGCCCCTCCCCCCCATCACTGCCCCCCTTCCCCTGCTGCCAGGCAACCTCTGGTCCAACTGGGTCTCCATAGAGGACTTAGAGCTATTCAGTTCAATGTAGGCTCATGCATCTGGTTTTTCACTCAGCATGTTTTTGGGACTCATCTGTGTTGATATCTATCACCAGCTTGTCCCTACTTACTAAGTAGAAGGAATGCCTTTATTTTAAACTGTTTATCGGGGCGCCTGGCTAGCTCAGTCAGTGCAGTGTGCAACTCTCCATCACAGCATCGTGAGTTTGGGGCCCATGTTGGGTGTAGAGATTACTTAAAAATGGCTTATGAAACAGTTTACACGGGCAGCCTGGGTGGCTCAGTGCTTTGGTGCCGCCTTCAGCCCAGGGCATGATCCTGGAGACCTGGGATCGAGTCCCACATCAGGCTCCCTGCATGGAGCCTGCCTCTCCCTCTGCCTGTCTCTGCCTTTCTCTCTCTCTGCCTCTCTCTCTGTCTCTCATGAATAAACAAAATCTTTACAAATAAAAAAGAAATAAACAGTTTACTTTTGGGGGCGCCTGGGCAGATCAGTTGGTTAAGCGTCTGTCTTCAGCTCAGGTCATGATCCCAGGTCCTAGGATTGAGCCCCGTAGCGGGCTCCTTGCTCAGTGGGGAGCCTGCTTCTCCCTCTGCCCCTTCCCCAACTCGTACTCCTGCCCTCTTTAAAAAAAAAAAAAAAAAAAAAAAAAAAAGTTTACTTAAAAACTTTGTTTTGGGGACGCCTGAGTGGTTGAGTCTCCCTTTGGCTCAGGTTGTGACCCCGGAGTTCCAGGATCAAGTCTCACATCAAGCTCCCTGCATGAAGTCTGCTTCTCCCTCTGCCTTCATCTCTGCCCCACGATCTGTGTCTCTCATGAATAAATAAAATCTTTTTTAAAAAATTTATTTTTTTATCCTTTTGTATTTAGAAACTACTGTGTAGTTTCTAAATACAGTGGGCAGTTGGTCAAATGATGGTGTGTACATTTGTTCCTGTGTCTGAGTCCACATCTACAGGACATTTCTAGTGGTTGAGTGACAGTGTCAAACTTTAGATGTGGCATATCTTCTAAAATCCTAGTGGCTATTTTTATAGTGGTTACATTTAACTTATAGACTTATGGGGAAAAGTAATCTTAATGACAAGCTTGCCTTTCTAAGAATAGGGTCAACCCTGGTTAACAGATATTTTTATGTCCCTCAACATTTCAAAGTCTTCATTTAGATACTACAGATTCTTTCCTTTTTTTTTTTTTTTTAAAGATTTTATTTATTTTAGAGAGTGTGCATGTGTGTGCTGCTGGAGGGGCAGAAGGAGAGGAAGAGGGAAAGAATCCCAAGCTGACTGCACTGAGTACAGAGCCTGAGGGTCTCGATCCCAAGACCCTGAGATCATGACCTGAGCTAAAATCAAGAGCTGGACCCAAGTGTCCTGACACTGCAATTTTTTTTCATTAAGATTTTATTTATTTGGGCAGCCTGGGTGGCTCAGCAGTTTAGTGCCGCCTTCAGCCCAGGGCATGACCCTGGAGACCTGGGATCGAGTCCCACATCAGGCTCCCTTCATGGAGCCTGCTTCTCCCTCTGCCCATGTCTCTGCCTCTCTTTCTGTGTCTCTCATGAATAAATAAAATCTTTTTTAAAAAATGTATTCATGAGAGAGATAGAGGCAGAGACACGGGCAGAGAGAGAAGCAGGCTCCCCTGTGGGGAGGCTGATGCAGGACTTGACCCAGGACCCTGGGATCACGTCTTGAGCTGAAGGCAGATGCTCAACCGCTGAGCCACCCAGGGGTGCCTCGATACTGCAGATTTCTTAGCTTGATTCCTAGGTATTTAACCTTTCCATCACCGACATAAAAGGGATTTCTATTTTGTTCTTTCGGGGGAGATGGAGAGGGGAAGGATGTTACTTTCTAAGCAGTGGTCCTTTGCCTCTAAAGACTGACTTGTATTGATTATTGACTTTATGTACTATGTGTGGTGGGTTGTTGTTGTTGTTTTTAACCTAGCCAACCTGCTGGCGCACCTGAGTGTTTCAGTGGATAAGTGTCTGCCTCGGCTCAGGTCGTGATCCTGGGGTCCTGGGGTTGAGTCCTGCATCAGGCTCCCCGAGGGGAGAGGGGGAGGGTGGTAAGGGCCTGCTTCTCCCTCTGCCTATGTCTCTACCTCTCTCTCTGTCTCTCATGAATAAATAAATAAATAAATACTATCACCCCCCCCCCCAAAAAAAATCAAGAAAACCTAGCCAATATGCTGAATTTGCTTATTTTTGTGATACTTGTGTCACTTGCTTAACCGACTGAACCATCCATGCCGGCACCCCTCATTTAGCATGTTTTTGATGTTCATCCATGTTGTGGCAGACATCAGAACTTCATTATTTTTTGGATTGAATAACACTCCATTGTCTGACACACCGCATTTTGTTCATCTGTCAGTGAACACTTGGATTGTCTCCACTGGCTATTGTGAGTCATGCTACAATGAGCCTCGTGTAGGAGTATCTGAATCCCTCTCTCAGCTACTCGGAGCACATACCTAGGCGTGAAATTGCTGGATCATAAGGCAATTCCTATGTTTAACTTTTTGAGAAACTCTCAAACTTTTCCACAACATCTGCACCATTTTATATTCTCATCAGCAATGCCCAAGTGTTCAAGCCCCTCTGCATCCTTACAAACACTTATTTTTATTAGTGAAATAATAGCCACCCTCGTGGGTGTGAAGTGGTATCTCATTGTTTGCTTCAGGTGTGTGTATGTCCATATATGTGTGTGTGTTTAATTTTAAACTTGTTTAATATTGTGATTTTAATTTTTAAATTTAATTTTTAAAAAGATTTTATTTAGGGATCCCTGGGTGGCGCAGCGGTTTGGCGCCTGCCTTTGGCCCAGGGCGCGATCCTAGAGACCCGGGATCGAGTCCCACGTCGGGCTCCCGGTGCATGGAGCCTGCTTCTCCCTCTGCCTGTGTCTCTGCCTCTCTCTCTCTCTGTGTGACTATCATAAATAAATAAAAATAAAAAAAAAGATTTTATTTATTTATTCATGAGAGACACAGACAGAGAGGCAGAGACACAGGCAGAGGGAGAAGCAGGCTCCATGCAGTGAGCCCGACATGGGACTGATCCCGGGTCTCCAGGATCATGCCCTGGGCTGAAGGCGGCGCCAAACCGCTGAGCCACCCGGGCGCCCCCTAAATTTAATTTTTAATTTTAATTTAAGCCCTTTATGGTAAATACATATAAAATACCATTTTAACCATTCTTCAGTGTCCAGTTCGGTAGCATTAAACACATTTGCATTGTCGTGCAGTCCTCACCCCTGCCCCTCTCCAGAACTTTTTCATCTTTCCAAACTGAACCTGTCCCCAGGAAGCACTACCTCCCCATCCCGAACTCCCATCATCACTTTCTGTCTCTGTAAATTTGACTGCAGGGACCTCCTGGCAGTGGAATCATACAGTATTTGTCCTTTTGTGTCTGGCTTCTTTCACTGAGCATGATGTCCTTAGGGTTCGTCCGTGTCTTAGCAGGCGTCAGAATAGTCCCTCCTTTTTAAGGCTGAATAATAGCCCGTTGGATGGATGAACCCCATTTTGTATATCCACTCATTTTTCAACAGACACTGGGCTTGCTTCCACTTTTCACCGATGTGATCCATGCTACTTTGAACAGTTACCAATATCTATTTGTGTCCGTACTTTCAGTTCCTTTGAGGATATACCCAGAAGTGGGATTGCTGGATCATATGGTAATTCTGTGTTGAGTTTTTTTTTTTTTTTTTTTTTTTTTTTTTTAGAACTCCCATCCTGTTTCGACAACAGCAGGTTAGTCAACGAAATAAACATTCAAGGCACAGCTAGAACCCTTTTTTGTGGCTCCCAGATCCCATCTGCTGCTTCCCCAGACGTAACCACTATCAGCATATTGCTTGCTGTGTCTCCTTCCTATCTGAGTTTTTCTACCGTTCCCACATCTGTGAGTCCATAAACCTAGCATTCTCTATGTCTTTAAAAATACTTAGATATGTGCAATAAAATAGCATTTACCATCTGCAACCTGCTTTTCTCTCTCATGCATGTTTTGAGTTTTTGAAGAAAGACAAGCTATAGAGAAAGTACATTGTATCCCAGAACAGCCAAAATGAGTGGTCAAGCACCTTTTCCCCTTTTTATGTTGTGAGGAAGCCCAACGCCCTACCATCATCTGTCACCTTTGCCCACATTCACATGCAGTCATCATCTGTGACTAGGAATAGAAAACTTAGGTGGATAGTGTCCTACAACCACTGATAACTTAGGTAGATCATGTTCTACAACCACTGACTGAGCACCAACTCTGTTCCAGACCTGGTGCTTGGTCTGGGCATGTAGCAGAACAACAAACCAGCACTGTCTCTTCCTGCCTCAAGACCAAAGCAGGTGGACAAAATCCACAACGAACAAGGTGGTTTTATTTTTTTAAGATTTTGAGAGTGTACACAGAAGCTGGCGGCAGGGCACGGCAGAGGCAGAGGGAGAAGAGACACCACGTTGAGCAGGAAGCCTGATTCGGGGCTCAATCCCAGGACCCCAGGTCATGACCTGAGCCCAAGGCAGCCAGACACTGAACCAACTGAGCCACCCTGGAGCCCTATGAAAAAGGTGATTTAATTAATTAATTAATTAATTAATTTTAAAGATTATATTTATTTATTCATGAGAGACACAGAGAGAGCAGCAGAGGCATAGGCAGAGGGAGAAGTAGGCCCCATGTAGGGAGCCCGACATGGGACTCTATCCTGTGTCTCTAGGATCATGTCCTAGACCAAAGGCAGCGCTAAACCGCTGAGCCCCCCAGGCTGCCCTGATTTTATTTAAAGGATGGGAAATGCTACGAATAGAACTGAGATAGAGTGACTGAACTTTGCTTTGTTCCTCTCCAGATTTTTTTTTTATAATTTTTTTTAAATTTTTATTTATTTATGATAGGGACACGGTGTGAGAGAGAGAGAGAGAGAGAGAGAGAGGCAGAGACACAGGCAGAGGGAGAAGCAGGCTCCATGAACCGGGAGCCCGACGTGGGACTCGATCCCGGGTCTCCAGGTTCGCGCCCTGGGCCAAAGGCAGGCGCCAAACCGCTGCACCACCCAGGGATCCCTGATTTCTGTTAGTATAGGTTGGTTTTGCCTGTTGGAGAATTTCACACAAATGATGTCAAAGTCAGGGGGCACCTGGGTGGGTCAGTGGTTGAGCGTCTGCCCTTGGCTCAGGTCATGATCCCAGGGTCCTGGGATCAAGTCCCACACTGGGCTCCCTGCAGGGAGCCTGCGTCTCCCTCTGCTTATGTCTTCACCTCTCTCTTGTCTCTCATGCATAAATAAATAAGATCTTTTTTAAAAAATGGTATCTAGGGGATCAATTGTTTGGTGTCTGTGATATGCATCCATGTCATCATGGGTGTTAGTTTGCTCCTTTTCTTTGCTCCATTGGAGAGATGAACCACAGTTTGTCTTTGGCTATCCATTCATCTGCTGATGGACTTTTGTGTTGTGTTATGGGCTGAAATTCATGTTTCAAAATTCATGTTTCAGCCCTAACCCCTAAGACTTCAGAATGTGAGTGTATTTGGAAATCGAGCCTTTACAGAAATAATTGAGTTAAAATTACATCATTAAGGTGGTCCCTAATCCAATATGACTGGTGTCCTTGTAAGGACCACGTGATGACACGGAGAAGAAGGCCATCAACAAAGCCAAGGATAGAGGCTTCCGAGGGAACCAGTCTGCTCAGCACCTTGATCTCAGACTTCCAGCCTGCAGGACTGTGAGAAAATATATTTCTGTTGTTTAACCACCCCCCCCACCCCCCCCACCCCCGCCGTCTGTGGTCCTGTTGTGGCAGCCCTCACACACTAAGCCAAGTTGTTCCCTGTTTTGGCCATTGTGAATAAAGCTGCCAGGGACATTTGTAAATATTCTAACACGTGGCTTTTTGTGGACGTGCATTTACTTTGGGTGTTTATTTTTTTTATTTTTTTTTTTTTAAATTATTATTTTTTTTTTTTAATTTTTTTTTTAAATTTATTTATGATAGTCACAGAGAGATAGAGAGAGAGGCAGAGACACAGGCAGAGGGAGAAGCAGGCTCCATGCACCGGGAGCCCGACGTGGGATTCGATCCCGGGTCTCCAGGATCGCGCCCTGGGCCAAAGGCAGGCGCCAAACCGCTGCGCCACCCAGGGATCCCGTACTTTGGGTGTTTAAATTAAGATTTTATTTATTTGGGATCCCTGGGTGGCGCAGCGGTTGGGCGCCTGCCTTTGGTCCAGGGCGCGAACCTGGAGACCCGGGATCGAATCCCACATCGGGCTCCCGGTGCATGGAGCCTGCTTCTCCCTCTGCCTGTGTCTCTGCCTCTCTCTCTCTGTGTGTGACTATCATAAATAAATTTTAAAAATTAAAAAAAAAGATTTTATTTATTTGAGAGAGAGCATGAGAGAGAGAGAGAGAGAACACAAAGGGGGTGGGAGAGGGGCAGAGGGAGAAGCAGACTCCCCGCTGAGCAGGGAGCCCAACGCAGGGCTCCTGGGATCATGACCTGAGCCAAAGGCAGAGGCTTAACCCACTGAGCCACCCAGGCGCCCCCATGCATTTGTTTCTTTTTTCTTTTTTTTTTTAATATTTTATTTATTTATTCATGAGAGTCACAGAGAGAGAGAGGCAGAGACACAGGCAGAGGGAGAAGCAGGCTCCATGCAGGGAGCCCGATGCGGTACTCAATCCCGGGTCTCCAGGGTCGCACCGTGGGCTGAAGGCAGGCGCCAAACCTCTGAGCCACCCAGGCGCCCCCATGCATTTATTTCTTATGGAAAATACCAAGAGGTAGAATTGTACATCCTGAGATGTAGCAAATCGCCCTGAAGCTGCCACTTGCTGGAGGATGGTATACCCTGCACGTCCTGATGTCCCTCCTCACGTGCTTTGCACAGCTGGTCTGGCTGCTGTCCTGGCTGCTGTCCTGCAGAGATTCTGGATGCAGAAGAATGTTGGTGCTACACACAAGAGCTGTGGGAGCTTTTTTTCCCCATCCACTCTTGGACTCCAGCTTCTCACTTCCTTAGGCTCCCCTGGGGCCTCTTATTTTTGCTTAGGAAATACCTGACTTTTTGTAACAGTGATATATACCTGATGTTTAAGAAAAAGTGTTGCATAAAGAAAAACACCAAAAAGGAAGTAAAGATGAAGCCAGATCAAGACACCCAGAAGCATCTGTCTTTAGTGGTTAACATCCTTCTCTGCACCCACGAATGTGCAGTTTCTCTCCAGGGGTGGCACTTGCACAGATGGGGCAACATTGAGCAAATCCTTGAGCCAATCCCTTATTTAGGATGAATGCACTGTTTTCAGATTTCTTTCTTTTTTTTTAAGATTTTATTTATTTATTCATGAGAGACACAGAGAGAAAGAGGCAGAGACACAGGCAGAGGGAGAAGCAAGAAGCAGGCTCTACGCAGGAAGCCCGACTCGGGACTCGATCCCCCCCGTCCCCAAGATCACGCCCTGGGCCGAAGGTGGCGTTAAACCCCTGAGCCACCCGGGCTGCCCTATATATATGTGTATACTTATATTTAAAGCAAAATAACATACACATGGTAAAAAAATTTAAATATAGTAGAAAAGTCGCAAAACAAGCTTTCTTCCCCTAATGTCTTCCTCCTGAAGCATCCCTCAGAGAGTTTGGTATTTCTTTTTATTTTATTTTATTTTTTTTTTTAAAGATTTTCTTTATTTGAGGGAGAGCATGAGTGGGGGGAAGGGGTAGAGGGAGAAGGAGAAGCTGACTCTCTGCTGAGCAGGATCCCTGGGCTCGATCCCAGGACCGTGAGTTCATGATCAGAGTCAAAGGCAGACTCTTAACCGACTGAGCCACCCAGGAGCACCGAATTTGATAGTTCTTTTCAGAAAATAGTTTGCATATATCAACATATATGTGCTATTAAATATTTACACAAATTGGTCCCTATAACCTATGCCTTTTTACATCTTGCTTCCTCCTAGTATCTTGAAGATATATATATATTTTTAAGCATAACCACAAACGGATCTACTTCCTTAATTACATAGATTGTGGCATAGTGTACCATAATCTATTTAACCTATAATGGACAGTTTTTGCTTTCATGAACAATACTGTACATTTATTCTTGTATCTTCACATTTATAAGTTTTTCTCACAGGTGGAATTACTAGCTTGCTCAAAGGAAAACAGGTATGAGTGAATCAGATGAAGAGGTACAAACTTCCAGTTATAACCACATCTTGGTGGTGAAAACTACAACATAGGGAATAGTCAATGATATTGTAATAACTTTGGTGGCAGGTGGTGACTGCACTTTTTTTTTTAATTTTTATTTATTTATGATAGTCACACACAGAGAGAGAGAGAGAGAGGCAGAGACACAGGCAGAGGGAGAAGCAGGCTCCATGCACCGGGAGCCTGACGTGGGATTCGATCCCGGGTCTCCAGGATCGCGCCCTGGGCCAAAGGCAGGCGCCAAACCGCTGCGCCACCCAGGGATCCCCCTCTACAGGCTTCCAAAGCAATCTTTCTTGCAATAAAATATGGTCCCAATGGGTTACCATTCAAAACATGTCATGGGGCAGCCCTGGAGGCTCAGCGGTTTAGCGCTGCCTTCAGCCCAGGGCGTGACCCTGGAGACCCAGGATCAAGTCCCAAGTCAGGCTCCCTGCATGGGGCCTACTTCTCACCCTGCCTGTATCTCTGCCTCTCTCTCTCTCATAAATAAATAATAAAATCTTAAAACAAAAAAACACATGTCATGACCTCACCCATACTCACAGCCTACAGGGTAAAGAGCCTACACTCTTTAGTCTGCTTTAAAAAGTCCTTTAGGGATCCCTGGGTGGCGCAGCGGTTTGGCGCCTGCCTTTGGCCCGGGGCGCGATCCTGGAGACCCGGGATCGAATCCCACGTCGGGCTCCCGGTGCATGGAGCCAGCTTCTCCCTCTGCCTGTGTCTCTGCCTGTGTCTCTGCCTCTCTCTCTCTCTCTCTCTCTCTCTGGGTGACTATCATAAAAAAATAAAAATAAAAAAATAAAAAGTCCTTTATGGGGGCTCCTTGGTGGCTCAGTCAGTTGGGCATCTGCCTTCAGCTTGTGTCAAGGTCTTGGGGTCCTGAGCTGGAGCCCTGCATCAGGCTCCCTGCTCAGCGGAGAGTCTGCTTCACCCTCTCCCACTTCCCCTGGTTGTGCTCTCTTGCTGTCTCTCTGTCAAATAAATGAATAAAATCTTAGACTGCTTGGCCACACAAACCTAAATAAATGAATAAAATCTAAAAAAAAAAAAAAGTCCTTTATGATCTAGTTCCTACCTTGCCCCAAATGCCCATTAATGGAGCACTTAGTGTGGGCAGACCCCCCTGAGTGCTGGGCACCCAAGAGGTGAACAAAGCAGGGAAATGTCTGCTTTCTGCAGATGACCTTCCATGCAGGGGTTCTCAATTTTTTTAAGAAAAGATTTTATGTATTTATTCATGAGAGACAGAGAGAGAGAGAGACAGAGAGAGAGAGGCAGAGACACAGGCAGAGGGAGAAGCAGGCTCCCCGCAGGGAACCTGATGTGGGACTCTGATCCCGGGTCTCCAGGATCACACCCTGGGCCTGCCTGGGCCAAAGGCAGGCGCCAAACTGCTGAGCCACCCAGGGATCCCCAGATTCTCAACCTTTTTACATTATTGCCCCTCTAAAGGAGAAAAGTGGAATTATTTTTAATTTTAAAAATTTTTTAAGGATTTTATTTATCTACGAGAGAGAGACGAGAGAGAGAGAGAGAGAGAGAGAGAGAGAGAGAGAGAGAGAGAAGGAGCAGGGGAGGGGCAGAGGGAGAGGAGACTCTGCTGAGCTTGCAGCCCGACGCGGGGTTCAGTCCCAGGACCCTGAAATCATGACCTGACCTGAAGGCAGAAGCTCAATCGACTGAGCCACCCAGGTGCCCCTCTTTAAATTTAATTTCAGGGCAGCCCCGGTAGCTTAGCGGTTTAGCGCCGCCTGCAGCCCAGGGTGTGATCCTGGAGATCTGGGATCGAGTACGGCGTCGGTCTCCCTGCATGGAGCCTGCTTCTCCCTCTGCCTGTATCTCTGTCTCTCTCTCTCTCATTCTCTGTGTCTCAAATAAATAAATAAATAAATAAATAAATAAATAAATAAGTAAATCTTTAAAAAATTTTTAATTTCAATCCAGTTACATTTAATTTCTCCCTAATTATAGAAATTAAATATTTAGGCATAAGATTTTGTTTAGGAGAGTTGCTTTTGGAGGGCCACCAGCCATTGTAATATTCAAGGTGTTTTGCTACCCAAGAATTCATTGTAGCCCCCTTGGGAGCCACGTGGCTCCCACTGAGAATAATACCCTAAAGGGAGGGCTGGACAATAAACAAGTAAGCTGGAAGGATTATATCAGAGAGCCAAGAATGTTGCAAAAGAAAGGAGGAAGAGGGGCAGAGGGGCCCCCTGACATCTTGATCGTTTGAATCAGGAAAACTCTTCCCAGACCAGGAAGACCAGCCTGGATTCTTCACCACCTGCCACCATGCAATTTCTTCAGAAAATGATCATTTCCCCCTCACAGTGCCTGGCATACAATAAGCTCTCGAGAAGTGAGCTTTAGTGTTATTAGTACCTTTAAATTTTTTTTCTAAAAACTGGATCATTTATGTGTCTGTTTCTTTTCTTTCTTTTTCTTTTTTCTTTTTAACTGGGGTTCCATTCATTTAGTCCTATTGTTCATGGACTGCTACTTTGTATATAAAACATGTAGAGATCAAAAATAAATAAATAAATAAAAAATAAAAAAAATAAAAATAAATAAATTAAAAAAACATGTAGAGATCATTTAAGGTTTTGGGCTCCAGAGAGGAATTACTTCTGCTCTCTGGCATAAAATTAGAATAGGAGAAGGTCATCTTTTTTTTTTTTTTTTTAAGATTTTATTTATTTATTCATGAGAGACACAGAGAGAGAGAGGCAGAGACACAGGCAGAGGGAGAAGCAGGCTCCAAGCAGGGAGCCCGATGCGGAACTCGATCCCAGGACTCCAGGATCACGCCCTGGGCTGAAGGCAGGTGCCAAACCGCTGAGCCACCCAGGGATCCCGAGAAGGTCATTTTAATTCTTGAATCTGGACTAGCTGGTCCCCTTCCCAAATCTTATTTTTGATATTTGTATTATTTTTCACTTTGCCCATTTTCATAACATTTACATTCTGTTCTGTGCTCATGACCTCCTAGTTGTTTAGCGTTCATTCTAGTTATAAATGGATTCATTGTTCAGCACTATTCATTATACTCACATTTTTCTATTTCTGGTTTATGTATTATTCATCTATGAGTTAATTAGACTTCATCATTAAGCACTGTCCTTATTCGTTTAATACGGTCCTTCCATACATTCTCTCATATTTGAAAGTGTGCCCAAATCACCTTTATATTCAACTGATACCTTGGTCTTGATACTTCTGAGTCATAGTCGGCTCACAGTTTTGTGCACGTTGCTCCATTGCCAACTGGCATGGAATGCTGGTGTGGCAAAATCTTAGCTCAAACTGATTTTTCTCCTTTGTTGGTGATTTTTTTTAAAATAAATTTATTTTTTATCGGTGTTCAATTTGCCAACATATAAAAGGTGAAATGAATGGCATGAACGAAGGGAGGTGCCACGGCCGGCACCTCCGCCTCCGGCCGCAGGGGGCGCTGTGGGCGCTGCTGCCGGGCTGCTCTGGGCCGCGGCGCAGGAAGTCTCGTCCTCCCCCCACTTCCGGTCTCTGGCCCGGGACTTGTGCTGCGTGGAGGAGGTTTTGAAATGCCGACCGGAGATTTTGAGTGAGTCGAGGGTCGCGGAGCGAAGCCTGGGAGGCGGCTTGGGGGCCGTGGGGGCGCTCCTCGGGGCCTGGCCTCGCTGACCCAGCCTTCCCCTCCGCCACCTTGCCCTTGCAGTTCGAAGCCCAGCTGGGCCGACCAGGTGGAGGAGGAGGGCGAGGACGGTGAGTACGCCGGGTCGCCCCGGGTCACGGGCGCCTGCGCCGAGCCTGGCACCGCCGTCCGGTGCCGCATCCCCCCTCGCGGCCGGCCCCCCCCCCGCGCCTCCCGCCTCCCGGCCAGCCCGTCGCCACTTCCAAGTGTCCGGCTGGCCGGTCCCCCCCTCCCATGCCACCGCCCAAGCCTCACAGCCGCTGCGGGGAGGAAGCTGTAACAGCCAGCCTTGCTTGTGTGCGAGCGCCGATGTCTTTATGGGCTGCCCCTCGCTTTCATCCTTGCCATTGCGCGAGATTACTCAGCCAGCGCCATGGCCTGGCACGGCTAGCCCAGGGCACTTGGTCCCCAGGCCTCAGCCCTTGGCCCTGCCGTCTAGGCCCCCGGTGTGGGCGTCATCCCAGAAGTCCCTTCATTTTAGCTTGGGAGCCCTCGCCCCTCCAGCTCACCCCTCCTCCCCACACTCCCCTTCCTAGACAAATGTGTCACCAGCGAGCTCCTCAAGGGGATCCCTTTGGCCACTGGCGACACCAGCCCAGAACCTGAGTTAGTGCCGGGAGGTGAGTGACGACCTCTGCTCCACTCGGGGCTCCCTCTCCCCAGCAGCATTCCCTTCCCCCTCCATCACCCAAGGCTCAGTTACTTCCCCTGTTCTCTCTTTCCCAGCTCCACTGCCGCCTCCCAAGGAGGTCATCAATGGGAACATCAAGACAGTGACAGAGTACAAGATAGATGAGGATGGCAAGAAGTTCAAGGTGAGGCTGGGGGAGGAGTTGGGGGCCCCTTGGCCGGGAGGGGATGGTGTGTGTGTTGGGTAGGTTGGGTTGATTAGCTCCAGAGCCTTGAAACACAGGAAGTCATAGCCTCTCCCCTCCCTCCACAGATCGTCCGCACCTTCAGAATTGAGACGCGGAAGGCCTCCAAGGCTGTTGCAAGGAGGAAGGTGAGACTCTTTTCCTCTTGTCTTAGAGGCTCTCCCAGGGCTGGCTTGGAGGAATTAGGAATCCTTTTTGTTGACACTGTTTTGATCTGATACCTTTATTTTTAGAAGTGGGGTTCAACTCTGTCCCTATTCTTTTGGATCAAGGGGGTTTAAGGTTGAGAGGTGTTTGTGCTCTGTTGGGACCCTGAAAAGTCCAGGGTGCAGAAGTTGGGTGGTTTATAGATTCTTAACTCCGCTCAGCTTGTTTACTTGTTTACCAGAAGGAACAGAGCCAAGCCCTCCCCTCCGGCGGTCATAGCAGCTCCTGTTTAACTGGGCTACATGCTTAGGAAGAAGTGATAGCTGTAAATAGCATTGGCACAATTTTCGGTGGACTTCCTCTGTGCCAGACCTCAATGGCAAGTGTTTTGCAGGAAGTGTTTTCTCATTTGCTTCCCCTAGCCGTCCTGGGAGGTGGGGAACATTTGAGGTCTCCATTTTAAAGGGGAGGAAGCTGGGATCCCTGGGTGGCTCAGCGATTTATCGCCTGCCTTCGGCCCAGGGTGTGATCCTAGAGTCCTGGGATCGAGTCCCACGTCGGGCTCCCTGCACGGAGCCTGCTTCTCCCTCTGCCTGTGTCTCTGCATCTCTCTCTCTCTCTCTCTCTCATGAATAAATAGATAAAAATCTTAAAAAGGTGGGGAAGGAAGCTGAAGCCTAGTTTTTTTTTGTTTTTTTTTTTTTTTTAGATTTTATTTATTCATGAAAGGCACAGAGAGAGACAGAGGCAGAGATATAGGTAGAGGGAGAAGCAGGCTCCATCCCGGGAGCCCAATGTGGGACTCGATCCCAGGTCTCCAGGATCACGCCCTAGGCTGAAGGCGGCACTGAACCGCTGAGCCACCCGGGCTACCCAAGCCTAGTTTTTTGTTTTTGTTTTTTTTTAAGCCTAGGTTTTTTAACTAGCTCAAGGCCCCTCACAGTCTGGGTGACCCCTGGGTGTCACTTCCTTATGGGAGCTGGCCCATCTCCTGTCATGGGTGCCCCAGGAATGGTTAGCTGTGTGACTGTTTCCCCCTGGGCCTTGGTTCTCTCCTCTGGAACTTGGGCTGAGAGCCGTCCCCGCCTCCTGGAGCTGGCTTGAAGCTAGGGGCTAGCACATGCCAGGAGTGGTACACGCTAGGAAATGGGAACTGTCGTTGTCACCACTCTTGGGAGACTTGGGGGAGGGAGAAGAATGTGGTTCAAGGCTGAAACACCCTGAAGGGAGGGCTTTTGTAGGTCGAGTGGTGGTGGGGGTCCCACTTGCCCTTACAAGTCCCCCATCCCGCCCCGAGCCCAGAACTGGAAGAAGTTTGGGAACTCGGAGTTTGACCCACCAGGGCCCAACGTGGCCACCACCACAGTCAGTGACGACGTGTCCATGACATTCATCACTAGCAAAGAGGTGAGTTGGGCAAGGGGCTGGGCCGGTGGCTGTGATGGTGGTGGCCAGGGTGTGGCAACCCCCGCTCTGACTGCCCCCCCACTCCCCCCCCCCCCCCCCCCCGCCCCAGGATCTGAACTGCCAGGAAGAGGAGGACCCGATGAACAAGCTCAAGGGCCAGAAAATCGTGTCCTGCCGCATCTGCAAGGGCGACCACTGGACTACCCGCTGTCCCTACAAGGACACGCTGGGGCCCATGCAGAAGGAGCTGGCTGAGCAGCTGGGCCTATCCACCGGCGAGAAGGAGAAGCTGCCCGGAGGTGCCTGGGCCTGGGATGCGACTTGGTGGACCACGGGGTGGGGCGGGTTGCATGCACCTCTGGGAGCGTCCTCGGTCTCCACCTGCTGCTGTGAACGGGGCTGTCCGCATCGGAAGTTGTCCTCTCTCACTGGCACCAGTGCTGCCAGGCTGTGGCTGTGGTCTGTGTGAGCGCGCGAGACCAGCGGGGTGGTGCCAGGACTGCTGGTAACACCACCGTTGTTCCGTGTTGGGCTGGCGAACCGTTCCTTTATGGGTCTGGCTGCGTGTACTTGAGACTTGGAGCTGTGATTCTGCTGCAGACTCTGTGATCAGACTGGAGTGTGCCTTGTTTGCCACAGAGGGGACCATGCCTGTGTGCGTGGGTGTGTGCACACACACGCACAGACTCGCACATGTGATTGCAGCCTGTGTCCATGTCCTTCAGTGTGATTTGCTGATAGTGGGTTGAGTCTGCAAGTTTTACAGCTGTGACTCGGTGTGCAGCACATTTGTTACCTGCCATGAGTGTGGGACCCGGGGGCTGCCCCTGCATGTTCCTGTGCTCTTCTAGCTCTCAGCCCTGGGGCTGCCAGTGGGTTCTTGCTCTGACTTGCCAGATGTGACCTTCATGTCCTGGCGGCCAGTGGACCTCAGCAGAACAAACCAGATACCTGTGGCTTGATAGACGGTGCCTGGGCTGGGTCAGGGCCAGAGCTGCCAGCGCCCTGGGGTGGATCAGGGTGAGGCCTGACCCAGCTGCTTTGGTCTGCAGAGCTGGAGCCTGTGCAGGCTGCCCAGAACAAGACGGGGAAGTATGTGCCACCGAGCCTGCGGGATGGGGCCAGCCGCCGTGGGGAGTCCATGCAGCCCAACCGCAGAGGTGAGTGGTGGGTGGGCACCTCTTAGTCCCGTGGTCATCCTTTATTCAGGGCCTGGTTAGGGCTGTCCTCTACAAGCTGTCACTCCTTGCCTGTCTAGCCGACGACAATGCCACTATCCGTGTCACCAACCTGTCAGAGGACACTCGTGAGACTGACTTACAGGAACTCTTCCGACCCTTTGGCTCCATCTCTCGCATCTACTTGGCAAAGGACAAG
The DNA here is from genome assembly GCF_048418805.1 of Vulpes vulpes. NCBI lineage: Eukaryota > Metazoa > Chordata > Mammalia > Carnivora > Canidae > Vulpes > Vulpes vulpes. The sequence continues at coordinate 103,637,815 of NC_132788.1, read as the reverse complement.
ACCACTGGCCAGTCCAAGGTGGGCGGTGGCTGTGGGGATGGGTGATGGGGTCACCTGTCCTAGTTGTGCCCTAAGGGCCCCTGACTCTATCCCCCCCCCCCCCCCCAGGGCTTTGCCTTCATCAGCTTTCACCGCCGTGAGGATGCTGCACGAGCCATTGCTGGGGTGTCTGGCTTTGGATACGACCACCTCATCCTCAACGTTGAGTGGGCCAAGTAAGACCTGTCACACCCCTGCCTCCCCCCACCCCTTCACATCCCACACTCAGGTTGACTGTGGGCCCCACATTAGTTTAATAGTACCCAAGCCTCTTCTGAGGTACAGGTTATTTAAGGTCTTTTTTTTCCGAGGGGGGGCCATGTGTGGGCTCTGCCCTCCTGCATTGTCAGAGACCCCAGTTGTATGTGGCAAAGGGTCTCGGAATGCCCTTTGGGTTCTGGAGCCCTCACGCTTGGTATCCTCATCACCTGTCTCTCTCTCTTAGGCCATCAACCAACTAAGCCAGTTGCCATGTTTGCTGCTGCTGTCTGGCCCCGGCCCCAGGACCCCATGGCCTTAGGAGGTAGCTCCCGAAAGCAGGGGGCTCTTGGCAATAAAAAGGCTCCTGTTGTCATGTTGTCTCGTTTATTCACAGATGTCACCCACTCTTTGGCTAGTGGGGCCAGCCCTCTTTAGGATCAGTGCTGTAGGCAGAAATTCCTGCCACTGTGGCCTGGCACTTGCTGGTCCCTGAACAGGTCTTTGTGTAGGGGAAGAAGTGGTGGTTTGGGGCCTTTGGCAGTTCAGGGCTTGTTAGTGGCTCAGGGCCAGGAGCCTCTTGTGCTCTTGGCCCCCATTCTGCTGCTGGTCTCAATGCCTTGTGGTGAGGAAGTGGCTCAAAATAAGCCAGGTCATGGGCTTAGCTCAGGGGACTAGGGCTCCACGTTTTGGGGGGGTTGCTGTAACATTGAGGGGCAGGACTTGGCCAGAGTTCCCCGTGTCCCCTGGCATTTGGCTATTGCTGCAGCTGCAGCAGCTCTGGTGGCAGCACCCCAGGCTGGGTGCCACAGCCATATAAAGCAGTGGGTGGATGCAGATGGCCAGAGGCATGAGGCCCCGCATTATCTGGTGGGTCCTATAGGTCATTTGGTCCACTGCTGCCTTGGCCTCATTCAAGCTGGCAAAGCCTGGGCAGCGGGCCCTCCAACGCTGCCGAGCTTGCACGTTGAGCACCTGTGTGATGTAGTAGGGCACGTAGGAACTGGCATAGAGGGCCAGGCTGCTGGCCACCAGCGCTGCCACACGCAGCTTCTCGGCAGCAGTCATGCCGTGGCTGCGCAGCACGGCCCATCCGAGGGCACTGTAGGCTGTCAGGGTGAGCAGCAGCGGCACGCCGCAGCCCAGGACCGCCAGCACCAAGGTGTAGGCTCTGTAGGCCTCAAGGCGGAGGTCATCCGCCATCCCCAGGCACTTGGTGCAGGCCTCAGGCCTCTCTGTGACACAGCTGCCTTCCCTCTGTGGCCTTTTCAGGTGTGAGAAGCTGAGCGTGGGTGCAGCCAACAGGGCTGCCAGTGCCCAGCCAGCGGCGCTGACGGCCCAGGCATGCTTGGGCCGCCAGCTGCTGCGGGTGAAGAAGGGGTGGACGATGCCCAGGTAGCGGTTTAGGCTGATGCAGGTGACGAAGATGACACTGCCCAGCAGATTGCAGGTGAAGAGGAAGCGCTCCAGGCGGCACGCGAACTCCCCGTAGTGCCAGTTCTTGGGTGGGTAGAAGTAGGCGGCCAGCGGGAGCAGCGTCAGGGCATAGAGCAGGTCGCTGATGGCCAGCTGGGCTGAGAAGACCACGGCGGGGTGCCACGGGCGCTGCTCCCGCGTCACAAAGCGGTAGAAGGCCAGGCCGTTGCTGGCCACAGCCACCAAGAACTCAACTACCAGCATGGGGCACAGAAAGGCTGCCTGGAAACGGCTGAACTCACGGTCAATTTCTACCGAGAAGTTGGTTGAGCAGGTCAGGGCACCTGTGGGCAGACCGTCACCAAGTGAGCGCAGTTCCTCCTCACATGGCTCTTGAGACCTTCAGAGCATCTACCCTGTGCCTGGTCACAGGCGCCCTCTGGGGGCACACGCTCCTGTCCTTTCTGTGCCCGGGAGGGGGCACCAGCCACAGCAACTCTAGGGCGCGAAATCAGGCCCAGAAAGGTCAGAAGCGCAGAGTGCTTTCCTGTGGTAATTACTAGGCTTGTCGGCGTCCTTGAACCCTCAGGAAGATGGGGGAAGGGGATCACTGCCTTCACAGGATGCATATAACCCAGCAGTGACAACCCAGAATGGGTGGGGTGGGGGGTCATGAAGGGGCGTCCCCTGCTGCCACTTTCGGAAACCATCACTTCCTCAGCACCATCAGAGCAAGGCCTCCCAGCTCCCGACCTCACCCCCCATATCTCTTCTCCTCCCAGAGGGTGCCCGGAGTCAGGTCGCATTCCTTGCCCTCGCGCCTCCCTCCTCGCTGGCAGAAAAGGGCAATGTTCATGACTCCCAGAGGGGCCCCAGGAGGGAACCCTGCCTCTCACCCGCTCACTCTCCTTTCAGGCTGACTCACTCCCTACAGTCCTTCCCACACCAGCTTTCTGGCTGTTCCTTAAGGCACATTCCGCCTCAGGGCCTTTGCACAGATTCTCTTTCCCTGAGTCACCAGCCCCCACTCAACCTCCTCCTGGTCTCCGGCCCTGAGAGGCCCATTCTGACCCCTCTAACAGCACGAGGCCACCCAGTCCCCTTATTCTGCAAAGCCTGTGTGTCCATCTCCAAGAGAACATCTCCTGAGGGCAGGGAGTGCCCTGCCGCTGGTGTCCTGGTGCCCAGAATAACGTCTGGGACGCAGCAGTGTGTGAGAGCAGATCTGCACGGACCCCCCTTCTCTGTACCAACTCCGCCTGGGCTTCAGGTAGACTGCCTGCTCCCGGTCTGTCCAGCAGGCTCCGTGCCACCACTTGGGTGGCAGATGCCCGTGCCCTTCCCCCGCCCCAGACTGCTTCCCTCACACTTCTGCCTCCCCATCCCATCTCTGCTCTGGGAGGAAGTCCCTGTCCAGACATGACTAACTCACTCCCCTCCACCTCCTCGGAGCCAGCCCCCTCGGTCCTGAGCTGAACCACAGGGCCCAGGACACCTGCCTGGCCCAACCGACCCAGCAGCGTTTGCTCCTCACCTGAAGTGGTGGCGGCCATGGCCCGCATGCCCTGCCTCTAGGTTCACGGCCCACGCTGTGCTAGTCCCAGGGCCCGGTGTTACGAGCACAGTGGCTCGCCCCTCCCTCCTTCCCTACAGCTCCACCCTCCTTCCCTCCGCACCAGCAGCCCCACCCACAGCCTGTATGGGCCTCTGTCGCCTCACCACCCCCTCCCACGCCACCCTGGGGTTTCCTTCCTCTTCACATCTTGCTCTCCAGGGCCAACCAGTTACAGGCTTGCAAGTAACACTGGGCGGGGGTGCTGGGGAGAGGCCCAGGACCAGTTCTGCCCAGCACCTTCACCTGTGAAAGTGGCCGTGCACTTCCACTACTCAGCATGGGGGAAGGGACGCTAGATTAGGAGCAGAACCCAGTCCAATTCCCGAGCCTCTCTGGGCTTTGCACCACAGGACTCCAAATCTCCCCGTTCCAAATACAGACTCAGACTTAGGTTGGGGAAACTGCTCCTTTATGAAAGGAAACCAAGGGCTGCTCCTGGAGACCCAGGTGGAAGTCCAAAGCAGGTCTTTGGGCCCCAATTTGGGGCATTCCATCCGCTGCTCCAGCTTGGCCTCAGGCTACTTTCTTAGGTGGTCGAGCTTGGCCTCGCCTACGGTCCCGGACAGCTCCTCTGCGTCCCAGCTTGGCCTGGTCCCGCTGGGGCTTGCCCTTGGCCTTTGAAGGCCTGTGGTAAGTGCCTCCATCTGGCCTCCGCTCTTTTCCTCGTGGCTTCTTGCCTGGGGGCCTGGTGAACCGTCCGCGTTTGGCTGCTTTCGGGAACATGTCTGTGGGGAAGACTGTGTTGAGGCCACCAGGGCAAAGACAAGCCCAAGGTGCCTGGCTGCAGTAATCTCCTGCCACATACCCTCATCGGGCTCCTCTCCCACTGCCTGGCGGAAATACTCAGCTTCGTCCTCCTCTTCCTCCTGCTGGCCAGCCCCCTCTGTCTCCGGGGGGGCACCAGGGTCCTCAGCATCGCTATCCCCGCTGGCCTCTGCCCGCGTCCGCTTCATGCCTGCCAGGCTCTTCTTCCTGGAAAGGGGTGCCAGTGAGGGGGGCAGCCTGCACCTGCAACCCTGCCTCACCCACACAGCCCACCGCCACACACTTGTGCGCCTCTCGCTGCTCCCGCTTGCGCTGGATGTTCTGAGCCTGCTGGTCCTGCCTCTGGGCCTTCAGCCGCAGCTTCTCCTCCTTGGCTGCCAGGATGGCCTGCAGCTCCTCCTCGGTCTTGTGCACTGAGGAAGATGACACAGGTCACCGAGACCCAAGTGTATTTTGAGACCTGCAAGGGCCTTAGACCTCCAGCCCATGGTTCCCCAGCCCCATCCTCACCGAAACTGTGGAACAGCACGTTCCCCTCTCCCACACCCTCCTGGATCTTGATGAGCTGCAGTGTCATCCGAGGCCCAATCTGGAGAAACAAGGGCAAAAAATCAGTTCTTCCTCAGGGCTGGGGGCTGCCAGAGGAGTCACTTCTGCCACTGGGCCTGCCCCAGGGCTGGGCCTCACCTCTGTGAGCCGCACAGCGCTTTGCTGTGCCCGCATGTTGCCTCGCCCTGCGACAGCCTGGGGCAGCTCAGTGATGTTGTGCTCACCATCGGGCTCTGCCTCGCTCTCGGACAGCCCAGCGCCCCTGTGCAGAGGACACACCAAGGTCAGCGGGGGATCTCAGGCTCCTAAAACAGCTCCAGGATACCTAGGACTTCAGTGATCTCCCACCCAGTGCACTCCTTACGTAGCCAACAGCTCGCTGATGTCCTGCAGACGGCTCATGTTGGGAAACTTCTCCTGTAGAAGCTTCTTCATCCCTCGACTTGCACCCACTGGAACAACTTTGATGCTACTGTAGGAGCCAGGGCGTGAGAAGGGTGTTAGAAGTTGTGAGACTGGAGGAGGTCAGCTCTGCCTACCCATTCCTACAGTGCGTCAGAGCGTTTACTTTGAGACTGAGCAATCACAGAGCCTCAGCTGGAACACTGTCATCAGCCGCACATGAAAGTCCCCCCTCCTCCACCACCACCTCCCAATACTCACTAATGACGGAAATCTAGCTCCTGGGAGTCGGGATTGTAGTTGATGAGAAGGCAGCGCTTGATGGTGTTTAGGTTCACCTGGAAGGAAGAGGTGGGGCAAAGCACCACATGAACCACCCACAGACTTCCCTGTGTGGAGCCACACCAAACCCACGGCTATACTCCAGAAATCTCCCAGCAAGGGGGTGTGGGGTGCTGCTAGCACTGTGGGGACTCATGGGCTGGCTCAGGCACTGGCTAGAAATCCTGGTTCTGAGGCCCACTGAAGCGGTCTACAACAGACTCCCCGATGATCGGCACCTAACGGCCTAATTTGAGACCTACTAGTGCTAGGGGTTAGGAGCTGGGGCTCTGGAGCCAGACAAGTTAAAATATCCAGTCCTTCTCCCTGTAACTGACCTCAAACTACAATTCACTTCTGTCTGCCTGTCTCTCTGTCTGTAAAATAGAGTCAAAACACCTGCTACACTGTTTAGACCAATATAGAATACACACTTCAGAAATAAAGGACCATCAGCATCATTTTCCGTCCTCCAAAGAGCAATACAACTCCTAAAAGAGCCTCTTACCCTAGAATCACAGAACACATGAGTGAAACTGGACCTCAGGACCCGGAGCTCTCAGCCTCAGTGCCAAGAGGTGAGGACTGAACAAACAACCCAAGGGCCTATGTGTGGTACCTATTGTCCCAGCTGCCCCGTCCACCCTCATCTCCCACCACACCAGGCCCATCCCACCTTGTGCACATTGATGGAGGGAAACAGGTTCTGGAACATGGTGGCCATGAGCTTCACGTGCATGCCATGGGGGCCAAAACTGTTGAGCACCAGGAGAGGTGGGTGGGCAAACTGCTGTTCGTGCATGCGGTGTCGGCGCAACGAGGAGACTACATCTCGCACTAATGTATACTGCAGGACAGGGTGGGAAGTGGGTGCCTGGCAGGCACATGTGGTCGGCACCACCCCAAACCCATCCCCTACCCAACACGGCCCCCCTACCATCTCCAATCCATACCTTGTTGATCCGGAAGGTCAAGGTGGGGCCTCCTGGGAGGCGCATCAGCTTCTACAGAAAAAAAGAGTTGGTGAAGAGTGGAGGCATCCAGCTAGGGGGGGCAGGGAGTGGGAACCTCTGCTCCATCTCTTCAGAGCGTTTACTTTGAAGCCAGAATCATAGCAGCTCAGAGGCATATGGGTTCATCACGAGAGCTGGGGGAGCAGGAGGGCAGGGAGAAAATCAGGGCTTCCCAGGTGTTAACTCACAAAGTAGATGTTCGTTTCTGTTTTACTCAAGATCAGGAAATGGGTGACCCCAAGAGGCCCGGCCACTGCCACACAATCCTTCAGGGTGTTTTTCTTTCGTATCTGGGAATTGCAAAAAACAAATTGGAAGGATCATGAACATCTCTTCTTGAGCAAAGACTACAAGCTGAGGCTGTTATGACCTTTCTTGCATTTAATTTCTCCAAGAAAGAGAAGAGAGTGAAACGCTCCTGACCTCTAAAGCTAATCAGGCTTGAATTTATCCGTTGATCACTGGGCATCGCCCAATCTGCAGATGAGGCGACTGAACTAGACGTTAACTAGCTTCCTCCAAGCCTTTGAGAGAGGCCAAGTTTCCACCCTAGCTTTGCTAGCTCGAGGCCCTTAACCACCAGCCCTAGGCGTCCAGCCAAGCCCCCAGCGGAGTGCGTTCATCTGCGCGCGCCCTCGCTGCTGCCCCACAAATCCCTGAGCGGCAGGGACGCTGCTCCCCGTAAGGGTCCCTTTCTCGAGCCAAGAAGACTGAAGCCACGCGCGGTTCCGCGGCTGGTGCCACTCCGCGGCCGCCAAGACAGGGCCCATGGCTGACGGAGGCGCGCCGGGTGACGCAGACCTGCAGGCGGGTGGCGGTCAGCGGCTCCATGACCCGGCGCAGATCCAGGCTGAGCTGCCGGACGCCGCGACCCGCGCGGCCCCGAGCGAACACGAACGAGTGCGGCTGCGCGGCGTAGGCCTCGAGGTTGCGGAGCTGCGCCTGGGCGCGCGCACGCTTCTGGTGCCGGGACTGCGGGGGCGAAAGGAGAGCGGTCAACGCCACGGCCCCCGGGGGGACCCCACCGGCCCCCCCCGCTCCCCTCGGCCCCCTCGCGCCTCGCCCCCCAGTCCCGGCCGCCGCGCCTCACCCGTCCGGACTGCCCCATGCCGCCGGCCCCTCCAGCTGCACCCTTCCGCCGGCTGCTTCCGGCGCCGCGCCGCTCACTTCCGGCGCCGGCGAGGCGGTCACGTGAGGCCGGGCGGGCATGCGCACCAGGCGGCGGCGGGCAGCACTCCTTGGAGGGGTTGCTATGGAGACACCTGGTGCTTGTTTCTACGGCAACCGGGAGGGGCTGGGGTGTCAGGGGAGCAGCGCGGGCTTCTGAGAAATGAACCGTGGGTTCGAATCCTGCCTCGACCCATGACTGCGGCTGGGCCAATAGGAGAGCCGCTTGGTCCGCGCCAAGGCTCCCGCAAGCATCCCAAAGCGAGGACGGTGATCGTTTCCCCTCTGACCCGCGAATTTAGAAAGATGATGTATGCACAACGCTTGGCACACCAGCACCAGCACCAGGCACTTGGGGGAGAACCCGAGAAAAGGGCAGAGCATGGCAGTTAGGCACGTGGGCCCCAGCTCCTGAGGGCCAGCTGTCTTCCCCGGAGGCCCTGCCTGCGGCTGAGAGATGGAAACTCCGCATCACCTTCTGGAAACTTAGGGCAAGGCGGGCGCTTTGTGAATAACTCACCCCCTCCCGGTTTCCGCTCGAAGCCCCAGCCTTGGCCTCAGGCCCCTGGCTTCTTCCCCAGAACCTTGGGGTGGGGGAAAGGGATGCCCCCAACGTCTCTCTCCCCCATCCGCTTCCCCTCCCCCGCTTGCTTCCCCCTCCTGTCTCTCCCTCCAGTTCCTTCCCCTCTTCTGCCTCCGGCTTTCCCTCCCGTCCTCCCCGGTCTTCTTCCTTTCTCTCTCTCCCCCCTGCCCCAACTTTGTCTCTGCCATCAATGGCCTCTCATCGCTTTCAAGTTTCGCCCTCTCCTGTCTCTGTCTCTACCCCCATTTCTCTCTTCTCATCCGTCTTCCTGATTCGCCCTGTCTCTGTCCATCCCCCCAGGTCTCTCTCCCCCTTCTCTGTCTCTTGGACTCTCTCCCTTCTGTCAGTCCCTCTCCATGACTTATGAGGTTTTTTCTTTGCTGCCAATGGAGGAGGCTGGAGGGGGCTGCGGGTGGGGGGCCGAGGGGCCCAGTGGGTGGGGGGGCCCAGCCCAGGCCTGGAGCCCAGCCTGGCAGCCTCTCTCAGATCTGGGACGACCATTTCCTCTTTCAGCCCGGGAGTCCACTCGGGTTACGAGTTCAGGACGCTAGGATCTGGGTGGAGGACACTGCTCCCTGAGAGTGAGTCTGCAGGTCGGTGAGGCCTTTGTGCAGGTGGGAGACCCTAGCCCAGGCTCTGAGCGGGGGGGCTCTCCGTGAGTCTCTTTGCACCCCTGAGAAATGACTGCATGGTTACTTGTGTCTGTTGTCCCTGCATGATTTGGCCTGAGGATGTGACAGTGTGTGTGGGAGACAAATGGAAACATGTTCCTTGTGGTGGGCAGGTGGGCGGGGGTGCCAAGGTTCACTGCCTACTTGGTTAGCACCTCCGTGCTTGCAAGCGTAAGACCTTGTGTGCCTGGGTGTGTATGTGTCTGACACACGGAAAAGACGTTCTTCACCCACAGGATATTTTCCTGTAAGTTGTGGTGTGTATGTGTGTGTGGCCATATTTGAACACACAGTTGCTGTCGGAATCTGTGCTGTGTTTCCAGTTGTGTCTTTATATGTGTTCTTGCCAGGCAAATCTGCAGACACACACACACACACACACACACGCCAGAGATTCCATCTGTCTATCTTCGTGGCTCTATGCAGTGGTTTGCATGTCTCATTGGATATCCATATGTGTCTTTGTGTCTACACGGTTTTGGGTGCATGGGTGTGTGTGAGGGTTGTGGTTATACATGTGTGGATGCTGGAAACCAGTTACCTGGGCTGAGTCCCATTGTTCTCTAGCTGCACGACTGTGGACACATCACTCGCCCTCTCTCAGGCTCAGTTTTCCCGGCTGTAAAATGGCTCCATACTGAAGAAAGCAGCTCAGGGGTCAAAGATTAAATGAGATTGAAGGTGTAGAGTTGAGAGTCAGCTTGATGCAGCAGGTGCTGCTGAGGTTTGCCGCTGTCTTTCTCGGCGGTGCGTGTCTGAGGCTGGAATTCCACTAGCTTCCTGGGGCCTGCAGCCTCCCACGCTCTGTGCTCTGTGGCGGGGGGAATGTCCGGAGCACTGACCTGTGTTATCAGGCTCTGGTGGCCTGGGCAGGGGGATCTGGCAATCCTGCCTCAGTTCTCATGCGGAAAATGCTAAATATTTACAGTTGGAGCTCCTGGACTCAGCACCACAACTCTAGTCCCAGGCTCTGGGGGCGTGGGGTGGGCAGGGGTGGTTGCCAAGCCTCTTCCCTCCTGCTCTCCCACCGGCCTCTCCCCATCCTCACTTAGAGGCTCCTGCTGGACCCTCGGCTCCTCCTAGGACTTCTTGTGCCTGCTTCAAGCTTTGCCAGACTCAGGGTCTTGGTCCTGAGAGGTGAGAGGGCAGGAGGGTAGGAGGGCAGGAGGGCAGGTGGAGGCTGATTTTGTCTGTTTGGAGACCTGGGCTTCCTCACATCCCCCTTCTTACCCCAGGTTGAGATCCTGCAAGGCTGTGGCTGTTACACACACACAATCTGGCCCCAAGGGGTGTGGTCCGTCCCTATTGGGGGGGGTGGCTGGTGTCTTCGAGGAGGGGGCAAGGAAAGCTCCTGCTTGGTGTGCAAGTATGATAGTGAAATGCCTTTCTTTGGCTCAGAACCCTCTGAGGTTCCCACCTTACTCAGAGTAAAAGCCCAAGTCCTCTTGAGGCCCATGAAGCCTTGCACATTTTGCTTCCCTTTCCTCCCTGACCTCACCTCCTCCCGCTCTCCCCCTTGCTCACTCTGTTCCAGTCCTACAGGCCTCCCTGTTATTCCACGGCACATCCAGCAAGGTCCTATCTCAGGGCCTTTGCACTTGCTGTTCCCTCTGCCTGGAACATTCTTACCCTTCTCTCTCTCTTCAGGTCTTTGCTCAAGGGTCATCTTCTTAGGGAGTCCTGACCCCTCTGTTTAAAATGGCCCCTTATCCTGGGACTCCCACCCCTTTCCTTAGTTGCATGTTCTCCTAAACATTTATCACCCTCTGACCTACCCACCATCTGTTTTTCCAGCCCAGGATGTCAGCTCCATGAAGGCAGGGATTTTTTTTTTTTTTTTTTTTTTTGTCTGTGTTGGTCATGGCAGTGTCCTCATTGCTTGAAATAGCTCTTGGCACACAGTAGACACCGGAGGAGGGTTTGCTGAATGTGTGAACCAAGGCAACCTGCGTGACAATGAAGACCCCGGGGCATGAGGCTGCGTGGCCACCAGGATGTCTGGGTTTGGACATAGTGGAACTTGGGACATATGGGGGTCTTGGTCCTGAGAGTGTGTGGACATGTGAGACATGTTCTGAGTACTGGCAAGTGCATGCAAGAGGGCATGTATGTCCTTGTCTGAGAGGCTGCAAGTGGGTGTACCCCAAGAATTGAAGGCCTTGGGGGCCAGGGGTAGGTGGCCTCAGTACATGCCCTCAAGTGAAGATACTTGTAGGAGCTCACCTACGTGAGCCGGGGAACACTTGGGAGGGTGCAGTCGACCTGGGGTGTGTGGAGGGGTGTGTGTATGTGGCACCAGGCACTGAACAAAACGCAGACTCAGCCTCTGAGAATTGATGTTCCAGTGGAGGAATTCAGATAATAAACAACGGCAAACAAACGAGGCAGTTTCAAAGAGTGACAAATGCTAAAATGAAAAAGTTGGACTGTGCTAGGGAGTGCCCAGGAGGAGCAACGCTAGATGGTATTGTTGGGGAGGGCTTCAGAGGAGGGGACATCCGAGCTAAGACCTGAATAAGCAGAGAGGGAGCCATGTTAAAATTATGGGAAGAAAAAAAAAATTCTGGGAAGAATGGTCTAGAGTGAAAAAACAGCAAGTGCAAAGGCCCTGAGACAGGACTGTCCCTGGTGTGTCTGAGGAACAGCAAGGAGGTCAGTGTGCCTGGAACAGAGTGAGTGAGGGGTGAGTGGGAGGGAGAAGAGGGCAGGGAGGGGACAGGAAGAGGGTGCAGGGCCTTGTAGGACACAGGAAGATTTGGGCTTTTGCTCTGAGTGAGCTGGGGGCCTAGGAAAGGCAGAGATACGCCTGACTCTGGCAGCTGTGGGAGAAACAGATCAAAGATTGATGATGGACAACTGGAGGCCTGGGGTGGGGGGGCCGCTGCTGTAAAGAAATCCAGATGCTGTCTTGAGCTGAGATCATGTTGGGGGTGGTGACTGGGGGCCGGGGTGTGTGGAATTCAGGGTCTAAACAGAAAAACTGACAGGCCTGGCTGATAGGTTGGATCTGCTGTGAAAAATGGGAGACGAGTGATTCTGGGGTTTTGGTCAGAGGACGTGGGAGCTGGGGTACCGGCTACTAGACTGAGTCAGTGAGACTTACCTATCACCCCACCTCACCTCCTCCTGCCCGTTCTCCGACTGCTTCAGCTTCCCAGATTTTTTTTTTTTTAATATATCAGGCACGGTGTAGCCTCAGGGACTTTGCATTTGCCCCTGGCAAGGATGCTCTTCCTCCCGACATCATTACTTCCTCCCTCACCTCCTCCAGGAGCTCTTCCCTCCTTTCGCATTGCTGGGGGGGCCCAGATCCCCACATCTCTTTGCTGTTCTACTTCTATCTTGGCACCGTCTAATACACTCTGTTGATTCTCGTAGTTTATTTACTTTGTTTCTTGCCCACTAGGCCGGGAATTTTTCTTTTGTTTCCTACTGTATTCCCTAGAACTGAGGCTGGCACACGGCAAGCACTCAGGTGAATGCTTGCTTTTTTTGTTTTGTTGTTGTTTAAGATTTTATTTTTATTTATTCATGAGAGACACACACACAGAGAGGCAGAGACACAGGCAGAGGGAGAAGCAGGCTCCGTGCAGGGAGCCCGAGGCGGGACTCGATCCCGGGCCTCCACGATCACGCCCCGGCCGAAGGCAGGCGCTCAAAGGTTGAGCGGCCCAGGCGTCCCAAGTGAATGTTTGCTGAATGCATGCACGCCCCGCGGTCCCGCAGGGCTCCTGGAGCTCAGTGGAGACGCCAGGGTGGGGTCCCCTTGGGGCCTCTGCAGCCTGGGGAGCGGCGGGGCTCGGGGCCTGGCCCACCCTGGGCTCCCCTCCTTCCCCTCGTCCTCCGCCTGCAGGTGGGCCATGTCGGCGCCTCCGCTGCGCACGCTGCAGCTGCTGCTCTTGCTGGGCGCGACGTGGGCGCGGGCGGGGGCCCCGCGCTGCACCTACACCTTCGTGCTGCCGCAGCAGAAGTTCACGGGCGCCGTGTGCTGGAGCGGGCCGTCCGCCGCGCGCCCCGCCGCCGAGGCCGTGAACGCCAGCGAGGTGGCAGCGCTGCGCATGCGCGTGGGCCGCCACGAGGAGCTGCTGCGCGAACTCCAGCGGCTGGCGGCGGCCGACGGCGCGGTGGCGGGAGAGGTGCGCGCGCTGCGCAAGGAGAGCCGCGGCCTGAGCGCGCGCCTGGGCCAGCTGCGCGCGCAGCTGCAGCACGAGGCGGGCCCGGGGGCGGGCCCGGGGGCGGGGCCGGGCTCGGGGGCGGAGCCCGCTGCGCTGCTGGCGCTGCTCGGGGAGCGCGTGCTCAACGTGTCCGCGGAGGCGCAGCGCGCCGCCGCCCGCTTCCACCAGCTGGATGTCAAGTTCCGGGAGCTGGCGCAGCTGGTCACCCAGCAGAGTGGCCTCATCGCCCGCCTGGAGCGCCTGTGCCCGGGGGGCACGGGCGGGCAGCAGCAGGTAACGTCTAAGCTCGGCAGAGTCGCTGTCACTTCCTGCGTGCGGCCTTAGTGAGAACGGGCTCCCGCACCCCCGCGCACGGTCTCTGATCCGCAGATCTGAAACCCGAAAGGGCCCCCGAGCCTGATTCCTGCCGCTCCTCCCACAGCTCGTTTGGGTCAGGACGAGACTGGTGGCTAAATCTTTACTTATCCACTTAACATTTAATATAAATGTTATATTATATTAAATATAATAAATATAACACAGACATTTAATATGAATGTTTGTAGAGCCTGTATTCAAGCATATTACAGGTACAGAGCGGCGACCTGGAGGTGCTATGTGATATGCATAGGGGCCGTGATACTGTTTCTAACTGCTGCCATATTATCCTTAATTCCACGTCATGGCTGGCCCTGATTCTGAATAAGGTTGTTGCTTTGTGACAATCCACACCTTACAGGGCTGTTGGGAGGATTCTAAGTTAATACGCATTGTCGGAGGTACTCTCATCATCCCTACTTTGCAGAGAAAGGGCGTCAGAGCTACAAATCAGTGGCTGTGAACGCCAGAGTGGGGATTTGGGCCCAGCTCTGCCCTTGACAGCTAGTTAGGCTTTGGGGAGTATCAGTTCTAGGGCTGGGACATGCCCCTGCCTCACCTCCCACCCATCTGGGTGTTGGTAGATTTAGGGGCCCAGTGTCTTTTCAACTGAAGGCTAGTGCAATCACATCTTAGTCTCTTGGTCATCCCAGGTGCTGCCACCACCTCTGGTCCCTGTGGTTCCAGTCAGTCTGGTGGGTGGCACTAATGACACCAGCAGGAGGCTAGACCCAGCTCCAGAGCCCCAGAGAGACCAGACCCTGAGACAGCAGGGGCCCTTGGCCTCTCCCATGCCTGCAGGGCACCCTGCTGTCCCCACCAAGCCAACAGGTAAGATGAGGGCAGGGCTGTTGGGGTGAGGAGTGAGGGGACCCCCAGTGCAATGTGAGTAGAGGGAAATAGGAGCCAGGATTTTAATGGCAGATTTTTCTCATGGTAAGGGGACCGGAGGAAATGATGCTTCTATTCCGGTGTTGGAACAAGGAGCTATGGCTCTCATTCTGATAAAGACCCAAATTCTTACTGTTATATGAAAATGGGAAAGGAGGTACTTTTCTTTTGATGAGGGGACAGGAAATTTCGGATTGCTTACTGGTAAGCATTTAAGCTCGATCAGAGTGTCATGTTCAGAATTTCTTTTTTTTTTTTTTTAATTTTTTAAACTTATTTATGATAGTCACACACAGAGAGAGAGAGAGAGAGAGAGAGAGGCAGAGACACAGGCAGAGGGAGAAGCAGGCTCCATGCACAGGGAGCCCAACGTGGGATTCGATCCAGGGTCTCCCGGATCGTGCCCTGGGCCAAAGGCAGGCGCCAAATCGCTGCGCCACCCAGGGATCCCCATGTTCAGAATTTCTATTCTGGTGAGATTGTAGAACCAAGATTTAAGTACCCCAGGCTCCACATTTACTGTAGTGAGAAAAGAATGAACTAGTCTTAACTCAGGTACTGGAGACTGGACTCTTATTTTGGTCAGGGAATGGGAGAAGCAGGACTGCTATTTTGGTAAGGGGATGAGATGAGAATCAGGACTCTTATCCCAGTAAGGGATTGGTGGGTCCAGGCTATGTGGTCCCCATGTCTGCACCCACAGGGCCATGGCAGGATTGTGCGGAGGCCCACCAGGCAGGCCACAGGCAGAGCGGCGTCTATGAGCTGCAGCTGGGCCGGCATGTAGTGTCAGTGTGGTGTGAGCAACAGCTGGAGGGGGGAGGCTGGACTGTGATCCAAAGGCGACAAGATGGGTCCGTCAACTTCTTCACCACCTGGCAGCACTACAAGGTAGGCGCGTGTGGGCAGGGGCAAGGCTGGGCTGGGGAGGGGAGGCGACCTGCTTCTGACCTGACTTCCCTGTCCTGCCAGGTGGGCTTCGGGCAGCCTGATGGGGAATACTGGCTGGGCCTGGAACCTGTGCACCAACTGACCAGCCGTGGAGACCATGAGTTACTGGTGCTCCTCGAGGACTGGGGAGGGCGTGGGGCGCGTGCCCATTATGATGGTTTCTCCTTGGAGCCTGAGAGCGACTACTATCGCCTACGGCTTGGCCAGTACCATGGAGATGCTGGAGACTCTCTTTCCTGGCACAATGACAAGCCTTTCAGCACCGTGGATAGGGACCGAGACTCCTATTCTGGTAAGGAGAGCTCTTATTTTGGTGGGGGGTGGGGATAGGGGAGTTGGGACTCCTAAGGAGAGAGTGAAAAGAATGAAAGTGAGTGTGGTGAGACTTTCCTGGTAAGAATCAGGGTAAGCAAGAGAACAGAGGAGAGGACTTTTATTCTGGTGAGGGGATAGAGAGCCTAGATTCCTTCTTTAATGAGGCAATTCCTTCCTAATAGAGTCAAGATTCCTGTTCTGGTGAAAGGCAGGGAGTGAGAGTTTGGAGTCTTATTCTAGAAAGGAAGTGGAGAAGATTTCTTTCCCCAATAAAAGTAGAGCTCCTGGTTTTCAGAAAGGGTGGAAAAGGTGTCCTTGTCCTTTGACAGGGGTATAGGGAAGGAATTAAAGCTATTAGTCCAAAAACGAAAGTGGGGGCCAGGACTCTCAATCTGGCGGGAAGAAAGAAAATCAAGGTTGTATTCAGTAAGAGTGAGAAGGGCCAAGAGGATGCCTGACAAAAGCCTTGCACTAGTGAGGTACTGGTAGAGGCTTTTATTTTGGTGACAGGATATGGGTTTTTCTCTCTCTTCAGGTAACTGTGCCCTGTACCAGCGGGGAGGCTGGTGGTACCATGCCTGTGCCCACTCCAACCTCAACGGCGTGTGGCATCGCGGTGGCCATTACCGCAGCCGCTATCAGGACGGTGTCTACTGGGCCGAGTTTCGTGGTGGGGCTTATTCTCTCAAGAAGGTTGCCATGCTGATCCGGCCCCTGAGGCTGTGACATCTGTCCATCTGTCCCCCAGGCCCAGGGGATGTTTGTCAGCAGGAGCCCAAGTTATCCTGGCCACACTTGCTTTGTGACTTAGCGTGGGCCATGGCCCACAGACCTTCCTCTTGTGTATCTGCTCCCCAGGGCCCTGGAATGCCCCTGCCAGTATCTCAGACCCCAATGGCTCCCCGAGAGCATTTAGATCTCAGTTTGAGCTCATATTTTATAACAACACAGAATCTCCACAGAGTGTGTCTAGTTTGCATGTCAGGGGTCACTCCCCGTGCCCGCCCTCTTCCTCCTCTTCCTCCTCCTCCTTTAGGTCCTCCAGGATGAGGTTGTCCAGGTCTTCCAGGAGGCTCCCCTGGCTCAGGCAGGTGGCCACAGTGGAACCACTGCTGATGTGGGGGTTGCTGGGGTGCAGGACCGTAGGCAGGTGGTTCTGCTTCCGGCTCTTGGGGTGTGCGCAGGACGTCCCAGGCACATGGGGCTCTGAGGAGGAAGAGGCTCTGAGGTCATGGAGCTTGAGGCCATGTAAGACTCAGGGGGCGAAGGGGCTGCAGCCATGGGGTGCCCTGGAGAGGGAAGGGGCTGAGGCTACAGGCTATGGGGCCGGAACTACAGGAAACTCAAAGATGAAAGTCACAGGTGTTGAAGCCACGAGAGACCCAGGGACATGGGCATCACCTGACACTACAGGAGACAAAACGGGAACCAAGAACACAGAGGCCACAGGGGCAGAGGTTTCACACTGGGGTGGAACCACGGAGCCTTTAGGGGCAAGGCCACGACCTGTGGCTGATGCCACGGGAGGTGGATATTAAAGAGGAGCAGGGTCTTGGGTGGCCTGGTTTTGGAGGCCACAGAAGATGTGAAAGGAGGGGATGAGCCAAGTGGCTCTGGGGACCACGTGGAAGAAGCAGGCAGAGACCTCAGTACATAAAGGCCCCAGAGGTGGATGTCCCAGGAGTCAAGGCCAAGTAGACTGCCCAGAGTGGGGGGAGGTCACGAGAATGTGTCAGGTCCTCACCTCGCCGGTTGTAGCAATCGGCAGCCGAGCAGGAGTGGGTGTGGGTGCTGCGGCGGTCGGTGTCCCGGTCCCAGCGTGGAGGGAGGATCCGTGTTGGATACACAGGGAAGCCGCACCCATAGCAGGGGGATGAGGATCCCATCTGTGCCCAGCCCCTGGGGGCGGGCAGGGGGGCGAGGGCCCAAAGGTAAGGCCTGGGCCAGGGTGAGGGCAGGGCAGGGGGTGGGGGGGCAGGATGGAGGGTGGGGTGGGGGGACAGGGCAGAGGGTGGGGTGGGGGGACAGGGCAGAGGTGGGGTAGGGGGTCAGCACCCTCACCGGAAGTTGTGCCGACACTTCGGGCAGTGGAACTCAGCCACACCCCACATCTTGTCGCATGGCACCGGCTCATAGCGCTTTCGGCATTTCCTGCACCGGGACACCTGGGTGCGTAGAGTGGGAGCAGGCTCCCCGTTAGCTGTGAGCCCCAGTAGCTCAATAGTGGCCGCAGTGGGGATGCTTAAACCACGGAAAGTGGCAAACACAGAGCTGGGGCGCACCCCCCACCTCCCCGCGCTAGCTGGCTGATAAGCCTTTACCAGAAGCACACCACTACTGGGGGGCGGGGAGGGGGTCAGAATCCAGGCTTGGGATTGGGATTTCCGTGGCAGCTGTCAAACCGAGGAGTCAGAGGTCGGGCTCTGGGCACGACCAGGGTCGGAGGGCTGGGGCCTGAGGTGGAGGCTGAACGCTCTGAGACTGCAGGTCAGGGGTTGGGCTCTCAGGGCTTGACATTCTTAGGTCAGAGGTTCAGATACTGAGGATGGGGATCGGGTGATCACCTCCTTGCGTTGGGGCACGCGCCGCCACCAGACGTGGTCACAGGAGGAGCAGGCAAACTGCCGATCGACGGCGGGAATGAGGTCTTCTTGGGCACGTTGGAACATGCGGAGGTTGGCTTCTGTCAGTGGCAGGAGGGACGTCGCCACGGCCTTCGGGATAGGGACAAGGGGGTGGTCACGCCTCCTCCGCTAATATGAACACGTGTAAGTCTCCTCTCCTGCCACTATGTCTCTCCTCGTCCATGGACACCGTCCACTCTCCCCACGGATGTCCTCCTCACTCCATCTTCCCCCCCATCCCATACCCCGGACTCACCTGGATGTCCTGGTCCTGCTTCATGTCCTCCGGTGGGTCCTGGGTAGAAACATCAGAGGCAGGAACTGCGGGTGCAGCTCGGACCTCTTTTTACCATTATTTGTTGGGGGTGAGGCTCCTGGACGAGGAGGGAGGCAGGGTCCTGGCCCCATATGAATAGGGAGTCCCTAACTCAGGAGGGGCTGTCTGAGCAGGGCCTGCCTGTAGAGGGCCAGGTACACGACCTCAGTTGTCCTCAAAGTGGAGGGCACACCTATTATCCCCACCGCTCAGATAAAGAAACTGAGGCAGAGCTGGGAGAGGGGTGGCCGGAGATCACCCTGAATGAGAATGGCAGAACAGGCCTGGATCCCCGCGCTCCCTCCCTGCTGGTAAATGCCACACACTTAGTGGCACTGTGAGGGGTCACCTCTCTGAGTCCATGCTGCTTTAGGCTAAGGGCTTGGGCTCTGGATTCAGACAGACACAGATTCCCATCGGACTCCAGCACTTCCCGCTGCGAGGGCGGAGCCAAATCACTCCCCCTGCATCCCTAATGAGGGGCATCTCAGAGCGCAGCTGTGGTTCTAGGTGGAAACGGCTTAAATGCCACCTGCTTGGCCTGCAACCTGAGTGCCTTCAGGTTGGAATTGGAGGCAACACGCGGAAAGCCTGCTGCTGGGGAGTGCTCACTTTCCTATAATTTTTTATTTTTATTTTTAATTTGTTTATTATTTTTTTAAAGGATTTTATTTATTTATTCATGAAAGACACACAGAGAGAAAGGCAGAGACGTAGGCAGAGGGAGAAGCAGGCTCCAGGCAGGGAGCCCGATGTGGGATTCGATCCTGACACCAAGGATCATGCCCTGAGCCAGGGGCAGGTGCTCAACCGCTGAGCCACCCAGGCGTCCCTCCTATAATTTTTTAAAGAATTATTTTCAGTAGGCTCCACACCCGATGTGGGGCTTGAACTCACGACCCTGAGATCAAGAGTAGCATGCTCCCCAGACTGAGCCAGCTAGGCGCCCCTCCTATTACTTTTATCATACCCTTTACACATGTAAATATAAATAACTCAATATGTACCTTATTATACTCTTTAGCAACTATGGGGGGCCTTATAGGAAGATGAAATGCACAGTGCACTGGCCACCAAAGTCATTTAAGGGGTAAAGTAGCCATGTTGCATTTGTGCCTCAAAGCCATCCATCCATCCATTCATTCATTCATTCATCACAAGGGCTCCCCTGCCCTCTCTCCTCCCCCACCTCTTGTTTATCCTACCCTGTCTTGCGTGTTCTTTTGCTCACTCTGTTCCCTCTTCCAGGAAGACTGTTTCCAACTCCCCCACCACCCAGGATCCCTTCTCCCCAGCATCAAAGCTTGCACCACCTCTTCCAGGAAGCCTTTCCCGACTGACCTCCAGGGGTCCTCTGTAATGACATCAGTCCTGATTCATTTCACCGCCCAGTTTCACGATTCTCTCCCCCACTTAATACCACCACCATGTAATGAGTGCCGACAGTTTGCAGGCTCCGGGTCAGACGCATGACTAAAAGGTGACTAAGTCAATGTGGATCATGAACTAGGAACTGGTGGTGCACAGATGGGGCTCATCATGGATACACCAGGTTCCTTCCGTTCCCGGTCCCCAGCTACCCCCATCCTTTGAGGGCAAGGGGGGGCAGTTTACCTGGGCATCCAGGTCATTGCTCAGTTCCTGTCCATCTTTCTGCTTTACCCCTGGTGGCAAGAGTTAAGTGTAAGTAAAAGGTCCTTGAAGGATCTTCTGGGAGTTTCAGGGTCCCCAGAACCCCAGTATAGACCCTCCCCAGAAGCTGACCGCGGCGCTTCTTCACACAGACCACACCTCCCTGGCGCGCTCCCCTCTCCTAACCCCTACCAGGGCCGGGGCCCCAGGCGTCTCACCGTACACGATGGAGCGCCCCACTCCGGTGTGGTCGCTGCCAAATTTCCTCATCAGAGTCCCCGCCTTCTTGGAGGATACCTTCCCATGAAACTTCTCCCGGAGGCGCCGGACGCTTTTCTCCAGCTGGGGTGGGCACAGGGGGGGTCCGATCGGGGAGGGAGGGGGCGACTTGCCCTCCTCCATCTCTAGGCATCCCTCTCCCTGCCCGAACTTGCCCCTTGCTTTTGGCCTCCCCCACCATCCCTCTACGGCATTTCCTGGAAGAAGCCAAAGTCCCCACCGGGCACTGGGGGAGGGAGCGGAGTGGGGCGAGCGCCCCCGGCTAAGGGAGGAGGCCGGCCAGGTAACCTGGCCTCTGACCCTTGACCCTGCAGCCCCCCTTTTCCTCGAGGAGGCCGCATCTCACTCTGGGGGACCGGGGCGGTCATTATCCTTTCCGAGGGGGGGCGAGTGCCCGCCAGGGGTAAGGTCTGGGCTTCGGATGGAGTCCCCAGAAACTGCGAAGCCCCCTCGGCGCCCCCGGCGCCTCTCGGGGCCCCCGGCCCAGGCGCAGGCATCTCCTACCTCCACACCTTCTTGAGACATGGTGGCGGCGGCGGCGGCGCGGGTTCCGCGAGGGGCCGCACTGCGCGCTCGGAGCCCCCCTACCTGGGCGCGCCCCGGGTCCAGCAGCCGCGCAGGGCAGGGGGCGGGGCCTCCGGCGGCTCCGCCCTTCCTTCTCGGCCCCCTCTTTCGCTTTCGATTGCTGGGGGTGACGGCGTGGACGGGGCGCTCTGGCTCCGCCCCGGCTCCGCCTCTGCCCTCGCGCCCCAGGCCCCGCGGGCGCCGGGGGTCTGCACCCTGCGGCGGAGCGCGCGGGCCTCGGGCGGTGGAGGCGGCGCGGCCTCTGCAGTCGGTCACATGTCCCCACGCTGCGCGGGGTCCGCGTCTTCACGTCCCTCGTGGGGGCGGGGCCGCATCGCAAGGCCGCCGCGAATCTCCGGCCCCCCCCAGCGCGCGCTCCCCCACTTCATCGCTCTCGCAGCTCCCCTCCCTCGGGACCTGGGGGGCCCTCCTCGCTCTGAGGCTCTTCGCGGCTATGTCCGGACCTGTCTGCACCTCAGTTTACTCCTCTGTAAAATGGGGATGATAACAGCGGCTACATCGTGGCTGGGTGTGATTGCCAGGATTCGAGACCCAGGGTGGAGCACTTAGTAGCACCTGGCATGGGGTAGCCTAACGAGTCACTAAGCCGCCTACTGTGTGCCACAGCTGGAGGTAGTTGGGCGAAGGAGGAGATGCTTGTTGGATAAATAGAGGTCGCTGGTGCCTAGCAGTCCAGCAGCAGCCTGTAGTCCGGGGGTGCCTGGGAATCTGCACTGTAAATCAGAAGGTTGAGAATCCTCTGGGCCAGCACATTTTTTTTTTTCCCCCTGAAATAGGCTCCACACCCAAGGTGGGGCTTGAACTCGTGACCCTGAGATCAAGAGTCACATGCTCCACTCACTGAACCAGCCAGAGGCCCGTATTACATAAAGCTGTTTTTTAACACACGCGTGCACACACACACACCAAAAGAAACGGAGATGAAAAAGTATAGATGTTCTAATGTTTTCTACTTGACCTCCAAAGCTTTGTTTGTGGGTCTGTGTGCCCCGTCTGGAGCCTATTAATGAGTATAAACAGTTCATGGTTCTTTGTGACTGAATGTGGAATTTCAGGCAGAGAGCCAGGCCTGGAGCTGCATAGAGGACCTGGGATTTTATACTGAAGGAGGTGGGGAGGTGTGGAGGGGCTCTCTTGTCATACACGGTATCTGTGATATATAGTACATAATCACCACTTACCAGTGACGAGGAGGTCGCAGCCAGGATGGGTGACAAGCCAGTAGAAAACAGGTGGGAAACTGATCCAGCTCCGACATGAACCGGATCTGCTAGATTCTTTTTTTTTTCTTTCTTTTTTTAGAGAGAGAGAGAGTGAGCCTTTGAACAGGGGGAGAGGGGAGAGGGTGAGGGAGAGAGAGAATCTTAAGCAGGTTCCACACCCAGTGTGAGCCCGAACTGGGCTAGATCTCACAACCTGGAGATCACATCCTAAGATGCAACCAAGAGTTGGGATGTTTAACTGACAGAGCCACCCAGGCATCCCCAGATCTGCTAGATGCTCACGGTGATGGCCATCATATGGAGCTCTGACTCTGCGCCAGGCACCATTCCAGGCACTGAGCATCGAACTGTCTCATATAGTTTTTTTTTTTGGATTAGGAATCTAGGGATGCTTTTGCTGGGCTTTCTGGCCCAGGGTCTCTCATAAATATTGTGGTCAAGATGTTGGCCAGGGCTGCAGTCAGCTGAATGTTTGAGGCTGGAGGGTCTGCTTCCAAGATGGCTCATTCAACCTGGCTGGCTGGTGGGTGCTGGTCATTGGGTGCTGGTTGTTGGTGGGAATGCCTCAGTTCCTCCCTACTCTGGGCTGCTCCAATGTACTCCCTACTTGGCAGCTGGCCTCCCTAGGGAGGGCCATCCAACAAGAGAAGAAAAGCCAGGTGGGACTTGGAGTTGCATCTTTTATGACCTAGTGTCGGAAGTCACACAGCATCACTTCCACTGCCACCTTTTGGATGTTAAAATCCAGTCGCCGGACCTGGCTTCCGTTCAGGGAGAGGGAGATCAAGGCCTCACCTGCCGCTCCCATACCCCCATCTCCTGCTGGAGCCTCTCGATGGCTGCACCGCAAGGCAAGGGGAGCAAGGGAGCCAGCCTTGCTATCAGCCCCTGAGGGCAGTTGATTAGGAAGGACAAACAAGATACAACCGGAGTATACTGAATGTTGGCCCAATTGTAGATGGAGAGAGAAACCAACGTTTCCAGCGGTCACATGGGGGCGCTGCTTACCCACCAACAGTTCTCTGAGCTTTGTGGGGTTCTCTGAGCTTTGTGGCCATCTTGGCCTGGCCAAGGGCAGCCTGTTTGTGCAACGGTCTGAGCATTACTGCATTTTATCTTTTGTCTTTATAGAAAGGTGTGGGTGGGGAGAAAATAGATGTGCTGATGACAGTGATAAGAAGTAGCCTCGGGGGGGACCCCAATGTGGGGGCTCAGTTGGTTAAGTGTCCCACTCTTTTTTTTTTTTTTTAAGATTTTATTCCTTTATTCATGAGAGACACACACCACACACACACAGAGGCAGAGACACAGGCAGAGGGAGAAGCAGGCTCCATGCAGGGAGCCTGATGCGGGACTTGATCCCAGGACTATAGGATCACACCTCAGGCTGCAGGCATCACTAAACCACTGAGCCACCAGGGCTGCCCTAAGTGTCCCACTCTTGATTTCAACTCACACCCTGATCCCCAAGGCGGGCTCTGGGGCTCGCTCAAGTCGCAAGTTGGCTTGAGATTGTCTCCCTTCTTCTCCTTCTGCCCCGTCCCCCCAACTCACTCTCTCTAATACATAAATTAAAAAAAAAATGTAGACTCTAATATGTTGGTATAATTGAGTCAAAGACTGAGCCCTTACTGAGCTATCCATTTGATGTAGTTTTTGAACGTAAGGTGAGGTTTGGTGGAGTGAGGTCCGGAGCCATCGGCCAAGAACAAATTCTTTAGACTTCTTTGGTGTAAAATGGTCGTTTTAGTAAAGCACCGGAACAGGACCTATGGGCAGAAAGAGCAGGCCTGAGGCTGTGAGGAGCAATTAATTATATACTCTGGGGTTGGGAAAAAGAGAGGTGTCAAAAGGACTTTCATATGCTAAAGAGGACCCTCAGGATACCAGAGGCCTTGCTATTATCAAGCTAAGTATGCTAGCAAAGCATTAACATTAGGATAGTTGGAAGTTTCCCGGAGGAATGTCACAGGTACTCTCCCCAGGAGAAGGTTGTGGGGTGTCAGCTTCCGCTTGGTCCTCAGCTAGCCTTCTGCTCCCTCATCACTTTTGTTAATTTGATAGACCTGCATCAAGTGCCTCCCGTGTTGGCAGGCATGGTGCTGGGCACCATTTCTGCCCTCCCAGAGCTTAATGGTCTTAATGGTCAAAAGAAACACGAAGCAGATGATATCACAAGTAATTATTCTATTTATGATATATGCTAAAAAAGAGTCACGGAGAGGTCCATGAGATAGAATAACATGGGAATCTGATCTGGGCAGTGCGGTTAGGGAGGGCTTCCTGGAGGAGGTACCCCTTGAGCTGAAATCCTAATGCTGTGAAACACTGTGTCAAGTGTTTGAAACTAGGTATTTCATGTGATCTCTCAGCAACCCCATCAAGAGGGTGATATTATTACAAATGGGAAAACAGATTCGGGAACTTACTCTAGGTCTCTCTGAAGAGTGAATAAGAGTTTCCTAGTTGAAGAGGTGCAGCCTGGGTGCACAAAGATGGGTAGCGGTTTGGTCCATTACGTTGCGCCAGTAGAGGGAAGGGAAGCTCATGCCACAAGAAACAGATCTTTCATCCGGATCCTTTGAGGGTTAAGCTGAGTGACCAGTTTAATTGTGGAGGAAATGAATGCAAATGGAGCACGTGTGTGCTTTTCATAATCTAGCCCATTTCCCCTCAGTTTAGCCAAATGAAGAAACTTGGGGATGCCCAGAGTTGGAGGTGTGCGGACACAGGAAATCTCTATTTTTAAAATTTTTTATTTCTTTTTTAAGATTTTATTTATTTATTTATTTATTTATTTATTTATTTATTTATTTATTTATTCATGAGAGACAGAGGCAGAGACACAGGGGCAGAGGAAGAAGCAGGCTCCATGCAGGGAACCTGATGTGGGACTTGATGTGGGACTCGATGTAGGACTCGATTCTGGGTGTCCAGGATCAGGCCCTGGTCTGAAGGCAGAGCTAAACCGCTGAGCCACCCGGGCTGCCCAACAGGAAATCTCTAAACTGTACGTGAGGGCATCCCTTGTTCGTGAGGGACGCCTGGGTGGCTCAGCGGTTGAGCGTCTGCCTTTTTCTCAGGGCGTGATCCTGGATCCAGTCCCGCATTGGGCTCCTGGGACGGAGCCTGCTTCTCCCTCTGCCTGTGTCTCTCTGTGTCTCTCACTTATAAATAAATAAAATCTTTAAAAAGAGGGAGAGAGAGAGAGAGAGAGAGAAATGATAAGTAGTTTGGAATTTCATACTTTGCTTAGTCCTTAGTAAATGGGATGTTCTTTACAGCAAAGAAATCTATTGTTTGAGTTTTGCGAAATCAGCTTCAAACACATTTCCAGGAATGCATTATGTACAAAGGTTGGGTAACATGTTTGGGTCTCTGCTTGGATGAATTCAGTAAGTGGAAAAATTGCAATGGCTAAAATACCCGGAATGTATCCAGGGCTCACCAGGTGCCTGGCTCTCTGTGGGGTGTGCTCAGGGCTTTGGGCCATTCATTCCTCTGCCTTGTGACTTCAGTGTCACTATCCCTTTTTCAGATGACAAATCTGAGTTTCAGAATGATTAAGCAAAGTATGCAAGGCATCCAGCTTATAGGCGACATAGCCACGGCGTG
Organism: Vulpes vulpes; assembly: GCF_048418805.1. NCBI lineage: Eukaryota > Metazoa > Chordata > Mammalia > Carnivora > Canidae > Vulpes > Vulpes vulpes. Next base: position 103,612,113 of record NC_132788.1, on the reverse strand, counting down.
AATGCAGGCCCGCTGAGCACGACACACCTTCAAGCTAGAGTTGAGAACAGGAAGTATACAGGTCAAGGGGTACACTTTGGAACCAGTAAGGGTTTGAGTCAATTGTTGACTCTTGCTTAACCTTTCTGGGGCTCAGTTTCCCTATCTCTGAAATGGGAATAGAGTTGTGAAGTTTCCATGACTGCATATGGATAAGCCACGTTAACCTACGCTGTCTGATGGGGTAGCCAGCCATCGGCCACGTGTGGCATTAGTGCTCTTGAAATGTGGCAGATCCTAATCCAGATGTGCTGTCAGTGTCAAATGCACACCGATTTCGAAGATTTAGGTAAGATAGCCCATCATTGGCTTTTAAATATTTTTACATGTTGAAGTGATAATATTTTGGATATGGTGGGCTAAATAAAATCATAATTTTGCTGGTTTATTTCTTTTTCTTTTTCTTTTTCTTTTCTTTTCTTTTCTTTTTTTTTTTTTTTTAAGACAGAGAGAGAGCTTTCACATGCATGGGAGAGGAGGCAGAGAGAGAAGGACAAGCAGACTTCCTGCTGAGTGCAGAGCCAGATGCTGGGCTGCATCCCAGGACCCTGAGATCCCAACCTGAGTGGAAGTGAGACACTTAACCCACTGAGCCACCCAGGTGCCCCTCAGTGGTTTCTTTTTACGACCAGAAAATGTAAAATTTCATATGTAGTTTGTCTTACGATTTTATGAGATTGTGCTGATTTAGAGGATACAAAGCAAATAGTAACCTTCCAAGGAGCATGTAGCTATTTTTATTACCATACCACCTTGGTTTATGTTGCTTTTCCTAACGTGTGGCCTGTGGGAAGACAGTCCCCTGTTCCAGTCCTGAGCGGGTGGCCCCTGTGTGTGTTGCTGGCAGCAGAACCATGCAGTTAATCATTGACTCTGTGTTCCAGAAAGCTCACAGGGAAAGTATTGGGAAAGTGCATGAGGTGCCTGCACCAGATCCTGAGCTCTGGGCCATCCCAGACGACTTCATCTCTTTGTATTTTACATTTTGAAATTTCAAAAATTGTGGAGAGCTCTCCACACCAAAATAGGACACTCTGCCCTTTCTTTCTCTGATTACAAAAGTATAGTGTGCTTGTACTAAAAGAAAAAAAAATTCTTCCTCTGCCTATGTCTCTGCCTTTCTCTCTGTATCTCTCATGATAAATAGATAAAATCTAAAAAAAGAAGAAAAAGCAAAGAAGTTAAGCATTAAGAAATGTTTGATTTGGAAAGAGGAAGTCTATGTACACAGGAAAACAAAACCTTAAGTTATGGTTTTGTCTGTGACCATTGGTGTGGAGGAAAGGGGACAGGGGACATGCAAAGTGTGGTTAGTTCTGGTTCCTGGGGAGGGGAATCCGGTGGGGGCTTGAGCTGGGGGGCATCACGTTTTCCTTTCTATATATCTGTTTTCTTGGGAATCCGTTTGCTAGAGTGTCTTCATGTATCATTCAAAATAATAATACATGAAAAGATGATAACTCTTCATTGTCCTTGTGCCTGGGATAACTCTCATTAAATCTGATGGATATTTTTTCCAGATCATTGTCCTTTGTTTAATTAATCAATTAATCAATTAATTAATTTTTAAGTGGACTCCGAGCCCAGCATGGAGCCCAAGGCAAAGCTTCCGGCTCACACAACCCAAAGATCAAGAGTAAGATGTTTGTTTTTTTTTTTAATTTTTTTATTGGAGTTCAATTTGCCAACATATAGCATAACACCCAGTGCTCATCCTGCCAAGTGCCCCCTCAGTGCCCATCACCCAGTCCACCCCCTCCCGCCCACTTCCCCTTCCACCACCCCTTGTTCATTTCCCAGAGTTAGGGGTCTCTCATGTTTTGTCACCCTCACTGATATTTTCAAGAGTAAGATGCTTAACTGGCTGGGCTACCCAGGTGCCTCTTGAGATCTTTGTCCTTTGAACTTCTTCTTTTTTTTTTTTTTTTAAGTTTTTATTTAGACTCCAGTTAATTAACGTACAGGGTCATATCAGTGTCAGGTGTACAATATAGGGATCCAACACGTCTATACAATATCCGGTGCTCATCATGACAAAGAACTACTTATTTTTCTATCTGACTTCATGATAATGACATTCAGAAAAAATCAGGAGCTTGAAACACACATTAGGATTTCTGAACAAACAGGGATTGGATCAAAAGAGGAACTTGGTTACCAGGAACTCCAGGAAGATATGCACACTTTCATGCCTCCGTCTTCTCACTTACAGCATTGGAAGAAAACAGTCCCTGTCTCAAAGAGTTACCTGGAGAGGGAAAGGCGTTAATGGGTGTGCAATGCTTAGACCAGAGTCTGCCTGTAACAGGTGTTCAATCAGTATTTGTTTTGACTCTTGTTACATGACACAGTCTCAGACCAGAGTCCAAGGCCTCTCTCTGCCACTTACGCATGGAGTGTAATCCTGAATCCATGGCTGAACCTATTGAAGCTCTTTGTTTGCTCATCCATGAAATGGGAACATAGCACTTGTGCCTATTGTGGGGTTAAATGGGAGAATGAGACACACTGGAGACACTCATTCTGTCTTCAAAGGATCCCTAGGGGCCTCAAGAAACAACCATCATGTTCCATATGTACGTCCAGGCTGGCGGGGGAGGGAGCGTCTGGCTGGTATTCCAGAAGGAGATGGTATGTGGGATGCAAGAAGCTACAGGCATGGAATTGGGTGGGAGAGGAGGAAGAGCTGAATTAGGAGTTCTCAAACTTCCTGGAGCAGCAGAACCTCACTGGAGGCTTGTTAAAAGGCAACTTTCCAGGGGTGCCTGGATGGCTCAGTGGGTTAAGCGCCTGCCTTCGGCTCAGGTCATGATCTCAGGGTTCTGGGATCCAGCCCAGCTGGGGGCTGGGACTCTGCTTGGTGGGGAATCTGCTTCTCCCTCTGCCCCCCACCCAGCTTGTATTGTCTCTCTATTTCTCTCAAATGAATAAATTTTAAAAATCTTAAGGAAAAAAAAAAAGGCAACTTTCCAGTGCCCACTCCGGATCTATTGGAGATGCTCCCACAAGTCCCGGGGTCTTATCTATCCAACAGATGCTCAGTGGCAGGCGTTGCACTGGGAGTGAAGAAAACAGACAAAAATCTCTGCCTTCAAGAAACTGTAGGCTTGCATCGTTTGCCACTTGAGGGGAGTTTTTAGCCATTCTTTCCTCAAACATTTTTTTTCTGAGAGCGCCTGGGTGGCTCAGACAGTTAAGTGGCTCAAGTCATGATCCCGGGTTGGAGATTGAGCCTCACGTCCAGTTCCCTGCTCAGTGGAGAGTCTGCTTCTCCCCCTGTTTGTGCTCTCTCTGTCTCTTTCTCTCCCTCAAATGAATAAATAAAATCTTAAATTTTTTTTTCTGTACTTCAGTTCTTTTCCTCCTTTTTTTTTTTTTAAATAAAAAGATTTTATTTATTTATTCATGAGAGACACAGAGAAAAAGGTAGAAACATAGGCAGAGGGAGAAGCAGCATCCTGGTGGGGAGCCCGATGTGGGACTCGATCCCAGGACCCCAGGGTCACAACCTGAGCCAAAGGCAGACACTCAACCACTGAGCCACCCAGGTACGAGGTACTCCTTTTTCTCCTCTTTTCCTGTGACTCTGATGACAGGAGTATTGGACCTTTTCATATTTATTTTTATTTATTTTATTATTTTTTATTTTTTATTTTTGGACCTTTTCATATTATCCCACAGCTGTGTTGTTGAGATTGGATATTTTCTCTTTCTCTATCCTCAAGTTCATTACCTGTTTGCCTTTTGATCTCCATTCTGCTACTTAGGCCATCCAGTGAATTATTAATGTTGGTCATTGTATTTTTCAGTTCTGAAATTTCCATGTGGTTCTTTTTTTTTTTTTTTTTTAGATTTGATTTATTTATTTGAGAGAGAGAGAGAGAGTGTGTGTTAGAATGAGCATGAGCCGGGGCAAGAGGCAGAGGGAGAGGGAGAAGTTGACTCCCCTCTGAGGAGGGAGCCAGATGTGGGGGCTTGATCCCAGGACCCTGGAATCCGGTCCTGAGCCAAGGCAGATGCTTAACCAACTGAATCAACCCAGGTGCCCCATGTATGGTTCTTTTTTCTAAACAGCTCTATTTCTCTATTGAGGTTTTCTCTGTTTCCATTACTTCAAGAGTGTTTGCTCTTACTTCTTGGGCATATTTATAAGATCTGCTTTAATTTGAAAATCCTAAGGCCCACATTATGTTAGGGTTGGCATATGATGATTTTCTTTTCCTTTATGAGTATTTGGGAATGTCCTACTTCTTCGTACATTGAGTAGTCTTGGATTGTAGTCTCGAGAATTAGAATATTCTATATAACATAATATTAAATTATGACATGCTGGGTCTTGTTTAAATCCTATGGAGAATGTTGATTTTTTGCCTGGGCAGGAAGGCAGGCAGGCAGTCAACTCAGGTCCAGGTTTCAAGTTGCAACCCACTTTCTCCAGGATGTGGATCCAATATCAGTTCAGTTTTCCAAGATGTTGCAGGCCTGTTTGATTTTGATCTATCCTCTGTATGTGCCACCCACTCTCTCTGACCCATAGATCCTCCCTTCCTACTCTTCAGACCAGTTTTTTTTTTCAGTTTTTTGTTTTTGTTTTTAAAAGTTATTTTTGTCTTCACCTAGTGAGTAGCTCTGAGTTCTGGGCTGCTTTTAAGTGGGAAATACCAGAGGAAAAGCAATGACAAAGTCACTGCTGTTTTGGTGACAATTTCAGTTATGATTTCCTTACTCAACCAGACTGCTTGACTACTTAAAAAAATTGGGGTGCCTGGGTGGCTCAGTTGGTTAAGCATCAGACTCTTGATTTTGGCTCAGACTCTGATATCAGGGTTACAAGACTGAACCCTGTGTTGGGCTCCATGCTAAGTGGAAGTTGGCTTAAGATGCCCTCTCTTCTTTGCCGTCTGCCCCTTACCACCCCCTCAAATAAATAAATCTGAATTTAAAAATCTTTTTTTAAAGATTTTATTCATTTATTCATGAGAGAGACACACACAGAGAGAGACAGAGACAGAGATAGAGACATAGGCAGAGAGAGAAGCAGGCTCCGTGCAGGGAGCCTGGTGCGGGACTTGATCCAGGGACTCCAAGATCACACCCTGGGCCAACTGCAGGTGCTCAACCACTGAGCCACCCAGGTGTCCCTGAATTTAAAAATCTTACTTTAGGGGCACCTGGGTGGCTCAGTGGTTGAGCGTCTGCCTTCAGCTCAGGTCATGATCTCGGGGTCCTGGGATTGAGTCCCACATCGGGCTCCCTGTGGGGAGCCTGTGTCTCCCTCTGCCTGTCTCTGCCTCTCTCTGTGTCTCTCATGAATTAATAAATAAAATCTTTTTTTTAAACTTAATTTTAAAAAATTAATTTTTTTGGAGCATGTATAGGTTTACAGAAAAATTGAGAAACTCTGTAGAAACTTCCCATATACCCTGCCCCTACTCTTTTTTCTCCTATTATCAACATCTTGCATTTTTATGGTACGTTGGTTATAATGGATGAACCAATACAGATGCATTATTATTATTAATTATTATTATTATTAAAGATTTCCTTTATTTATTTGACAGAGAGAGCACAAGCAGGGAAGCAGCAGGGAGGGGAGAGGGAAGCAGACTCCCCGCTGAGCAGGGAGCTTGCTGTGGGGCTTGATCCCAAGACCCCAGGATCATGACATGAGCCCAAGGCAGACGCTTAACTGACTGAGGCACCCAGGTGCCCCATGGATACATTATTATTAAGTAAAGTCTATAGTTAACATTAGGGTTCATTATTTGTGTTGTACAGTTCTGTGGGTTTTGCCAAATGCATGATGTCATGTATCCACCCCTATAGAGTCTTGTAGAATATTTTCACTATCCTAAAAATCCTCTGTGCCCCATACAGGCATTCCTCTTCCTCCACCTTCACCAACTGCTGGCAACCACTGATATTTTCACTGTCTCTATGGTTTAGTCTTTTCCATAAGGTCACCTAGTTAGAGTTATACGGTACATAACCATTTTATATGGTTTCTTCTACTTGTCAACATATATTTGTTTCCTCCATGTCCTTTTGGAGCTTGTTAGGTCATTTCTTTTTCCTGTTGTACAATAGTCCATTGTATGGATGTCTCACAGTTTGTTTTTCGATACACCTGTTGAAAGAAACCTTGATTACTTCAAGTTTTTAGAAATCAGGAATAGGGGTGCCTGGGTGGCTAAGTTGATTAAGCAGCCAAGTTTTGATCTCAGCTCGGGTGTTGATCTCAGGGTGGTGAGATGGAGCCCTTCCTTCCGCTTCAGCTCAGCATGGAGTTTGCTTCTCTCCCTCTGCTCAGCCCCTCTCCCCCTTTGTCCTCCTGCTCGCTAGATCGCATGCACTCTCTCTCTAAAATAAACATTTTAGGGACTCCTGGATGCCTCAGTGGTACGAGCGAGCATCTGCCTTTGGCTCACGGTGTGATCCCGGGGTTCTGGGATCGAGTCCCGCATTAGGCTCCCTGAGAGGAGGCTGCTTCTCCCTCTGCCTATGTTTTTGTGTCTCTCATAATAAATAAATAAGACCTTTAAAAAAAAAACTTTTAGGGATCCCTGGGTGGCGCAGCGGTTTGGCGCCTGCCTTTGGCCCAGGGCGCGATCCTGGAGACCCGGGATCGAATCCCACATCAGGCTCCCGGTGCATGGAGCCTGCTTCTCCCTCTGCCTGTGTCTCTGCCTCTCTCTCTTTCTCTCTGTATGACTATCATAAATAAATAAAATTAAAAAAAAAAAACTTTTAAAATGGTATAAAACTGCTATCAACGTTTTTGTGCAGGTGGAAATGAGTTTTCAACTTACTTGGGTAAATACTTAGGAGCACAATTGCTAGATTGTATGGCAAAACTATGTTTAGTTCTGGAGGAAACTGCGAAACTGTCTTCCAAAGTGATTATATCATCTCGAATTCCCAATGAACGAGTTTCTGTTTTGCCACATCCTTATCAGAACTTGATATTGTCTCTCTCTCTCTTTTTTTTTTTTTTTTTTTAAAGATTTTATCCATTTATTCATGAGAGACACAGAGACACAGGCAGAATGAGAATCAGGCTCCCTCCAGGGAGCCCAGTTTGGGGCTCCCTCCAGGGAGCCCAGGGTCACCACCTGAGCTAAAGGCAGACACTCAACCACTGAGCCACCCAGGTGCCCCAATCTGTGGGGTTTTTTTTTTTTAAAGATTTTATGTATGCATGTATGTATGTAAAGAATATCTCAGCACACTTAAAAAAAAAAGATTTTATTTATTTATTCATGAGAGACATGGAGACAGAGAGAGAGGCAGAGACACAGGCAGAGGGAGAAGCAGGCTCCAGGCAGGGATCCCGACGTGGGACTCGACCCCGGGTCTCCAGGATCACACCCCGGGCTGAAGGTGGCACTAAACCCCTAAGCCACAGGGGCTGCCCTCAGCATACTCTTTAAAAAAAAAAAGATTTTTTTTTAAAGTAATCTCTGCACCCACTGTTTGGCTTGAATTTATAATCCTAAGATCAAGAGTCGCATGCTTAACAATGAGCCAGCCAGGTACCCTGATATTGTCAGTGGTTTGGATTTTAACCATTCAAATAGGTGTGTGGTTGTATCTTGTTGTTTTAATTTGCAATTCCCTAATGACATAGGATGTTAGGCATATTTTCATATGATTGTTGGCCATTGTATATCTCATGCGGTGACTTATCAAGTCTTTTGCCCATTTTATTTTATTTTATTTATTTATTTTTTATAAAGATTTCATTTATTTATTAATGAGAACACACAGGGAGGAGAGAGAGAAGCAGAGACACAGGCAGAGGGAGAAGCAGGCCCCATGCAGGGAGCCTGATGTGGGACTCGATCCGGGGTCCCCAGGATCACACCCTGGGCTGCAGGCGGCACTAAACCGCTGAGCCACCCGGGCTGCCCATCTTTTGCCCATTTTAAATCTGGTTGTATTCTTATCATTGGATTTTAAGAATTCTTTGATTTTTTTGTACATTTTCGAGATAAGACTTTTACTGGATTTGTGCTTTGCAAATATTTGTGGCTTGTCTTTATGTTGTCTTAATCCATTTACTTTTCAGAGTCATCAGATAGCTGCTCCATGCATTCCTGGGAGAGACAGGATGGAATGTGCTTATTCTATCTTGATGAGAACCGAAACCTCTGGGCTGGAATTTTTTTTTAAAGATTTTATTTATTTATTTGAGAGAGAGAGAGAGCATGAACAAAGGGGAGAGGGAGAAGCAAGCTCCTTGCTGAGCAGGGAGCCCAAAAGGAAGCTAGATCCCAGGACCCTGGGATCATGACATGGACCCAAAGCAGTTGCTTAACCGATTGAGTCACCTGCACACCTCTGGGGCTGGAATATTTTATTTTTTTTTTTTTAAGAATTTATTTATTTATTCATGAGAGACACAGGAGAAAGGCAGAGACTTAGGAAGAGGGAGAAGCAGGCTCCATTCAGGATGCCCGACATGGGACTTGATCCTAGGTCTCCAGGATCAGGCCCTGGGCTGAAGGCAGCGCTAAACCTCTGAGCCACCCGGGCTGCCCTGGGCTGGAATATTTTAAAGAAAATCCAAAACATCATATAATTTCACCTATCAGTATTTCATGTTTCTCTAACAGATAAGGATTTAAAAAAGCATATTCACAATATCATTATTACACACAGGAAAATAACAGTTCTTCCTTAATATCTCATTCCAAATTAATAGTCAGTTGTTTCTAAAAGTGTTTTGTTTCAAACATGCCTTATTTTGGGATGCCTGGGTGGCTCAGCGGTTGAGCCTCTGCCTTTGGCTCAGGTCATGATCCCCAGGTCCTAGGATAGAGTCCTGCATTGGCCTCCCCGCTGGGAACCTGCTTCTCCCTCTGCCTATGTCTCTGCATCTCTCTCTGTGTCTCTCATGAATAAATACAATCTTTAAAAAAAAAAAAAAAAGCCTTATTTTTGTTTAATTCATTGAAACTGGAATCCAAACAAGCTCTACACATGTCATTTGGTAGATAGTTCTCTCAAGTGTCTTTTAATATATAGTAGCCCTCCATCCTTTAAAAAATGCCCTTTATTTATGGAACTCACTGGATTTTCTGACCATGGTGCCTATGGGGAAGGCACACCCATCATTCACTGCCTGAGCCAGGAGAGCCACATCTCTTCTGCTCACTCCATTAGACAGATCTCCCATCACGTGGCTCTACTCATCTGCACAGGAGTCTGGGAAATGTCATTTAGCAGGGTGGTCAGAAAGCAAGGATACAGATTTGGGGAATACACAGCACTATACCACACCTCCTTCTGCCTCCGCCAACCAGCTCCTAACTAAGCATCAAAGGCTGTGATGGGAAGGAGAGGCCACAGGTAAGTCAACCAGTGATGAATAGCTATAGCAAGATTCAGTTTTCTTTGTTTTTTCTTTTAAAGATTTTATTTATTATTTATTTATTTATTTATTTATTTATTTATTTATTTATTTATCACAGATAGAGAGAGAGCAAGTGAGCACAGGCAGGGGGAGTAGCAGAAGGAGAAGGAGAAGCAGACCCCCTTGCTCAGCAGGGAGCCAAATGCAGAGCTTGATCCCAGGACTCTGGGATGATGACCTGAGCTGAAGGCAGATGATTAATCAACTGAGCCACCCATGTGCCTCAAGATTCAGTTTTCTGAGGCTGCTGGGGTGGTGGGTCTGGTAAAAGATCAGTGTCCACTATTAGTCGTGGTTCAATCCAACAGCCATGGCAGTCGTATCTTCTCCAGAACTGGTTCTCTGTCTTTGGGATCTGGAGCCTTATTTTCAGTCTCCTAGAAATTCATTAAGTACCCTAATATATTTTTTAAACTATTTATTTATTTATTTATTTATTTATTTATTTATTCATGAGAGACACACAGAGAGAGGCAGAGATATAGGCAGAGGGAGAAGCAGGCTCTGTGTGGGGAGCCCGATGTGGGACTCAATCCCAGGACCCCAGAATCACGCCCTGAGCCAAAGGCAGATGCTCAACTGCTGAGCCACCAGGTGTCCCAGTGCCCTAATATATATATATATATATATATATATATATTTAATCAGCTTTATTGAAGTAGGTTTTACATATCATAAGATCATCCTCTTCAAGTGTACATTTCAATGATTTTTTTAAAAATATATTTATTTATTTATTTCACATAGAGAAGAGTACAAGCAGGGGGAGCAGCAGGCAGAGGGAGAATCAGGCTGCCCGCTGAGCAGGGAACCCAATGTGGGGCTCAATCCCAGGACCCTGAGATCATGACCTGAGCCTAAGGCAAAAGCTTAAGTGACTGAGCCACCCAGGCAGCCCCTCAATGATTTTTAATGATTTTCCTGAGTTGTGAAACCCGTTATTTTCTTAAAGATTTTATTTATTTATTCACGAGAGACACAGAGAGGGGCAGAGATACAGACAGAGGGAGAAGCAGGCTCCCCATGGGGAGCCCGTTGTGGGACTTGATCCTTGGACTCAGGATCACGACGGGCACATGCCCTACCGCCTAGCCACCCAGGCATCCCAGTTTTAGAATATTTTTATTGCTCCAGGAAGAGTCCTTGGGCCTTATCCGGTCAGTTTCCATTCTTACCCCAGCCTCACACCACCAGTGGCCTCTATAGATTTGCCTTTCTGGACATTTCATATAAATGGCATCATCCAACATATGATGGCTTGTGTCTGGCTTATCTCACTCCTCAAATTTTTGAGGTTCATCCATTCTGTGGCCTGTATATATGGCTGCAGATTGTTTTTTGTTTGTTGGTTCGTTTTTTACTGCTCAGTAGTATTCCATTGTATGGATATTTTATCTATTGCTCCCAAGTATTTTTTTGTTTGTTCTGTTCTGTTTTGTTCTCATTTTTGGTTCAGGTTTGATTACTCTATTTCAGTAATGGTAACAGTCATGTGAGGGGGCTGGAGGAGCTGCCTTGGGCATCCGGGGCCTTATTCGCAGGTTTTCCCTGTGCCAGGAGGTGGGGCTCCTATTCTGCCAGGGGGTTCCCGGAGAAAAGCGGGGGCCCAAGGTGGTGATCATGGTCCTGGGGGGCCTTGGCCACCGGGTGAACTGCTCCAGCTCCTTGGACGGTTCTGCCTGTAGCTCCTGCTTTTCCTCTGCTGACAGGCTTCCTGCCTTTCATGGATAATGTTCATGATTTCTCCATCAACTTGATGGTTTCTTCTCCAGTACATCTCTGCTTCATAGGCGCCCAAGAGGGCCCTTGGTTGGCACTTAGCGACTGCCAGCACCTGGCAGATTCCCGGGGTGGGAGCAGTAGTATCTGTTCTTTGCCTGCTGTCGCTCTATAAACTCCCGAGGGTCAGGAGCCAGTCCATGAGGACGTCAAAGTCCTTCCTCAAGTAGGTGATGGGGTTGGGCAGTGAAGTCTGCAAACGAGAGGGCTCTGGGTACCTATCCTTGGTCCCTGTCCCAGTGGATGGCAGGCAGGGCCCGTAGCAGGCTCCCCTCTCCTTGGCGCTGCCTTGGACTTCACCTGGGTCCTCAGCCTAATTTGCTTGCTATTGATCCTAACTGTTCCCCTATCCCTTTTTTAAAAGAGTTTTTTATTTTATTATTGTTTTTAGAGAGAGAGTGAGAACGAGAGAGAGCAAGCATGGGTAGGGGGGAGGGGAGGGGGGAGAGAGAGAGAGAGAGAGAGAGAATCTTAAGTAGGCTTCAGGCTCAGCACAGAGCCCCACGCTCGGCTGGATCTCAGGCCTCTGAGATCGTGTCGCCTAGATCATGACCTGAGCCTAAATCAAGAGGCAGAGGCACAACTGATTGAGCCACCCAGGGGTCCCTTAAAGATTTTTTTAAGTAATCTCTACACCCAATGTGGGGCTTGAACTCACAACCCCCAGGATCAAGAGTTGCATTCTCTACTGACTGAGCCAGCCAGCTGCCCCACTCCTAAGTATTTTATTTATTTATTTATTTATTTATTTATTTATTTATTTATTTATGATTTTACTTATTTATTCATGAAAGGGGGGGGGGAGAGAGAGGCAGAGACCCAGGCGGAGGGAGAAGCAGGCTCCTTGCAGGGAGCCCGATGTGGGACTCGATCCCAGGACTCCAGGATTACACCCTGGCCAAAGGCAGGCGCTAAATCATTGAGCCACCCAGGCATCCCTCTCTCTTTTTTTATTTTAATTAATTAATTAATTAATTTTTTTCCTGTCTCTTTTTTTAAAGATAAAAAAAAATTTATTTGACACAGAGAGAGAATAAGAGAGCACGGAAGTGCACAAGCAGGGGGAGCTACAGGGAGAAGTAGTCTCCCCACTGAGTAGGGAGCCAGATGTGGGGCTCAATCTCAGGACCCCAGGGTCACAACCTGAGCCAAAGGAAGATGTGTAACTGACTGAGCCACCCAGGCACCCCCTAAGTGTTCTTAAATAAACTTTTCTGGTTAAATTAGCCAGAGTTGGTTGGTTTCTGTGATTAAGCATATAACCTTTACTAATTTTAAAATTTTCTATATTGTTCATGTGTGACTGACATGATTTAAGAGTGAAACAAATATACAGAAGGGGCACACGGGTACCTCAGTGATTGAGTATCTGCCTTTGGCTCAGGGCATGATCTTGATGTCCTGGGATTGAGTCCCGCATCACACTTCCCAAAGGGAGTCTGCTTCTCTCTCTGCTTGTGTCTCTGCCTCTCCCTCTGTGTCTCTCATGAATAAATAAATAAAATCTTTTTTTTTTTTAGATTTTATTTATTTATTCATGAGAGACACAGAGAGAGAGAGGCAGAGACACAGACAGAGAGAAGCAGGCTCCACGCAGGGAGCCTGACATGGGACTCAATCCCGGGACTTCAGGATCACGCCCTGGGCCGAAGGCAGGTGCTAAACCACTGAGCTATCCAGGGATTCCCAATAAATAAAATATTTTTTAAAATGTACAGAAAAGTTGGGTTGGAACATTATACAGACTCAGAGAGGGGAATTATATATTTATAAATGCACACAGGTAGATATGCATAACATATCTATGCTACACCGTATGTGTAACCTCTTAGTGCTCTGCTTTCCATCTCCTGGGCCCACCTGGATTTCAGCTGCACCTGCTATGGACAGTTCCATGTAATGCAAATCTACCTACCTCAAGAAGACACAGGCATTTTCCCATTCTCCTCTTCAGGGTCCTCTTTTGGCTCTCAAGCATGCACAGCTGTTAATGCCCTTTGGGACAAACCTCTACCAGAAGCTGGTAGGTAACCAGGAGAACAGGAGGACTAGCAAACTGAATCCGACAGCATGTTAGATTGTATGCCATGGCCAAGTGGGATTTATCCCAAGATATGTTCAGGGGAGACTCAAACAGGTATTTGCACACCCACATTCATAGCAGCATTATTTACAATAGTCAAAAGGTGGAAATGACCCAAATGTTTATGGACAGATGAACAGATAAACAAAATATGGTGCATCCATACAATGGAATATTATTCAGCCATAAAAGAAACAAGGAACAAAGAATATGCTACAACTTGGATGAGTCTTGAAACCATGCCAAGTGAAAGAAGCTAGAAAGACAAAGTCACATATTGCATGATTCTTTAAAAAAAATTATTTATTTATCTGACAGAGAGCACAAGCAGGGAGAGTGAAAGAGGAAGAGAGAGAAGCAGGCTCCCGGAAGGGCAGGGAGCCTGATGAGGGGCTTGATCCCAGGATCCTGGGATCATGACCTGCGCAGAAGACAGATGCTTAACCAACTGAGCCACCCAGGCACTTCTTTTTTTAAAAGATTTTATTTATTGGGGATCTCTGGGTGGCTCAGTGGTTTAGCACCTGACATTGGCTCAGGGCGTGATCCTGGGGTTCCGGGATCAGTCCCAAGACACACTCCCTGTGGGGAGCCTGCTTCTCCCTTGGTCTGTGTCTCTGCTTTTGTCTCTCTGTGTGTCACTCATGAATAAATAAATAAATAAAAATCTTAAACCATATTTAATTTATTTATTCATGCGAGTCACAGAGAGAGAGAGAGGCAGAGACATGGGCCGAGGGAAAAGCAAGCTCCATGCAGGAAGCCTGATGTGGGACTCGATCCCGGGACTCTGGGATCATGCCCCGAGCCAAAGACAGACGCTCAACTGCTGAGCCACTCGGGTGTCCCCAGGCACCCCTTTTAAAAAAGATTTTACTTATTTAGTTATTTGAGGGGGGGCAGGAAGGAGAGAGAGAGAGAGAGCATGCACACGAGTGGGGGGAGGGACAGAAGGCAGAGGGAGAGGGTGAGAGTCAATCCCAAGCAGATGCCAGGCTAAGTGCAGAGCCCGTCTGGGGCTTGATCTCATGATGCTGAGATCATGACCTGAGTTGAAATCAAGGGTTGGATGCGCAACCAACTGAGCCGCCCAGGCTCCCCATTGCCTGATTCGTTTTTATGATATAACCGGAATAGGCAAATCCATAGAGACAGAAAGAAGATTAGTCATTACCAGGGGCTGGGAGGTAAAGGGAAGTGGGGAGTGATTACTTAATGGCGACAGACTGTTTTTCTGGAGTGATGAAAAAATTTCAAAACTCGAGAGAGGTGGTGATTGCATAATATTTTAAGTATATTAAGTGCACTGAATTGTACACATTAATGTGATTAATTGTGTGTGAATTTCACCTCAATAAAAAATAAAAACTTCAATCTATGGTGCAGTGAAAATATAAGCGGCCAACATTATTAGGATCTAATTTAGTAGCACACATGAAAGTTTAAATTTACCTACAAGGTGCCAACTGAAAGAGCTCCCAATGGCCAAAAGAGAATGACTGGAGTGGGACGCCTGGTTGGCTCTGTGGTTGAGTGTCTGCCTTTGGCTCAGGGGGTGATCCCAGAGTTCTGGGATCAAGTCCCATGTCGGGCTCCCTGCGTGGATCCTGCTTCTCCCTCTGCTTGTGTCTCTGCCTCTCTCTCTGTGTCTCCTGAATAAATAAATAAAATATTTTTAAAAAAAGAATGATGGAAACAACAAAATCAAGTACTATTGGACTATAATCCAATTAATGATTGAATAGATTAATAAATGTGGGAAAAGAGACTAGTGTCCTGGGCAGAAGAATTCCAAATAATTAATGTAGATATTCAGCCCTGAAAGAAGGGAAGCATAACTCCTCCTTGGTATTGGCCATGAAGAGAGACTTCTTTTTTCTTTCTTTCTTTCTTTCTTTCTTTCTTTCTTTCTTTCTTTCTTTCTTTCTTTCTTTCTTTCTTTCATTTTATGATAGTCACAGAGAGAGAGAGAGAGGCAGAGACACAGGCGGAGGAAGAAGCAGGCTCCATGCACCGGGAGCCTGATGTGGGATTCGATCCGGGGTCTCCAGGATCGCGCCCTGGGCCAAAGGCAGGCGCCAAACCACTGCGCCACCCAGGGATCCCTCTTTTTTTTTTTTTTTTTTTTTTTTTTTTTTTTGAGAGAGAGACTTCTTTCCAAAGAGTACACTGTGGAAAAGAGAGCAGGGATAGTAACTTTACAGAGGAGAAACCTGACAAATGGGGGCGCCTGGGTGGCTCAGTCAGTTAAGCGTCTGCCTTCAGCTCTGGTCATGATTCCAAGGTCCTGGGATTGAGCCTTGCATCAGGGAGCCTGCTTCTCCCTTGGCCTGTGGCACTTCCTGCTTGTGTGCTCTTTCTCTCTCATAAATAAATAAATAAATAAATAAATAAATAAATAAATAAATAAAATATATATAAAAAAAGAAACCTTACAAACACTACCACAGCCAGTTGGTCAAGGTCAACATCAATAGTCATAAATTATGTTGATTTATATACCCTTAATATGATATGGAAATACCCTCTTACTTCTGCAATATTACTCCTCTAATCCCATAAACCCACAAGTCTGATCATGAAAGAACATCAAGTAAATCTCAATCAAGAGTCATCCTACAATATCCCTGAGCAGTATTCCTCAAAACCGCTAGAAACATGAAAAAACAAGGGGAAGTCTGGGAAATTGTCACAGACTAAATGTAATATGGTGTCCTGGATGAGAACTTGGAACAGAAAAAAGGCATTGGGTGAAAACTAAGGAACTCTAGACTGTGGATTTTAGGGAACAAAAATGTATCAGTATTGGTTTGTCACTTATAGCAAATGTATCATGGTAATGTAAGATGTTAATCATAGGGAAACTGCAGAGGTATATGGGAAACTCTCTCTGTATTGTCTTCTCAGTTTTCCTGTAAATTTATTTATTTTAAGATTTTATTTATTTACTCATGAGAAACACAGAGAGAGGCAGAGACACAGGCAGAGGGAGAAGCAGGCTCCCTTTGGGGAGGCCAATGCAAGACTATCCTAGGACCTGGGGATCACAACCTGAGCCAAAGGCAGACACTCAACCGCTGAGCCACCCAGGTGCCCCTGTAAATTTATAAATTATCTAAAAAATGAAATCTGTTTTACAAATGTACCCACGCTTTGCCACTGACAGACATCTATACATGATTGTGAGTGCATAGACTCTGGAGCTAGATTGCTTGGGTCCCAAACTCTGGGACTAACTGTAGTTGGTAGCTTTCAAGATGGCCTGCAGGGACCTCTGCCTCCCAACAGTCATGCCCTGTGTGGTCCTTGCCTGCACTGAATTGCACTAGCTCATGTGACCAATAGACTGTTGTGGAAATGATGCTGTGTGATTTCTGAGTCTAGCTCTTTAATAGGTACTGTGGCTTCCTCCTTGTTCTTTCACTTTGATCACTCACTCTGGCGAAAGCCAGCTGCCATATCATGAGGACCCTGAAGCAACACTGTGAAGTCCACATGGCAAGACTTGAATCCTCCCACTAACAACCACCGCCAGCTTGCCAGCCATGTGAAGGAGTTACCTTCGAGGTGGCTCCTCCAACCTCAAACGAGCCTTCAGATGACAGCAGCCCCAGCTGATATTTTATTTATTTTTATTTTTTAGGATTTTATTTATTTATTCATGAGAAACACACACACACACACACACACACACACACATACACACAGAGGCAGAGACATAGGCAGAGGGAGAAGCAGGCTCCATGCAGGGAGCCCAACGTGGGACTCGATCCCCGGTTTCCAGGATCACACCCTGGGTTGAAGGTGGCGCTAAACCGCTGAGCCACCCGGGCTGCCCTATTTTTATTTTTTTTTAAGCTTTTATTTATTTATTCATAAGAGACACAGAGAGGCAGAGACATAGGCAGAGGGGGCAGCATGCTCCCTGTGGGGAGCCCAATGCAGGACTTGATCCCAGGATCCCGGGATCATGACCTGAGCCAAAGGCAGACACTCAACCACTGAGCCACCCAGGGGCCCTTCCAGCTGATGTTTTATTTTTATTTTTTAAAGATTTTATTTTAGGGAATCCCTGGGTGGCGCAGTGGTTTAGCGCCTGCCTTTGGCCCAGGGCCCGATCCTGGAGACCTGGGATCGAATCCCACATCGGGCTCCCGGCGCATGGAGCCTGCTTCTCCCTCTTCCTGTGTCTCTGCCTCTCTCTCTCTCTCTGTGACTATCATAAATAAAAAAAAAAAAGATTTTATTTATTTATTAGAGACACACAAAGAGAGAGAGAGAGAGAAAGAGAGATTGAGAGAGGGAGGCAGAAACACAGGCAGAGGGAGAAGCAGGCTCCACGCAGGGAGCCCAATGTAGGACTCAATCCTGTGTCCCCAGGATCACACCCTGGGCCGAAGGCAGGTGCTAACCGCTGAGCCACCGGAGCTGCCGTAAAGATTTTATTTATTTATTTATTCATGAGATACACACAGAGAGGCAGAGACATAGGCAGAGGGAGAAGCAGGTTCTCTGTGGGGAGCCCAATGTGGGAGCATCCCTCCAGCTGACGTTTTAATTCTAATCTTGTGAGAGGCCCCTGAGCCCAAACTGTGCAGCTCAGTGGCTCCCTGTGGATTCCCAACCCACCAAAACTGTAAATGATAATAATTCCTGCTTTAAGCCTCTAAGTTTTGGGGTAATTTGTTTCATAGCAATAGATAACTAAGGCACTAATTCAGGGGTAGGCATTTTTTCCCCCCTCTAAAGGACAAGATAATAAATATTTCAGGCTTTTCAGGTCACGTTCAGTGTCTGTTACACATCCTTCTTCTCCTTCTCCTTCTTCTTCTTCTTCTTCTTCTTCTTCTTCTTCTTCTTCTTCTTCATTATTATTATTATTTTTCTTTAGCTCTTTGAAAATGTAAAAAAAACATTCTTAGCTTAAGGGCTGTGCAGAAACAAGCTGTGAGCCCATCTTCCCCCTTGCTTGCTGGCTTCTTTCCTTCTCTCTTCCATCATCCCCTCTCTTTCCCATCTCTTTCTTCTCTCTCATTTATTCAGTCATTAATTCAGCGAAATGCACACCTACTGTGTGCCAGACCCTGCGTGAGCTGATGCAATTGTATCTGACTAAGTCAGATGCCTCTCTGCTCTCCTGGAGCTCCCAGCCCAGGAGGGGAAACAGACAGCAAAGCTGTAAGTTAAGAACCCAGTATATCATCAGGCACTGTAGCATCCACTCTGGAGGACACAGCTAGGTTGCAGGGAGAGATGAAGGTCCAATTTCATCTAGCCAAGGTGGCTGGAGAAGGCCTCTCTGAGTAGAGACTGGAAGGACGAAGAGAAAGCAGTCATGGGAAAAGTGTTCTGGGCAGAGGGAACAGCTTATGTCATAGCCCAGAGGCCCCTCCCCTCAAAAAAAAAAAAAAAAAAGAGCTAGGAGTTTCCGGAACCATGGAGGAGGCCAGCATGGCTGGAATGAGTGAGTGAGGTGGAGAGTGGGGGGCAATGGGGCCAGGGGTTGACGGGGCCACATTGCACGGCCTTGAGGGCTGTGGTGTCAGAGCACTAGTTGCTTGGGAGGGCTTTGAGCAGGGGTTGCTTGACCCGATTTTTTCTCTGACCTGTGGATTCCAGCAGCTTCACTGTCTCCCATGGACTCTTGTCTTTGTCACCAAAAGGCCAGTGAGAATTTATTGAATATTTACTGTATGCTGGCACTCACAACGACTCTCTGAGGGGAATAACCTATAAGATGAGGAAACTAGCGGTGCCTGGGTGGCTCAGTCAGTTAAGCATCTGCCTTTGGTTCAGGTCATGATCCTAGAGTCTCAGAAGTGAGTCCACAGCAGGCTGAGCAGGGAGCCTGCTACTCTCTCTCCCTTTGCCTCTCCCCCTGCTTGTGCTTGCTCTCTCTCTCTCTCTCTCAAGTAAATAAAAAATCTTAAAAAAAAAAAAAAATGAGGAAGGGGATCCCTGGGTGGCTCAGCGGTTCAGCGCCTGCCTTCGGCCCAGGGCCTGATCCTGGAGACCCGGGATCGAGTCCCACATCAGGTTCTCTGCATGGAGCCTGCTTCTCCCTCTGCCTGTGTCTGTGCCTCTCTCTCTCTCTCACACACACTATGTCTATCATGAATAAATAAATAAAATCTTTTTAAAAATTAAAAAAAAAAATGAGGAAACCAGGCAGCCCCAGTGGCTCAGCCATTTAGTGCCGCCTTCAGCCCAGGGCGTGATCCTGGAGACCCAGGATCAGTCCCACGTCTCTGCCTCTCTCTCTCTCTCTCTCTCTCTCTCTCTCTGTGTGTGTGTGTCTCTCATGAATAAATAAATAAAATCTTTTAAAAAAATGAGGAAACCAAAACACAGAGAGGTGAGTAACCAGCTAAGGTCACATAGCCAGGAAATGGTGAAGGCACATTTTGAACTCAGGAAGTTGCCGCCATGCTACCCCATGGCCCCACAGCTCCAGCCTCTTCCCCATGTTTCCTGTCATCAACTCAGTTCTCACCCATCAACCAGCTGGGCCTTCTATCTCAGGGCTGGTTGGTTCCTCTCCTGCTCAACCATCTCCCATGGCTCGCAGCTGCCCTTGATAATGACCAAGTCCTTTAGTCTGGTATTCAAAACCTTTTATAAAGTCAGCCCACCCAGCAGCCTCCTTACCCCATATTTCTCTTTCTCCTTCTTTATTTCTTTTACCCAGTCCTCATTAGCACTCCAAGATCACGCCATCCTGGATGGCACTTGGGGGTTCCCAGAGCCACAGGAGTTGCTGCCTTGGCTGGGCAGGTCTCCCACTCCCATCTTGGGCCACATGGATGAAACTCATTCACTTTTCCTTGGTGCTCCCCAACAGATCTTCCATCAGGACCAGGTGCACAGTGGGCACCAAATTCATTCATAACTCACTCACTCCTTCAACAACCATTTCCTGAGCACCTAGTGTGTACCAGCCCCTGCCGCAGGCTGAGAATACTGCAGTGAACAAGACACTCACGACCCCTGGTTTTGAGGAGCTGACATTGTCAGGCAGGAGAAATGCCCATTTAACGATAAAACCAATAAATATATAATATATTCATAAGCATTATTTTAAAAAAAGATTTTATTTATTTATTCATGAGAGACACACACACACACAGAGGCAGAAGGAGAAGCAGGCTCTCTGCGGGGAACCCGATTCAGGACTTGATCCCAGGACCCTGGGATCATGACCTGAGCTGAAGGCAGACGCTCAACCACTGAGCCAACCAGGTGCTCATATTCATAGTGTTATTGAGAGAATAAAGCAGAGTAAAGGGAGAGAGTGATGGAAGGGGGTGTCTATTTTAGATACGTTATTAAGGCAAGTATCTTTGAGGAAGCAACATTTAAACATTTAAACTCTGGAATGTTATTCAGCCATATGAAAGAAAAAAATCCAAATAAGGGAAGGGTTCCTTCCATGCAGATACCTGGGGGCAGGGTGTACTTGGTAGAGGAAACAGTGAGTGTGCAAAGGCCCTGAGGTAGGAATCTACTTGGGTGTTGGGAAGACACAGAGGAGGCCAGTGTAATTGAAATGGAATAGGAGGGAGGAGGCAGGTCACTGCGATGTTAGGGCAGGTTGTGCAGGGCCCTTGATGAATGTTGGGACAGGGACAAATGTATGGACTTTGGGTATGATGTTCCAGTGTCTTTTTTTTTTTTTTTTTGAAAGATTATTTATTTATTTATTTATTTATTTATTTATTTATTTATTTATTTATGATACAGAGAGAGAGAGAGAGGCAGAGCCACAGGCAGAGGGAGAAGCAGGCTCCATGCCGGGAGCCCGATGTGGGACTTGCTCCCGGGACTCCAGGATCGTGCCCTGGGACAAAGGCAGGCGCCAAACCCCTGAGCCACCCAGGGATCCACTCCAATGTCTTTATTTGCAATTAAGCCCAGTGGCCTGCACCAGCTTGGAAACAAACTCCAGAGGGCAGTGGAGACCTCAGAGTCTCAGGACTCACAGCCGTGAATGCTCATATATTCTGAAAATTCCTTCATCTGGTCCAACAATTCCTTCTTGCCCACATCCCCATCTGATGGCCACTGCATGAGCAAAGTCTTCTTGCCCAGGACGTAGATGTACCTGTGGGTGAGAGACGGCAAAGAGGGTGAGGAGAGCCTGGTGCCCTCCCTGCCCTCCTCCGCCCTGATTGGCAGTCTCCCAGAGCCACAGCCACATGTCCACTCCACCAGCCATCTTGGGTCCCCCGCCTGTAGCCCACGTGGCTGGTGATTAGAAAAGGCTCCCCTTCCTCTGATTCTTTAGTGTCCTTTATTGGAAAACGGAATCTTTATCTACGTCTACAACATCTACATGTGAATGGTGTTCCCTGGAGTTGGGGCTGTACAGTGGTCTATACCTCCCTTTAGGGCTGCCCTGAAACCTGAGACTCCTGTTGATAGGTGACAGGTGCTAATAGGAAATGTTGACACCAGGGACTGGGCTGGGGTTGGGAAGGGGGCCCCCGCCTGAGTCCTGGGACAGCAGGAGTCCCCCACGCACTCAGATTTGAGTCTCCAAAGGTCCGATGTGTGGCCCATAATGAGATATGTCTCCTGTTCTTGCAGCCCCAGCGAGTCATGGCAGGTGGCATGAGAGATGAATTTCTTCATGGTGAGGGGCACAGCAGCGTCTGTACCTGGAGGAAAGGAGACCCATGTGTGAGCGTACACAGGCCTGGCCCTTTTGCACAATGGGGTTCCTGGGGTAGAACCTCACACCGCCTCTTCTGTCCCCTTGAACATACCACCCTTGATGATGGCTTGGAGTTTCATGTTGTAGTAGATGTAGGGGTTGGAGGTGGAGGCCTTCACAGACTCCAGCCTGACCTTGTACACTGGGAAAGCAGGGACGGGAGGGTGTCCTGTTGGATCTGGCCTACAGGTGGACCTCCTCCAGCCTCCTGCCACTTCCCACACTCACCAAAGTCCACGCCTGTCTCACAGGCTGCTGCCTGGAGCTCCTCCTGCCTCAGTTGGCTGCCGTCCTTCCTTGGAGATGGACACTGTTCTGGAGCATTGGGAGGGCAAGGCAGCTGCTCTGGCTGTGCTGAGGGAGGGGGCCTCCTCCCATCCCACCCCCATTTGGCCCCTGGCCAGCCACCTCTAGATCTCTGGGTCAGGCCTTTCTGGTCTGTAGGGTATTCTCTTCTTCTCTATGTCTCTTTTGGGTCTCTTTCCCCCATCTGGGCCCTTTTCTGGCTGTGCCTGACTCTGTGTGTCAGTCTCTGTGTCTGGGCCTCTGTCCTCTTTGTCTCTGTCTTCCTGTCTCACTCTCTTTGCCTAAACTCAGCCCATAAGACAGCCAGGAGGTGATGATGGGCTCCTGGATCCTCAGCCTGGCAGCCCCGGCCTCAGCGTCCCCACGACCTCACCCTCCGCACATCTGCAGACATCTTTGTGACAGATCTTCTGCAGGTAAGACCGCTCTGAGGGCAGGTTGTAGAAAGAGCTGCACCTCCGGGCTGAGAGACAGAGGAATGCCTGGGGTTGGCTTGGGCCAGCGTTCCTGCCGGCTGGGTGACCCCTGGCTCCGCCCCCGAAGGCTCCCCCCAACCTCCCCCCCACCCCACCCCCCTGCAAGCCCCTCACCCTACCCTGCCCTGGCGTCCCATCCCCTTCCAGACTCCCCACAACTTTGACCTGCTGGGAAGGCCACGCCCCTCAACCCCACCCCTTTCGGTGCCCCGCCCCATGTCCAGGCCCCTCACCCTTCCTGACCCAGCCCCTCCATCCCTCCCACCTGGCCCAGTCTTTCCCAGTCCCTTCAGGGGATACCCCACCACCGCCCCCCCAACCCCTACCCACGCTTACAAGGCTCGTAGTAGTCATATATGGTGACCTGGGCGGCCTGCAGGAACTCTGCCTGCAGCATCCTGTGGACCCGGAAGCCCAGCACTGTGTCTTCCTTGTGCGAGAGCTGGGGAAGGGAACCCTGAGCTGACCAGGGCCACTGACCATAGGGCACTGACCGCAGGGCCTTGGCCATGACACTGACAACATGGCCTTGTGGCCTGAGGAGCTGACCTCAGACCCCATGGCTCTCTGGCAACACTGCCCAAGGTGCTGACCCTGGATTCTCCGCCCACCAGGCTGCTCACAGGCCTCTGGAAGAGGACACCTTCCTCACCTTCTCCAGGTAGAGGACAACGGTGCTGTCACTGGAACTCGTCTTGGTCTCATACTGGAAGGCATACATCTCCACGTCGCTCGTAAGCTGGGGCAAAGGGTGGGGCTTGCAGGTTGGCAGAGACCGCCCCCCACCCCACCAGGTCCCCAGCTCTAGGAGCTCTGGTCAGTGTGAAGTCACTCTCAAGCTCCCAGTCCTTGTCCCATCAACACCAGTATCGGGGGAAACTGAGGCACAATCAGGGCAAGGATTTGTCTAAGGTCATTCAGGGAGACAATCAAAAGTTGGCTGTGGCTACTGACCATGGGGCATTAACCTGGGGGCCTTGACCGCTGTGCCCACACGGAGAGTGTGGGATGTTGCTAGGGCATCCCCCGCCTGCTCAAGAGGAGACAGGTGGGACCTTACCTGTTTGAGGTCATTCTGGTTGGGGTAGAAGCCGGTGAGCAGGGAGACCTCTATGATGCTCATTGTGGCCTCTCGATTTCCCTGGAACCTGGGGATTTCACAGCTCTGGTGTCTCTTCTTACTCTCCTCCTGCCTCTCCCCAAAGCTCCTACTGCCATCATCTCATGTCTGCATGGGTGCAGTCCGTGGCCTCCTCCCGGTCTCCCCATTACCCCTCTGCCCCCAGCAGCTGACAGATGTAGCAAATGGGAATCTGATAGGTGGCTTCCTTGCTCAACAACCTTTACCAGACGCCTTGTCTCACTCTTCTGCTTCACCTCCTCCCAGCCAGCTTTCACCCAATTGCTTCTAAGCATCCCGCTCCTGCCACCGGACCCTGGCACATGCTGTGCTCAGCCTGGAGTCCTCACTCCTCTTTCTGCCCTGAAACATCCTTGCATCTTTGCAATTTCCACCGATCCATCACTCCCTCTGGGAAGCCTTCTCCAGCCCATGCACCAGATCATTCTCTAATTTGCCCTCCTGTGGCTCCTTGGATTTCTCCTTTGCCGTATTTAGTCACAGGTGTCATTTTACATAGATTCTGGAGGATTATTTGGTTATTGTCTGTCTCCCCTGATAGGCTGTGAGCTCTACCAGGCAGAGAGGGGCTGACTTGCTCACAGCTGTACCTTCAGTTCCTAGAACAGAGCCTGGCATTCAGCAGATGCTCAATAAGTGTTTTTATCTGGGGCAGACCCAGGTGAGGGCATCTGGGAGACAGAACAAAACTGGGGTGAGGGCTAGGATGTCTGGAGAAGATGAAGATGGAGAGAGTTGTGGGCTTGGAACCAGTTTTGGTCATCTGGGACATGAAGCGTGTTCACCGTGGTGGAGCCCACCATCCCAGGACATGGCAGGTTGAAGGACAGGATTGGGGGGCGCAGGATGGTAGACAAGCGTGGGAAGGCAGGGTGGGAGGCAGGCAGCAGGGACAGGCAGGGGAGGGCAGGATGGGTAGTAGGATGAGGGGGTAAGCATGGAGAAGCAAGCTTGGCTGGTTCCCACCCTCCATTCGGTACACAAGGAAAGCTGGTAAGGAGTCTGGATACCAGGAAGTGAGGCCTTCCTCCTGCCCAGCCCAAGATCCTAGTGCCCTCACCTTGTCTCCATCCGGAGCTGGAAGGTCTCTTCCTCCTTTTTATTATCTGCAGAGAGAAGCCAGGAGTTTAGAGTCTAGGTAGCACAGTGTGTCCTGGGTTCAAATCTTGGCTCTACCTTGTGACTTTGGGCAAGTTGCTTAAACTCTCCATGCTTTAGTTACCAAATCTGTAAGTAGGGAGCATAATATTCTCAACCAAGGGGAGGTGTAGGATTAAATGAGTTAATGCAAGTAAAGCACTTAACACAGTGCCTTATCCGTGCTTCAGAACTATGTTACTGTTACTACCATTACTACTACGACGACGACGACAACGACGACGACGACGATGACGAAATGCAACCAAGCCAAAGCCTTGGTCACTTTTAGTCCCTAAAAGTCCTAGGACTGGTGAGTCTTATTCCCCTCATCCCTACAGTGAGCTTCCAATGGCAGGTCCTGTCTCTTCCTCCTTGGTACCTCAGTCTAGGAACTCTAGGATCCCATTTCTGACCATCTCCACAGCCCCCTACCCCAGTTCAGCCCCCATCATCTCCTGCAAGACCAGTGCAGTCTCCTCCTCCCTAGTCTTTCAGCTTCTGTCCTTGTCCTCTGCAGTCTGTGCCTGAGAGAGCCCGTGCAAACCTGTGCTAGGTCATATCCCTCCTCTGCTCAGAACCCTCTATAGCTTCCACTTCACTCTGAACAAAAACCAAAGTTCCCACTATGGCCCACAAGTCCCTGCACCATCTGCTCCCATTACCTCTCCAACTCTTTTTCCGAAAACCCTGCCCCTTGCTCCTCTGTGGCCACGATGGCTTCTTCAAACCAAGTGAGCTCATTCTTGCCTCCAGGCCTTTGCACCTGCTGTTCTATCTGCCTGGAATGCTATTCCCTCAGATCCTTCATGGCTCATTCTCTCACTTCTTTCATGTCTGAGCTCAAAAGCCATCTCCTCAGACAGCTTCCCCTGGGCCTCCTCCAAGTATGTGTCACCTTTTCCTGCTTTATTTTATGTGGTACTTATCATGTAAGTGTGCTATATATATATATTTTTTTTTATAATGAAGATTGTTATAAATGAATGGCTGTAGGGGTATAATTTATTTATTGTCGTATTATTGTTTGTTTCCAGGAGGATTCAGGAAAAGAAGGGATATTTTTCTTGTTCATACCTGTGTTCCCAGGATCCAGAAACAGGGCATGACACATAGTAAATGCTCAATAAATATTTGTTGAAGAGTTGAATAAGGCAATAAATGTGCTTACTAAGTGAAAGCTAAAATAAAATAATAGAATAGAAGGTCTAGGAATCCCTGGGTCTAGGCTCACCTTCCAAGGTACTATGGAGAGTCACATTCAGGTGGTACAGGTTGCAGGTGCCCTCCCAGGACTCTGAGGACCTGTGGTACATGGTCAGGATCTGCCAGGGCAGGGAAGGTGTCAGAAACTATTACTACCCACTCCTTTCCTCCTCACTCCAGTCCTTGCCTGCCCAGGTTCTGCCCCTATTGCTAATTCACAGCAAAGTCTGTGCCCCCCGAATTTCTGGGTGCAGTGACCAGAACACTCTTTAGAGTCTAGACCACCTCTGTGTAATAGGATTTTCTGAGGTAACGGAAATACTCTCTACCTGTGCTGTACATGTATGGTAGCCATTAGCCTCATATAACTGTTGAGCACTTGAAATGTGGCTAGTGCAACCAAGGAACTGAATTTTTAATTTTACTTAATTTAAATTTAATTGAGGCTCATGGAGGAGGATGACATTCCCAAAGTCACACCACAAAGGCAGAGCTTCAACTGTGACTCCATTGTCAGAAATAGGAAAACGGTCTGCCTCAAGTTTAGTGAACAAGAGGTCTGTCCTCCTGGGCCACAGGGCATGGAGCCAGAAGATATAACAGGGCCCCCAGATATTGGAAGAAAGGGCAGAGTTATCCTCTGGGCATTGAAAGACACGATGGAGGGAGAATCTTCCTTTGAGGGGAAAGAAAGAGACACCCATTCAGGGACCCAGCATAGGAGGGGTAGACAGGCCCAAAGACCTCTTGCCTCTACCTCTCCTCCCTCTTGATTTATAACAAGTGAAGACCCTTCCGAGTCTCTATTTCCCCACCTGTTTTTTTTTAAATTTTTATTTATTTATGATACTCACAGAGAGAGAGAGAGAGAGAGAGAGGCAGAGACACAGGCAGAGGGAGAAGCAGGCTCCATGCACTGGGAGCCCGACATGGGATTCAATCCCGGGTCTCCAGGATCGCGCCCTGGGCCAAAGGCAGGCGCCAAACCGCTGCGCCACCCAGGGATCCCTATTTCCCCACCTGTTAAATGGAGTCCATATTTTTACCAACTTTCTAGGGGCAGGTTTTGAGGTGTCCTTAACTTGATTCCTAGCACATGGTAGTGCCCTAAATGGTAGCTAAAATTATTGCTGATTTCAATCTTGTAATAGACTGCCTCTATTTCCAATAATAAGGGTGGTGGTGGTGGTGGGCTTCAGCTAAGGATCTCATAAAAAAAAAAAGATTTTATTTATTTATTCATAAGAGACAGAGAGAGAAAGAGATGGAGACACAGGCAGAGGGAGAAGCAGGCTCCTCGCAGGAAGCCCAATGTAGGACTTGATCCCCGGACACGGGATTACACCCTGAGTCAAAGGCAGATGCTTAACCCCTGAGCCACCTGGGCGCCTCTAGCTAAGGATCTCATGGTGGGACACCAGACCTACCGAGATTGTGCCTCTCCCACTGCCACTGGCTTTGATCTCTATGTCATCCTGGGAAGAGAACTGAAAGGAAGCAAGAAGAGGATTTGAGCACAGAGGCAGCAAAACATGGCTCGAATACAACGGAGTTGGGAAGGAAAGCACACATGGGCACTGAGGCCTCAGTAATTTCCCTAACTCGGGGTCTAGTAACTCACTGCTCCCCCCGCTCCCCACATAGATGGTTTGTTTTACTTTTTCTTTTTGATAGAGCATTTGTGATGTCTACACTGTCACAGATCAACTACAACGGCCAATTCAGGCTGTGTACTAATGTACGTCTGGTCAATCTTTCTACTTTACAGTGTTTACAGAGCTCCTTGTGCACGAAGCCACCACAAGATTCTTCTCCCTGGCATCTCTACATCTACTCTTGCTTCCATCATACATTCTTCCTTCATCAGCTGGAGAGAAATTTTTACAAATTCACATCCATTCACATCACCCCTGCTTAAACCCATTGTTATTCCTGGGATACTTCTGCCTCAGGGCCTTTGCACTGCCTGTTTCTTCTACTTAGATATCCACAAGGCTTGCTCCTTCTTTTCCTTAAGATCTTTGCTCAAATGTTACCATCTTGTTGAGAACTTTCCTGACCTTCCTATCTAAAATTGCAACTCGATGATGTGCCCATCCTCCCCCTCTGCTTAATTTTTTAGCTGTAGCACTTGCCATCATGTAACATACTACGTATTCTACTTACTTCACTGTCTGTCTCACCCATTAGAGTATAAAATTCTACAGGGAGATGGATTTTTTTTTCTGTCTTGTTCATGACTGAGTTCCCAGCACCTAGAACAATGTCTGGCATAGAGTAATTGGTCAATAAAGACGGGTTAAAATATTGAAGGTGAATATCACTTCCTCCATGGATAAGATCATGGAGATTATCTTCTTCCTCACACCCAGGATCTTTTCCCCTTTACACACATTTCTTTTCCCTATTTCCAGAAATCTATTTTTTAAAGATTTTATTTATTTATTTATTCATGAGAGACACAGAGAGTGGCAGAGACACAGGCAGAGGGACAATCAGGCTCCATGCAGGGAGTCTGATCTGGGACTTGATCTCAGGACTCCAGGATCACACCCTGGGCTGAATGCAGGCGCTAAACTGCTGGGGATCAGCAGGGGATCCAGGGGACCCAGGGATCCCCTATTTCCAGAAATCTTAAAATACTTTTTGTCTTAGTTTATTTCTATGCTGTAAGTTTCATGAGGGCAGAGGGCACAGATCTTTCATAATGCATCCCCATTGCTCAAGAGAATGACTGGCCCACTATCGATGCTCAAGAAATGGTGGAATAAATGAATCAACACATCAACAGTATAGACATTGGTTGTAAGATAATCTTGGAGAGGCAGATTGGCAAGGACATGACTCTCGACCTCATCCCCAGTGCCACCTCTGTATGGCTCTGCCCCTCAGTGCCCTACCTTTGCTGACCGCAGCTGGTAGGCATTGTTCTGATCGATGTACCACTCCAAGTTCAAGGCTTTCTTGGGGACGCTTATCTGGATGCGGAGATCCTGGACACTATTAAAAGGGACAGCTTCCCGGAAGCGGGTGAGGGCCTCAAGGGCCACCACGGTGGTCTAGGGGTTGGGATGGAGCCGCGTATCAGCACCACCGACAGCGCCCCAGGACCCCCCCCCCCCCACCCCGCAGCATGGCAAATCAGCACCACGGGCAGCTCCTTCCGGCGAGAAGGCCTTGTCAGCACCTCGGCTAGCGGCCCCCCACCCCCTCTTTCCGAGGCTGGGGTCACCTGGGTGGACTTGAAACCTCCGCCTAGCTCCCGCTTCTCCAGTAGCCACTTGGCAATGGCGTGCGTCTCATTGTGTCGACCCAACTCCACCTTCTGCATCAGCGCATAAGCTGTGGCCTCAATGGTGTACAGGGAGTCCTCCAGGTTGTCCACTGGCCAGTGGGTTTTATCTAGGAGATGGATTGGCCACTTTGTCTCCCAAAACTGGGCCCTTCTTACCTAAACCTGTCCTCTCCTTGTGTCATCTGGCCTGAATTTTCTCGTCCACTATTTTGTTGAGCACTTCCTTTATGTGAAACTCCTTGAGGAGGCATATGGACATTTTATTTTCAGAATACTCTAGGAGGACTCTTAACTATTTAGGGACAAGGAAATTAAGGTTTAGAGAAGCTCCTCCATGTCCCACTGGTCCCCCTGCAAGTGAGTTTTCCTAACTCCATTCCTCTTGACTTGAGTAATGAAGTGGATGGTATAGGGTCTTTGGGGATGAGATAGGGCAGGCCATGGGAGGCAGACTCCTGTCAGTTAACCACATTTTATGACCTTCTTTCCATCCTTGACCATATCAAGCACCTTTTAAATTCAGGGTATTTGCACATGCCATTCTTTTAGCTTGGAATGTCCTTGGCCTTTCACATAGGTGGGCCTTCTCATCTTTTATTCCAGCTTAGGAATCCCCTTTTCACAGAGGACTCTCCAGTTCTCCAAT
Source organism: Vulpes vulpes (assembly GCF_048418805.1). Lineage (NCBI taxonomy): Eukaryota > Metazoa > Chordata > Mammalia > Carnivora > Canidae > Vulpes > Vulpes vulpes. The sequence continues at coordinate 103,581,877 of NC_132788.1, read as the reverse complement.
CTATACTCCTCTTCCTTCATCATCTCTCCCACCCATCTCGTATATTATCATCTTATTGTTTGTCTCAATTTGTAGTTGATCTGTTTGTCTTCTAATTGCTTCCTCCAGGGATGATGGGACCTTTGAGAGCAAGGACCATATCATTCTTGGTTACCCTGGTTTCTCAGAGTCTGAGCTAAAGAGTTGGCACACCATAGATGCTCAATAAACACTAAGTGATGAATCACACATTGCTAAATTTGAAATCACACAATCCCCCTCCCACTGCCCCCATGGCCGTGGTTAACACATAAGCTGGTTAAGAAGTGGCCTACACTCACCGTGGCTAGCAAAGCTGTCCAGTCGGTCATTGGCTCGGGGGCTATTGGTGAGGGCCAGAGCATAGGAGACTATGGCTACGGCAAAGGTTGTCTGAATTTTTGGAAGGCATTCCTCCAGGAAGCTACGGGCTCGCTCCATGCTGGCAGTCAAACTCTAGAAAGTCAGGGAGAGGGAACCAGAGGAAGGCTATTAGAAGAAAGGTGTCTAAGAGTTAGAAGGGAGGAATGCACTGAGAGGGACATGAGGATGGGGGGACTTCCTGTGGGTAGAGAATCTAGAGGGCTTGCAGAGTCTCCCTCCTCTTTGGATCTTACCTGTATACCCCGACACAAGTCCTTCCCCTCATTCAGGGCGATCAGGACAAGAGCTGTGAGGGATATGTGTGCTTCAGAGCCTCGGTAGCCACCCTGTGGATACAAGATCACACCCGTGATCTCCCTAGTGTCTTGAAGAGACTTTCCCCAACCTCTCCTGTGTGACCTTGAAAAGCTTCCAGGTGCTCAGCTCTGGGCTGGAGGTTGCTGAAAGCAGCGTGGGGAGAGAGAGAGGAAGAGGAGGAACCATGTTAAGATGTGTTTATGTGGGGTGTGCATTACCAACCAAAGCCAACAGCCAAGGAGGGTGATGTGTTAAACTCTCCACTATCTCAAAGCATTCTTACAGCAGTCCCATTTTCCTGATGAGGAAAGTGATGGTCAGAGAGGGTGGTCTCCCCCCTGCTAGTAAATGACTGACTTAGGGTTCAAGCTCCTCTTTAGTCTTCTAGTTCCACCTTCAGCCTCAGTACTGGGTTGACTAGTGCCCTCCCCCCCAAAAATTAATGTCCATCCAGAACCTCAGAATAGGGTTTCGCTTGGAAATGGGGTCTTTGCAGATGTAATTAGTTAATAGAAGGTTACATTGACTAGAGTGGACTATCCAGTAGCTAGTGTCTGTAAAAGGCCATTTGAAGACCCATAGAAAGAAGGAGGGTAAATGGGGACAGGGGTTGGAGTGGTGCACCTAGAAGTCAAGGAATGCTAAAGACTGACAGAGGTCATCAGGCTAGAAGAGACAAGGAAGGATTCCTCCCCAGAGCCTTCTTAAGGAGCATGGCCCTGCTGACACCTTGATCTGAGACTTCTAGCCTCAGAACTATGACAAAATAAGTACATTTCTGTTGTTTTGAGCCAGCCAGTTGGTGGCATGTTTTATAAGAGCCCCAAGGAATTAATTTCCACCCCACAGTCTCTTCTTCCCACGGTGGCCAATAAAGCCTGTAAACTCTTGAAATCAGGTTGTGCCCCTTCTCAGTTCAGAACCCTCTATGGCTCCCATCTGACTCAGAGGAAAAGCTCACGTCCTCCTGGCAGCCCCAAAGGCCCTGCACAATCTGTCCCATCCCCTCTATCAGATCTCCTCCTCCATCTCTCCTCCAGGGTTGCTCACTCTGCCCCAACCTCCTCACTGTTCCTCAAATATACTGGGCACTTCCAGTCTCAGGGCCTTTGCACATGTTGTTCCCTCTTCTGGGAACACTCTTTCCCTAATTATCCATGTGACTTACTCCCTCACCTCCTCAGGTCTGTACAAATACCATCTTCCAAAATTATACCCCATCACCTTGATTGCCCTTCTCCTAAGTCTTTCCCCATATCCCTTCTAACATGCATGTCACATCATTTAGGTCTCTCTCATGCTCATTGCTTGTCTGTCCTCCACTAGAGCATCCACCCCATGAGAGCAAAGAGTTTTATCTATTTTGTTTGCCCCAGGTCCTCAGTGCTTAGAGCAGTTCCTGGAACATTGTAGGTGCCTGATAAATGTTTGTTGATAGAAACTCTGATCTGTGAGCCAGTGAAACCTGTTTGTAGCCCCTCTCTGTACCACTTTTCTGTGCGGCATCTGGTGCCTGCTCGCTCACACAGGCCTCCCCACTCCCTAACTCCTCCCTTCATCTGGGGTTGCAATCTGTCTTTTCTGGGTTCATGCATTCACCCAGAGTTTTATTCAGCAAACATTTGCCAACTATGATGAACCAGACCCGCTCCCTCCTCCACCCCCGCCCCCAACGAGAAGGACTCAGCGTAGAGGTCCCCAAGGCCCTACAGGCTTCAGGTCCTGGTATCTTTCCTCCCTCTCAGGTCTCAGGACAGACTACCTCCTTTCCCATCTTTGGGCTCTGGTCTTTCCTTTTCCTCAAATGTGCCAGAGCCTCAGGGCCTTTGCATGTGCTGCTCCCTTTGCCTGGAGCTATCTTTCCTATTCTTCCTCCACCAACTCTATTCCTCCTTCAGGTTGCTGCTTTACCCCCACTTCCTTTTGTAGGTTCCTTGACCAGGCATGGCCCATTAAATACTACCTTCTGGTATTTCTTTCCCATGGAACTTAGCGCAATTGCGATGTAAACAATCACTAGTTATAATTATTTGGTGCACTTCCATCTTCCTCCCACACCCCAGCTTGTGAGTACCACAAGGCAGGGACTGTAAATGTCTTGTTTACTGCTCTGTCTCCCCTCTGTCTAGCACAAGGCCTGGTACACAGATTTTGCCGGATTAATGTCTGTTGAATGAGTGAATGACATCTCTACTGTCATAGGTGCAGTAATAGAGACAGGCACAGGGCTGGTATTCAGGGGAGACCCCTGGAGGAGGTGGGTTTGAGCTAAATGTAAAGATAAAGCATAATTTGGCCAGCCAGGGAAAAGAAAAAGGGATGGAGCATGGCTATTCCATACAGAGAGTGCAGCTTAAGTAAAGACACAGTGAGTTGGAGGGATCTGTGACGGGAGTAGTGAGAGATAAAACTTGGAGAGAGATACAGAAGAGAGGCATATAATAGAGAGACACTGTCATAGTCAGCGGTGAGCCATAGAAGGTGTTTGAACAGGGGAGAGACATCCCAGACTGTTTGAAAGCTATTCCTGGAGGCTGATGAGAAGGAATCTTTGGTAGGGATGGCTGGGAGGGGGTTCAGAAGACTCAGCCCAGAAGAAAGAGAGCCAGGATTGGAGCCTGCTGGAAGTGGGGGTGAGAGAGAGCTGGGGTCCCAGATGTGCCCAGCTCCTGTGACATAGTAACAGAGTGCAGGGTGGTCCAGAGCAGGGGCATGTGGTGCTGGGTGCCAGGCCCTGGCTTTTTCCTGTTCTCTTTTTACCTGTAAACAGGTCAGGGGCCTGAGATTCATCTATCAGTGCACAGAGCCTGGGTTTTATTTGAACAGGCCAGGCAGGAGGGGGTGGGGTGGGGGGGTGGGTTGGGGTGGGCACCTGCATCCATGCCATGATCACGGCGCCTTCCTCCAAGAAGTGCCCATCCTCTGCCTGCCTCTGAGTGATGATCCAGTTGGCAGTGGTACAGAGAGAGTGCAGGTCAAGCACGCTGGTTGTCATGATAGGGTAGGCCAAGGCAAAGACCCGGAACACGTAGCTCGTGAGCCTGTCGGGGGACACAGGGTGATAGCAGCCAGGGGATTCTAGGACAGGGGCATCTACTCTAGGGGCAGTCTACTCCTGCTGCTCCGGGGGTAGCAATCTTTCTGGGCCAAAGGCTGCCTGCCCCAAGCCCTCACTGCATGGGTGCTCTTGGGGTCATCTAGTCCCAGGCTGGCCCTCGGGCTTCACTCAGGGCAGTGGTGGCAGGGCTGCCAATCCTTGCTCTTACCAGGTACTTCCCGGATTTCCCTTGCTGGTGTGGTAGGTGCCGTGTTCACTCCGATGGGTCAGCATCTGGGTGTAACCTGGGGAAATGCGTGGGGGAGAACTTTCAGGGAGATTTGGCATTTGGGTGTAGCTGTGAAGGGGAGTCAGTTATCAGGCATAATCTAGGGGGCAAGATGTGGGTGCGACTTGGGGGTGCATCACATCTAGATGCAACCATAGAAGGGGATTTGTCTAGGTGGATCAGGAGGTGCCTATAGGGCTCAGGTGTGACTCTGGGAGCTGTGTGCAGTGTCATCTGGGAGTCACCTGGGAAATCACCCCATTGGGGTCCTCTGGGGGAAGGCTATGACTGGGGATTGCTGCTCAGGGGGATTGTGGGAAGTGGAACCCAGGGAAGGGGTTCTCTGGGGGCCACGACCTAGGAGTTTCCTTGAGGGTTGTTTCTTGGCTATAAATTAGGGATGTCCCTGTGTCTGTGCAAATTTGTGTGTCTGTGTGTGTGTGTGTAGTTTTTTTTTAAGATTTTATTTATTTAGTTATGAGAGACACAGAGAGAGGCAGAGACACAGGCAGAGGGAGAAGCAGGGGAGCCCAATGGGGGACTTGATCCCAGGGCCCTGGGATCATGCCCTAAGCCAAAGGCAGATGCTCAATCACTAAGCCACCCAGTCGTCCCGTGTCTGTGTAGTTTAGGAGAGGCTACTCCTGGGTATAATCTGGGAGGGGTACCTCTCAAGTGTATTCTGAGCATTGATACTTAGGTATTACATGAAGGTTGCTTGGGAGCTTGAGGTTTGGGGGTAACTTTGGGGATGATAGTGTCTGGATGATACCTGAGGGTATTGTTAAGAGCACCTGAATGGAGAGTTGGTGTCTGAGTGTAACTGGGAAGAGGGGTCAGTGCCCAGATTAACTTGAGGTTACACCTGTCTAGGTGTAACCAGGAGTGTGCATTTCTGGTAGTTACCTGGGAGGTGTGGATATAACCTGGAAAGGGGTAATAGGGAGGCCACCACTGGGGGTTATTCTGGAGTTTTCTGCTTGGCTGTTCTCTAAGGGTATAACCGAAGGCTTGGCACTGACTGGGTGTAACCTAGGACAGGGTCTGGATATAACAGAACCTGGAGGCTGCTGCTTTAGGAGTAAACCAGGGTGTCTGTTGTCAGACTGTAGTCTGGGAGAGGGGTCCAGATGTAGGAGTACCTGGGGGACTTGGTACCAGGTTGTAACCCGGGAGATGAGTCAGAGTATGAATGTGATTGTTGAGGAGAGTCCCATGGGGGCCACCCTCAACCCTTGGGGTGCCCTAGCCACCCTTCCAGAGAGTCCCAGACATTTTCGTTGAGGTCCCAGAAGGAACCCTTCTCACCGCTGACAATGTTCTTTATCACCTGCTCCCTGAGCTCTACCCCAACCTTGCCCCAGTTGCCAGTGGTGTCCAAATAGTGGGTCAGGATGATCACAGGTGCCAAGGAGCTCAGCGTCTGCTCAGGGCAACCAGTCGGGACCCTCAGCAGCTTCCACATTTCTTTAGATGTCAGGGCACCCAGGATTGTCTCGCCAAGGATGTCACCTATCAGGTGAGCAGAGTCATTTGAGGAATGGCCTAAGCCGCCATGGCTCCCTGATCATACAACATGAGCACCCCAAACCCTCCACCCCTCCTGCCCCTGTGCCCAGGCAGGCTTGGGAGGAGCCAGCTCCCCAGTCTCCCAATCCCTCCCCCCAGGAGTCATCTCTGTCCTAAGCACCTTGGACACTGATAAACACTTCTGCTTCTGTATTGGGCACCATGTTCAAAAAGTTCTGTCTTGGCACTACTTCCATCTGGGTTTGACCTGGATTGAGCAGACACAACCTTCTATGACAAGCAGATTCTGGGGCTGGGGAGGTCAGGGTGTGCAGAGCCAGGAGGAGTTCAGACTGCCCACCTGACCAAACCCCCTCATTTCAGCTCCTCCCTCCATCCTGATGTGGCCCTAGAATCCCACATGCTCCCTGTAGACCCCACACACCTTGGGGGTTCAGGAGGATGCTGTGGGATATTTGCTCTATCTGCCCTCCTGCCTGTGAGATGCAATGATGAAGCAAGTTAAAACAGCAATAACAGCAAGAATAGTAATAACGACGATCACAATGACAGTAGGAGGAGGGATTAGTTAGCTATAAAGAGCACAGACTGGATGCCCAATTATCTGGGTTCAAATCCCAACCCGTCTACGTTCTAGCTGTGTGACGTTGGGCAAATTACTTAACCTCTTTGTGACTCAGTTTTCTCATCCGTAGAAGATTCCTACTTCGTATGGTTGTTCTTAGGGCTCAATGAGTTACTATTCTTAAAGAGTTTATATTGTTAAGTGCTGAACATGTGTTTGTTAAATAAATGAATTAAGTAAATAAGAGAAGTAAATAAAATATTATTGATGGGTCACACACAGTCCGATGTGTGATATAAATAATTTTCACAGCTTTCTGATTGCTATTCACAGCTCTGAGTGTGATGATTATCACACTTGGCAAAATGAGGAAATGAGGGTTCAGAATAGTTAAGTTGGCCAAGGTCACACAGCAGAGACAAGGCTTGAACCCAAGTCTGACAACAAAGTCCCACAATGAGGGCTCTGTGACTGAACTTTCAAATCCATTCTCTTGTACCTCATTCCCCTCTGAGAAGCCTGTTTGTTGATCCTGGGCATACCTCTCCATCCTGTGATCACAGCCTGGGAGCCCTGGGGAAGCCCCGCAGTCTATACCAGTAACAAGAGGTGGGGGCACCCATTACCTTGACCAGAAGTGTCTTCCTTATGTGGTCCTCAACCCCAATGCTCACAACCCTGACCTCCACGTCCACTTTGCCTGTCTCAAGTGGGAGAAGCAGAAAGGGCACCATCTTGGAGGAGTTGGGGGGCACGACCACTATCTGACGGGATGGGGCTTCTTTCTTCGAAGCACTGCACAGCAGCTCCTTGTGGGGGAATTCCACACGGACCTGGACAGGGTGGACAGTTCGGGGGTCCTGATTCAGGGGGTGGCCCAGGATCCTGGTCACAATTCCCTCCCTGCCCCTACTCTAAAAATCCCAAGTAGGTGACAGCACAGCATAGTGGTTGAGAGTGAAGACCTTGCCTACCACATATGTGCTGCATGACCTCAGGAAAGTCCCTTAATCTCTTTGTGCCTCAATTTCCCCGCATCTACATCAAAAGCAATAATAGCCATCTGCTGGGATTATTGGGTGTTTTAAATGAGAATATACCCCAGAAGCTTTTTCAAAAGGGCAACCACCTCACTGGCCCCTTTGAATAATGGACACACTCCAAACCCTTTATAAAACACACTGGTGGATGGTTTGAGAGGAGGGGCAGGATCAGGCTTCACCTTGACCTGCTGTCTCCTGAAATTGTACAGCACGGCTTGGATCTGGATCTGCTCATTCCTGACCACGGAGGAAGGCAACTTGAGATCCACAAAGAATGATTTCATAACCGTCAGCTCAAAGGGGTCTGAGACGCAGAGACCTAGAGCCAGGGGAATGTGTTAGCATTAAGCAGAGGCCAGCTGTTCTGGGGCTGGGCAGGACCACCATTCTCCCATTTCCTTAGCTCTGGGCTTGTGGGGTCACCTTTTCCGGCTTTGAGGCTGACAGCCACTAACTGCCACGTGGTGATGGAATCTGGCACATTCACAAGAGTGCTGTAGTGGGAGATGCCTCTGGAACTGGTGGGGTAGGAGGTGGGCATTAGTGAGTTTGTGCTGCCTGGACAGTGCATAGCCTCTGCACTGGGAGTCACTGTTCAGGGATCAGTGGGTCACCCTATCAGAGACATCATCACTAGAGGGTTGTCCTTTTGGGGGAACCACTGGGATTTGTCTCCCCATCCAGAGTGGTTCTTATCATGGGACTATACTGAGAGCTGTCACCAGTGGGGGCCACTGGCTATGACTGACATCCACTGATGCCTGAAAGGGCCAGGGACTAGATGCTGTCATGGGAACTGTGGTCCTACCCTGAGTTACTTTTCGGCAGTGTAAACTTCTTCCAGAGCCAACTCTCAGGGAATAAGGTCCGGACAGGCTGGTCATCGAAGAAGATGTCACCTAAGTCCTCCTCTTCATCCGCTGGAGGAAGTGGGAGTGAGGCACTGTCTCCTGGCATCTCTCCCATGGTCTTGCCACCCCATCCTCTTATGGCCCATATCTCCCCTTGACTTGTCCCATGGCACTTCATGCCCCTCAGGCGAGCCCCAACCCCCTCCCTCCTGCCATGGCTTCCTCACATGTCCCCAAAAGCAGCTGTTCCTCCCGGGCCTCCCTAGTCAGGGCCTCAGACAGATGGCAACAGCTCAGGAAAGCAGCAACGCAGGTTGGCCCATAGCGGACATGCCGGGTCCTCTCCTCACACGACAGCCCCACTGGGCTCTCCCGGAGCCCAGCATCACAGCATTTTCGCTCCAGCTCTGTCTTGAACTTGTTCACTGTGGGCCAGAGTTAAAGGGACAGAGGAGGAGGGGTTAAGTGGGATCGGAAGAAGCTGGGGCCCATCTCCCTCAATGCCCCGTACACCGAGTCTCTATTTATCCATAACTCCGGCAGATGCTGGTCTTCGTACCTTCTCCCTGAAGCCTCACATTGAACCAATGTGGTGGGGTCTGATGAGGGAGCTACACAACAGAGAGATCAATTCACTGGCCCATGATCTCACAGCTGTCAAGTGGCAGAGCTGGGACTGGAATCCATGCTGCTGGGGTTTCATTCTCCTCCTCCCCTTCCTTCTTGACAGGGATTTGTAATACCATGTTTACATATTAGAGATACCATTTCCGCTTCTTTTTTAAAAAAGATTTTATTTATTTGAGAGAGAGAGCACAAGCAGGGAGAGGGGCAGAGGGAGAAGAGAAACAGACTTCCCATTGAGCAGGGAGCCCGACCTGGGTCTCAACTCCAGGGCCCTGGGATCATGACCTGAGCTGAAAGCAGACCTTAATTGACGGAGCCACCCAAGCGCCCTATCATTTCAATTTCTGATTTTCATCATGTGTTTTTAAAAAATCGAAACATAAAACTTGTAAAGCATGATGTCAAATCGAATGCTTCTAAGTTAGCAAACTGAAGGAATACACTTAAAGATAAAAATATAGCAATTCTCAGGCACTTGGTGGCTCATTCGATCAAATATCTGACTCCTGGTTTCAGCTCAGGTTAGGATCTCAGGGTCATGAGATCAAGCTCTCTGTCAGGCTCTGCACTCAGCATGGAGTCTGCTTGAGATTCTCTCCCTCACCCTCTCCCTTCCCCTCTGCACCTCCCTCCACTCACACTCTCTCTCTTCAAAATAAATAAATAAATAAATAAATAAATAAATAAACAAACAAACAAACAAACAAACAAACAAATAATCTTTAAAAATACATAGCAGGGATCCCTGGGTGGCGCAGCGGTTTGGCGCCTGCCTTTGGCCCAGGGCACGATCCTGGAGACCCGGGATCAAATCCCACATCGGGCTCCCGGTGCATGGAGCCTGCTTCTCCCTCTGCCTGTGTCTCTGCCTCTCTCTCTCTCTGTGACTATCATAAATAAAAAAATTAAAAAAAAAATAAAAATAAAAATACATAGCAATTCAAAAATCTTATTGCTTACCATATAATATGATCACAGTTAAATAATATAACTTATCATTACCTTAAATGAAACAATAGTTTATATTGTAAACTTTTCCCAGGATGTTAGGGTAATTTTTTTAATACCAAAATTAGAGTTAAAGTTTTATCTCAATTTTTATTAGGCTTCACTTACTTTCTCTTTATTTAGATCCATAAAGTCATAACCATTGCTCAGAGACTGAAAAATCTGATATTCATAGAATCCATGTTTCTAACATTACTCAGTGCTGCCTCCCATCTTCCTCGAACTCCAGACTCAGAGCTTCTTATTCTGGCCCGCACTTTGACCTTGGGGATGTCAGGTTCGCTAGCAATTATCCACTGGCACCCAGCACCCATCTCTCCTTTTGTCTACACTCTCTTTTCTCACAGAGCCTAGACATCTAAAAGCTACATTTCCCAGATTCTCCTGCTGCTAGGCTTTTGGATATGATTAGATTCCTGCACCGAGACACTGTTGTGTAAGATTTTGAGGGTGGAAGAAGTGGAGACCATTTTCTCTGTGGCAGTGGTAGCTGACCGACCAGTGAACCCCAGTCTACGTGTGTTTTTGTACTGCACACGTTGCTGCGTTTCATTATTTATCCACCAGCATTGCAAGAGATATTGGCAGTAGTTTCTTGAGATTTCATGCTTTGCAAGAACTGCAGTGAGGTGATCTTGAGTTCCAGCAAGCAGCCTACAGACCATCTAATGATTTTGAAAGTACCAAACTCCCATAATTAAATCCCTCCCTCTCTGCTTGAAGTACCTAGAGTGGTTTCAATATTCTCCTTTAAGCTCTAATGAATACTGTAGGTTAGGGAGCCAGGAGGGGCATGTCCAGGTTTAGCTCTGACCTGCATTTATTTTGGCCTCCAGCTTCTTCAGGGAGCGGCGGCGGCGGCGGCTGTCAGGGGGGCTCTGAGGGCACTGCCAGTCTGAGGGTCAGAGAGAAGAATGAAGGGGCCACTGTCAAGATCATTATCAACATCCTTGATATTTATTGGGTACTTACAGAATGCCCAGTGCTTTCTAAGCATCATTTCATTTAATCCCATAGCCTCTTCATATTCAAGATTCACCACTTAAAAGCTGTGCAATCTTCAGCAAGTCTTTTATTTTATTTTATTTTATTATTTTTTCAATAAGTCATTTAACTTCTCTGAGCATTAATTTCTCCACCTAGGTAAATTGGTATAATTATAGTTTTCTCAATGAGATCCTGCATATAAAAGTACTTAGTAGAGTGTCCAGCTTGTAGTCAACAGAAACTGTTATTGATAGTTGAAAGGAGACACTCCAAGTTGTCCCTAGTATCCACCCCCTCCCATTATCTGTGACAACGAAACCTGTCTCTTTTGTGTATTGCTCAGAATGAAGACCACATTTCCGTCTCCCTTGCAGCTAGGGCTACACGACTGAGTTCCAGCAAATGAGATTTGAGAAAGTGTCTCTCTTTCCCACTTCCCTTCATATTTTTGCCTTGCATGAGGTCCTGATGAGGTGCCATTTGGAAAATAGCAGAGCAACAAGCTAGAAGGAGCTTGAGTCCCAGAATGACCTCAGAACTGTTACTGAGTGAGAAATAAATTTCTACCTTGTTTAGGCTATTGTTAGTTTGTATCTCTGTTACTCATGGCCAAATCTATATCTTAACTAAGATGTAGTGAATCACTTCTATTATTATCCCCATTTTATGGACAGAGAAATTGAGCCGAGGAATTGTAACTGGCTCATGGTAGGGGAGGAGTCTAGATTTTAGCCTGTCTGACACCAAACTTCATGTTCTTATCCATTAGACAGCACTGCCCCCCCTCCACCACCACCCCCTCCCTTCCTGTACCTGAGCTTGCCAGGGTGTGCATCCCTGTGCTCATCTTCAGGTCCAATCCAGCATCCTTGAATACAGCAAGTTTGTCTTTCCCACTGCCTGCTGTACAACCAATGTCATGTTCCTCCACCACATCCCAGACCTGTGGATTAAGATAGGAGCCTGGATTTGGAAGCTGTATGACCTTTTTAGGAAAGGAGCAATGGTGCACTGTAATTGCTGGCTCAAATAATAATTCTCACACCACCTCCCTTTTTTTGAGCTCTTACCACCTTCCAATCCCTAGCTGTGTTCTAGATCCTTGAATCCTTGTATCCATCAGTGTTGCCCATTTTACAGCTGAAGAAGTTGAGGCCTCAGTTAGAACCTCTAGGCAACCTCTTGGCCCAAAGCCCATGTGTTCTCACCTTCTTCTGTGTGAGCTTGTGTTTGCTGTTCAAGACATAGACAGCCTTGTCCACAGCCACCAACCCCACTGTGGCCTCTTCATCACCTGTCACTTTTACTTCCACCAGGCTGTTTGGCTCCAAAGTCTGGAATTGTCCTTCTTTCTTCAAACCAACCTTCAGCTGAGCCAGGAAAAAGAGAGATGTCAGAAAAAGGGGCTTGTATGCTACCAAGGGGCTTCCCCAAGTCCACTTTTAAGTTTATGCTCCTTATTACTCTGATGGAGCATCCAGAACTTCACCAGGCCAATCCCAACTCCATATACTTGCATAGTCTCCATGCCTTAGGTTGAGCTTTTTTTTTTTTTTTTTTAAAGATTTTATTTATTTATTTGAGAGAAAGAGAGAGCACAACCAGGGGGAGGGACAGAGAGAGAGGGAGAAGCAGACTCCCTGATAAGTAGGGAGCCTGATGCAGGGGCTTGATCCCAGGACCCTGGGATCATGACTTGAACTGAAGGCAATTAACCCACTGAGTCACCCAGGTGCCCCTAGGTTGAGCTTTTAAGGGCACATCTCCACTTACTCTCCCCTGCCTTCAGACTTGGAGCCCTTCAACTTGGACAGCCTGTTGGCCCATCCGAGCTTTATGATGGTAATGTAAAACTTCAAGGAATTTGGCTTACCGTCCCCATGCATCTGTCATTCACATCAATCCATATGGAATCAGCCACCAGTTCAGGATCCTGACCTGTTCCCTGAGGCAGTAAATAAAAGGCCAGGATGCGGAAGGAGGGCAGCATCTCTGCAGTCACATCAATGATGGTTGATGTGTAGTGACTCCCAGGTTGCTTTGATTGATATTTGGCATGCACAATCCGGCCCTTACTCAGGACCTTGGAGACAAGGGAGGACAAGAATGAGAAGGGTAGAGTCAACATTTTTCTGAGGCCATCTTAGCTCACAAGGTAGACTCACGGCTCCTTTGCTTTAGCTCCTTAGTCTGAGGCCAACCCAAATGGTTCCCACCTTTGCATCACTGTTCATAGTGCCTCCAAACCAGCTAGCCAGGGATATTCCAGGGAAATAATTCCTTAGTTTAAGTTTTAGTCCTAGCCACTCACCAGGATGGTGAAGTGAGTGATGCGGTCCTTGGTGTCATGATTCTTATGTTTTGTGTTAAGGCTCAACTGGATGCTGCTGCCAATATCTGTGCCCAACATCTTCACTTCAATGTGCAAGAAGTTCCCTGACCCATCTTGAGTCAAGTAAGGCCAAGCTGTCATCCTGGCTGTAGCCTGCTCTTCTGGCCGGAGAGGCTCAGCAGTTTTTACCTGAGAGAAGTGATGGGTAAGTAAACTCTCAGCTCTTCTGGCTCACACAGGTCCATCATCCCTGCCCCATTAGGTTGGTACCAGGATAGAGAGCTGCTCCTGATTTTCAACTGTGTTGATGGTCAAGGTGGCCACTCCATTGTCTGAGGTGTACTCTTTATTGTTTTGGCATTGGACAAGGACTCTAGAGGCTGGGGACCCGTCAGGATTTGAGACGAAGACCTGAGGTGGAATTGGGGTGAGATTAAAGACAGGCCTGGGGGTGGCCTGGCATGAGAAGTGAGTACTGGGAATCTGATTTGGACAAGACTGCCTTGTATAGCTGTACAAGTTGTGCACTGAACAACAGTAGGGGCACCATTCATATTAGAGTCTTTATGTATGGCACCCCTTCAAATTTTGGAGTATGCAATCATATGTGGTGGCCCTGGATGTTGGTGTGCTGGTGGGGTGGAGGTGGAGGGAATTGGAATGGAGAGATGTAGAGGGCTGGGGGAAATCTTTAGTAGGACTGGCACCAAAGGATGTCTCTAGTTTTCCTAGTGTCCATCAGACTCCCCAAGATCACTCAAAATGAATGCATGTAAAAACAGTGTACTTGCTGTACAAATGTAGCCTCAAGATAACCCTCGAGCACCACCTTCTAACCTGACTGTGACCACTAAGCCCCCTACAAAGAAATTGTGGGGCCATCACAGTGCTTTGGGGGACCTGGGTTAAGACTTGAGAAAGACTTGGGATTGGTCCAAGAGGCATGATGGTTCAGTTCTCAAACAGATGTATTGTTGGGGGGGGGGGGCAGGTGAGTCCAGTATAGGCTTTTGTCTCCTGAGAGGGGTCTGTTAGGGGAAGGGAGCTCTGAATCCCTGGATGAAGTGAAGTCAGACTCTGACCTTAAAGTGGAAGGGTATCCCAGGCTTGAAATACTGGGGTGTCCTGGTGAACTTTATGTTGTATGGGCTCCGGACAATCTTCACCCCGGAGGTCTCAGCCTGGACCATCTCACCCCCTGGAGAGATGGGGGACTGTGAGGTCTGTGGAGGAGGTTCAGTTTCTTGGGGAAGTGGAAAGGCTGCTTGGCTTCACCAAGACAGGGAAGACAGTAACACAATCTAAGCTCCTTTTAGTCTTTCTGGCATTTTCACCTTCCTCTGATATGGAAACAGGCTGGGAGGTGTCCCGTGGTCACATGTCTAGGTTGAGCAAGAATGCTGTTTTGACCTCTGCCAGGGGCTTGGGTGAGAGTGGTACCTGAAGAGAACACGGTGATGTTGACAAAGATTGAGGCCCCAATGAAATCCTCTTCTGGGCCTTGGAATGTGGATATCAGTGTATCCTTCTGGAGGGAGATGTGGCCCAGGCCTTCAGAGATCTGCTCTCAGGGCCAAAGAGAGAAGAAGAGATGGTTTCTTGGGGAGACAGGAAAGTTAATGGAAAGGGCTATTGGTGGGGGAAGAGGTCAAGACTCAATCACCTCCACTCTCTGCAGGGAGCTCTGGATGGGTATCCGACGGGAATCCAGCTTCACCCCGAAGATGGCCAGAGCATGTCCATCCACTGGCTTATTGAATATATACCTGGGGGTGGGTGGAGGGTCATCCCACTGTCTCTGAAGCACCCACACAACCTCATGTGATTGCAGAGATGTCATATATGACCTCATGAGGCTGTAGGGATAGTGGTAAATCTTTGGGAGGGACAGAGGTGGCCCCTGGAAACTTGAATGGTTTCATTGCTTATCTACACAACCCTGGAAGGTGACAAACATGTCCTGTAAAGCCTCATGTTGGGTTGCAGATGTGGCCTGTGCAACCTCACAAGATGGTAGAAGTAGCCCATAAAACCTCGTGAGACAGACTAGACAGGATGTATGGCATGTTAGAGCTGTAGGAATAATGTTGAGAAGTGGCAGGCATGGCCCTTACAACCTTGACTGGGCAATATGGTCTCTACAACCTCATACAGCTGTGGAGGTGGTCTGGACAATTTCATAAGATGGCAAATGTGCCTGTGCAACCTTCCAGACCTTCAGAGACCTTCCAGACCTTCTAAGCCGTGAGATATGGCACGACTCCATTAGATGGGCAAGGTGTCCTATACAACCCCAGAGACCAGAAGGGATAGTCTGTACTACCTACAGGTGGCAGATATGGTCTGGACAACCTCACAAAACAATGTAGGTGGCCAAAAATATCTCATGGGTGGCAAAGAATACCTCTACCTCTACCATACCTCAAGTGCCACAGAAGTGGCTGGCTTCTCTACTCATTCAGTTTCTTGGCATTCCTGGTCCTATGTCCAAGCTGGGGACAAGGGGACTCACCAAGCCTCAATGTCCACACCCAGAGCCTCATCGTTAAGGTAGAAGAAAGTCTTATTTGGCTTCAGCTGGACCTCAAATGATGGGAGCACTGGGTGGAATAAAGGCAGTGGGCACCCTCAATATTTTGCTGTTCCCCCATTGTCCCCTCCTTGCTCACTCCTTCCTCAATGACTCTGGCAACCCCCAAGGATTGGAACGTGTGTCCTGTTCACCAGAACCCAGCTTGGGCCCTCACACACAGTAGGTGCACCATGAGACCTCTTTTCCACTTCCCACCCTGTTTCTTGTGGGTCCCACCTTGCCCTGACCATCATACCCTACTCACCGTACTCCCTGACATCAAAGGCTGCCTT
Source organism: Vulpes vulpes (assembly GCF_048418805.1). NCBI lineage: Eukaryota > Metazoa > Chordata > Mammalia > Carnivora > Canidae > Vulpes > Vulpes vulpes. The sequence continues at coordinate 103,566,044 of NC_132788.1, read as the reverse complement.
GAACTTTTGCTTGGCCGCACTTTGGTAACTGGCTTCGATGCTCCAGGTCCCAAGACTGAGACACAGAGAGTCAGGAGAGATGGAGACTGAGGAGGAGAGCCTCCATCCCTCCATCCATAGGGCTCCCAGCGAGGCACCTGACAATCTCTGGGAGTTTAAAGGAGCTTGCGAAGAAACCTTCCTTGGCTATCAGATTCTGGCTGATTACAGTGATCCCCTCCGGGTTCTGTGGGGACAGGGGGTGAGTTGTTCATGACCCAGGCCTTCAGCACAGGATATAACCTCAGTGTCTGGGATCCATCTTCCCATAAAGAGAGGCCACCTTGATGTCCAGAGTGAATATTCTGGCCACAGGATCCATCTTGTGGTCCACAGTGAATACTCGGTATTGAACTGGAGAGAGAAGAAAGGCTCTGAGTTCTGGACAGAAGCTGGAGAGGGAGATAGTCATTAGGATCTTGGGCAGTGAGGAGTCATTGGACAGAGGGAGACCTTGGGGGATGGAATATGAAGGGCAGTGGGGGAGACAGGGAATGAGAGTCAGCATCTGCCCTAGGCCAAGGGCTTGGGGGCTTTACCCAAGTGCTCAGGGGTATAGATAGTCTTGTCTGTCTGGATGAAGATGTAGCCAGCATGGGGAGCCACCAGCACTATCTTCTCCATGAATGAAGGGTTTGAGGTGGATGCCCACGTTGCCCGGATGATGACATACTGTTGCCCTGGTTGTTGGGGGTATATCAGGCTCTCAGGAATCTGGGGAGAGATGCTCACACTCCTCAGGCTCTGCTGAAGTCTCTATTCCTGGAAGCAAATCCCTGAGCCAGATCTCAGGAGAAACAACTGAATGGGGGCCATCTGTCGTTGGGAACAAGGTTGTCTTGTCTGGCTCTGCAGGTTGCTCCTGCGCAAGGACATCCAGTCCAAGGGGGAATGCAATCCCGTCCGAGCTCAGCTTCCCAAGCCACCAGCAGAGGGCGCCTTTTATTAATTCTTACAAAGACCTCTTCCGGCTAATCACTGCCCTTCTTAGAGCTCAGACCCAGGGGACTTTGGATTTCTAACTGGACAGGACATAAGAGGAGCAATAACCATATCCAAACCCTGCATCTATTCCCCAGTGTCCCTCATGGGAAATCCTTCTAGAGTCTGCCCCTCTCCATCCTTGCTGACCCAGAACCTCCCTTGGTGGCCACCCATCCAGGCCTGTCACGTACCATCACAGATGTCTGTTCCATAAAGTGGTTTGCTGGTGAGAGAGTGAGGCGTCTCATAGCCACCACTGTTTTCTTCATGGGGAAGTCCCACACGGTGAGGTTCACCTGGAGGTTCCCAGTGAGGGGCTGCAGGGAGTCCGAGTGAGCCTGTACATGGATGTTCTCAGGAGTGCCGACCCGCAGGGCTCGAGGGGTCACCAGGATGTACCTGCCAGTAGACAAACACAGGAGCATGGGAGCACTCGGTGGGGGTGGAAGGGTGGGGGGAGTGGGCAGGAGCAGAGAGACAGAGTCACATGCAGGGAATCATGCAGACAACAGACATGCAGGCAGCGGCTGAGGGCCTTCAGTTTCCCAGGCTCACAGTGGCTCGGCATGGGCAAGAGAGGTCCTCAAGAGGAGTAGAATCAACCCCGCGGGCCAGGGCATGTCCATGGCGGCGGGGGTGGGGTGATGTGCAGCCACAGGCCGCAGGTGCCTATCCTCTTGAACACCCCAGCTCTGGTCTGTTTGCCTTGGCCTGTCCTGATTGAGTTAATATCTAAACAGACATGGGGAAGGAATTCCCATAAGTCCAATGGGGAACGAGAGGGCTGCTCCTCCCTCCCCAGCCAACGAGCTGAGGAGGGGCTGGGAACAGCAGAGCTAGGGAAATATACGAGCTCCCCGCTTGGAGGCCAGCAGTGGTGGCGGGGGCAGTTGTCCTTCCCATGACCCATGGGGTCTTATCCTGAAGCATTCCTCTCTAAGCAAGGACCCTAGGCCATGGGGTTGGGAGACTGGGCTCAGAGCTTGATTGGGACTGACCAGTCAGGGCAGGAACAGGATTGTCCCCGCCCCTGCCCTTGTGAAATTGGTGAGTTTCTGGGGTAGTTGCTCAAATGGGGGGCAGTGCAGGCATTATATCTTCATTCCCCGGCACCAAGCGTGAGCAGCCTTGGCATTTAGCTATCCAGCCCCAGGACCTGCCATAATGGAACCTTCTCAAAAATGCACAGGTCAAATCCTCTTGCTGGGCTTCGGATCTTTCTGCATAATTATGCTTGGTAAATTGTGACCATTGTCCATTGTTCTTAAATTATGCCAAGCTCTCTGGGCTCCTTTTCCAGAGGCAAATTATACATATTAAACCAGGGACAAAAACACATCATGCTTGAGGCATTCCTGGAAGAAGGCTTTCTCTGTTCCGAAATAATTTTCGCTGCCTGTTTAATATGCCCTTTAAAGATGTTGGACCACTTTGTGGTGTCTGTCTCTTAGAAGCAGACGGGTTGCAGACAAGTTTGTCTGGTTCTTCTGTCTCTCTCTCTCTCTTTTTTTTTTTTTCAGTGAAGCTGGTACTGCCAGCTTGGAGAGTCTTGCTTATTGGAGAACCCCAGATCTCCCCGAAAACAATGATAATATACATTTATCCAACAAAGATTCATTAAGTATTTGCTATGAGCACAGCCCTCCTTAGCATGCTGGGAGCACAGGGGTGACCACAATAGACAAAGTCCCCGCCCCCGTGGAGTGGACATTTAATGAGGACTTACTAAGGGCTTAAAGTGCATTTCCCCCTTCAGCTTCACAGCCTTTTATTAGGTTCAATGTGTGCCCACTTCCCAGACTCTAGTTTTGTAGAGAATTGGAAAGCCAAGTATTTTAGAAACAAAGGGGGAAGGTGGGATCTGGTCATTTATTCCTCATTTACTGAGCACCTAGTGTGTTCCAGGTGTTGTTCTACATGCTCTACGTGCACCGACAGAAGAGCCATAAATGTCTCACCTTTATGCTAGAGTAAGAATTTCCATCTATTGTACAGATAAGGAAACTGAGGCCTGGTGAGTGAAAGCAACTTGCCCTGTGCCAGGCAGGTGAGCCGTGAGGCTGCAGGTGATGCTCTTGAGTCCATGGTAAACAGTCTCTTGTGAAGCAAAGAACCAACAGAATCAAAATAAGACCTGGACCAGGGGAGCGGATGAGAGCTAATTTGGAAGGTTCTAGAACACTGGTGTCTACTTGGGGTGGCATATTCCACTGGCTGTTCCCTGCTCTCAGGGAATCTCTGCTGGCTCTGTTCAGCTCTCCCTCAGCTGGCGGGCAGCTCTCCCCTTCACATCTTTGCCCCCACACCAGGTGTTCACATCCCCTCTCTGTCCCAGGGGCTCCTAGGTGTCCACAGCAAGGCATTGTCCAAAGGTGAAAGGTGGCAGGGGTTTCATTCTCAATCCCACCCACATCCCTCCCACCTTTCTGTCCAGTCTGGGCTCCCTCTTGCCCCACCAGTACTTCTGTTTTGAAACATGCTCAGGCCTGAGGCTCCCTTTAGTTTCAGTTTTGTCTTGAGGGTGGGCCCAGGAGGGGAAAAATTGCCCTTGGGTACCAATGAGAAACAGAGGAGGTGGGAAACACTTTGAAAACATGGTGTGATAGAGCTTTATCATCCAATGAACAAATGGGTGTAGGCGAAATTGGGTGAATGAGTGACAGGAGCTCACATCTCCTACGTCTGTCCGCTCCTCCCTGCCCCAGCCTCAGGTCCCCTAAATGAAGAATAAGCATGTGCTCAATAACTAATACATGAAATAAATGTGGGCGCCCACTGCATGTCTGGCCTTGTTGCAGATGCTGGAGACACAGCAGTGAACAGGATGGAAACCCCTTCCCCCTGGGGAGTGGGTATTCACTGTAGCCGCCTTCACCTGCTCATTCCTTTTTCTTTTCTTTTCTTTTCTTTTTTTTTTTTTTTAAGATTTTATTTATTCATGACAGACACACACAGAGAGAGAAGCAGAGACACAGGCAGAGGGAGAAGCAGGCTCCTTCAGGGAGCCCGATGTGGGACTCGATCCCAGGACCACGGGATCAAAGACAGATGCTCAACTGCTGAGCCACCCAGGCGTCCCATTCACCTGCTCATTCTAATGACCCACTGACCCACTTTGCAGATGGAAAAACCCAGGCGCCAGCAGGTGAAGTGTCCTGCTCGAAACTGTGCAGCTAGGAAACCGAGGCATAGGGCGGTTCAGTGCCTTGCCTTAGATCACACAGCAAGTTCCGTGAACCTGTGTGTGAGAGGGAGCCTGAGGAGGGTAGGGGGTCGCAGACGGGCTGTGAGCCCCACCTAGGGCCGCTGCAGCAGTTAATGGTCAAGTTCAACCTTTCGCACTTGGCCGCGAGAGGGCGCCAGCGAGCCTCCAGCCGGGGTGAGGAGCGCTCGGCCCCCTCCCGCAGGAATGCGGGTGGCGGAGGGAGGGGACGTTGGCTGCGAGCCCAGAGCAGCTGCTACCGCCGCTCAGATCCCGCCCGCCTTCCCCTCCCTGGGACCCTGGGTTTGCTGCAAGGAGGCCAGGGCGGGAGGGACGGCTTTGCAGGGATGTGTGGCCTGTTTTCGCTTCCTCCTTCTCCAGGCTTCCAGCCCAAAGCTTCCCGGGAAAGGCCGGGCAGGATCCAGGAGGCAGAGAATAATACCCATAGCAACATTTCAGTGAATGGCTGTCATTTATGAAACACTTGAGCTCTGACACTTAGTAGGGACTTACTCGCCAGCAGCCCTTCCGTTTTCCAGGTGAGGAAATCCCAAAGCTCAGAAAGGTTTCTTGCTCAGGTCAGAGGTGTCAGGAGCGTCTTAGCCTGGGGGAAACCCCCAAGATGTGCCCTGCTTGGTCGCTTCCTGCCTCAGCCCAGGCTCCTCTGGTCATTTCTTGGCCCTGAGGACTTCTGATCATGCACTTGTGTTCCCCAAAGGCTTCAGGAACTGACCTTGCTTCCTGATCCCTAAGGGCATCCATCACATGCCTCTCCTCTCGGTCCAAGGAGGTCTGGCTCGCAGTGAGAATTTTTCAGAGGAAGCTTGTTACTTGCTAAGGAGGAGGGATCACATTTGGGGTTGATTATTGGGTCTGAGAGCCATGTGATATGCGCCCCAACAGAACCGACAGCCTGATCAGGAAAAACCATCCAGAAACAAGCAGCTATGACGGTCCAGAGAAACCTGTCATAACCCATTCAGCCTGTGGAGTCAAAGAAGGCATCTTGGAGGAAGGAGTATTTAGGCTGAGACCTGAAAGTCTCAGGAAAGTAAGGGTAATCAGGTAAAGCGTTAGGAGTGGGAGACAGAAGATGGTTTTGTTTCAGGGGGAGAGAACAGCCCTTGCAAATACCTGGAAGGGAGGTGGGGCATGGTGATTTGGGGAGTGGTAAGAAAGGGGTTTTGAAATCCTTCTTAGGCCGCAGAGAGTCTCATTTTGACGCATTGATTTACCCACTCATTCTTTCATTTGTCAGATATTTGGATATCTACCGTGTACCACATACTCTTGTAGATGCTGGAGATGTGATCCAGCAGACAAGTCTCCTCCCCATGGAGTTGACATTCTAGTGGAGGGAGACAAGCAAAAAACAAACAACTAATATGTATCAGCAGATGAGAAATAAAGCAGGTTCAGGGGACACAGCGAGAGAGTACTACCTTGTGGCCCCTTTGAGAAGCTGAACTGAAGGAAGGAGCTATGTGGCTATCTGGGAAAAGCTTCCTAGCAGTCGGAGCAGCAAATACAAAGGCCCTGAGGCTGCTTGGGTGACTCGGTGGTTGAGTGTCTGCCTTCAGCTCAGGGCAGCTCAGGGCGTGATCCCAGGGTTCTGGGATCAAGTTCTGCATCAGGCTCCCTGTGGGGACCCCTGCTTCTCCCTCTGCCTATGTCTCAGCCTCTCTCTGTATGTCTCTCATAAATAAATAAATAAATAAAATCTTTTTTAAAAAGGCCCTGAAGTAGGAATGTGCATAGAGCATTTAAGAAATAGTAAGGGGGTCACTGTTCCTAGAATGAAGTGGGTGAAACGGATAGAGTGGGTGATAATTTGAGATTTATATTCAAGGATCAGATCATGTAGGAGGCCTCATAGTTATGGATTTGAATCTAAGAAAGAGGCGGAACCATTGGAGAATTTTGAAAAGAAGAGTGACATTATTTTTCTGTTTTAACAGAATCAGTCTGGGTAGGTCTGTTGTTACTCTGACTTGAAATCCAAAGGTAACAACAATAAGAAGGATCAATAATTCCATGACGTAAAAATAAGGCTAACTTACACCACAGAAAAGTTGAAAAAAATAGGGGAAAAGTGTACTTCATATTACAGTCTCCCTAATCTCCATAATATGTAAAGAGTTTCTAGGAATTAATAATAAAAATATAAACAACCCAATAGAAAAACCTGAGCAAAACGTGTGCTCAGAATGTTCACACAAAATGAAATACAAACAGTTCTTTGACGTCTGAAAAGACAGTCAGCCTCACTCATAATAAGAGAAATTCAAGTTGAGATAAGAGAAATCGGAGATACTAATTTTTACCCATTAGAATGGCCAAAATTTAGAAGACTAATACTATGCAGTGTGGTGAGGCTGTGGGGAAGTGACCATGCTAACATATGGACATCAGTCCTTTCCAATAGAGATGAATTTGAGAATATTCATAAAAATTACAAATGCATAGTTTCTTTGGCCAAGTAATCCCATGACAGAAATGCCTGCACATGTGTGAAATGATGTACGCACACAAGGTTATTCATTGCAGCCGTTTATATAATAGGAAAAGACTGGAGAGAGCCCAAAGATTCATCAGCACAGGACCAGTTGCATAAATTATTGTCCATCTACACAACGGAATATATTGCAGCTGTGCAAAAGAATGAGGATGTCTGCTTGGGATGATATGAAAACACTTCCAAGACATATTATTCAAGGAAAGAACTAAAGTTCACATTTCGGTGTATATAGTATGCTGCTTTTTTGGGAAAAGTTAAATATATATGTATACACACATATGTATTCTATTTTCCCGTCAAAATACTCCATATTTATTTTTTTATTTTTTATTTATTTATTTTTGTCATATTTATTTTTTAAATTGCGGTAAAATCTGAGCACGAAACTTACCATTTTAACCATTTTCAAGTGTACAGTTAAATGGTACCAAGCACATTTGCATCACTGTTCAGCCTTCCCCGCCGACCATCTCTAGAATGTCCCATCTTCCCAAACTGAACCTCTGTCCCTGTTAAGCACTAACTTCCCATTTCCACCTGCCCAGCCTCTTTAAACCATTGTTTTATTTTTTGTCTATGAATTTGCATATTCTATGTACCTTACATAAATGGAATTGTACAATGTATTTGTCCTTTTGTGTCTGGCTTGTATCACTTGGCATAATGCCTTCAAGGTTCACCCATGTTGCAGCATGTGCCAGAATTTTCTTCATTTTTAAGGTTGAATAACATTCCTTTGTATGTATATACTACAGTTTGCTTATCCAATTTTCAGGGTTTTTTTTTTCTAGTATAATTAGAAAGAAAATCTGGTTAGATAATTCGAGATGGAGGAGGGGTCAGGAATTGAGGGAAAGAGGAGGTTGGGAGAATTGTTTTTAAGATTCTTTTATACATACATATACGCATATATATATTGATTTTTAAAAACACTGAGCATTTTATCTATTGAAAAGCTGTTTTTGGGGATCCCTGGGTGGCGCAGTGGTTTGGCGCTTGCCTTTGGCCCAGGGCGCGATCCTGGAGACCTGGGATCTAATCCCACATCAGGCTCCCACTGCATGGAGCCTGCTTCTCCCTCTGCCTGTGTCTCTGCCTCTCTCTCTGTCTCTCTGTGACTATCATAAATAAGTAAAAATTAAAAAAAATTAAAAAAAAATCTTTATAAAAAAAAAAAAAGAAAAGCTGTTTTGAAAGGATCTTCTGGGCTGTTATGAGGAGAATGGATTATAGGGGGAGGCAAGTGTGGAAGGGGGGAAGGGGGAGGGGGCTGGTGCAACACTCCAGGTGAGAAAGGATGGCTGTTGGATCAGGGTGGGGGCCCAGAAGGTGTGGCAAAATGGTTGGTTCTGCATATATTTTGCAGGTCAAGTGAACAGGATCTAATTAGCGCTGAGGTATGAGAGAGAGGAAGTAGGGACTCCAAGATTTTTGGAATGAGCAACTAGAACAGACTTATCTTTGCTAAGATGGGGAAGGTAGAGGGTGTGTCTTCAACACCTTCTGGAATCCAGAAGAATATAGCATCCAGCTGGAATATAATAACGGTCCCCCCTCCACCACTGCGTTTGTTTTTATGTTGCCATCTGGATTGGTGGCGATTCTTCCTTATAGGCAACAGAAACTAACTCAGGGTGGTTTAAGCCACAAAGGAATTTTTCTGGATATTGAGGACTAATGAAATTACCAGGCTTTGAAGATTGAAAAGGACAAAGTAGGGGTGAAGGGGTGAAAGGCAGCAGCTAAGGCCGCAGTTTAAGTCATTCTCCTGAAACCAGCTGGCAGCTCTGACCTTCAGTGGCCACCCTGGGCAATCTCAATGCCCCTGTCCCTCTGATACCTTCCTTTCCTGATCCCTCCTCTTTTGGGTGGTGGTTTCTCAAATTTAAATCCTGTGCATCTGCTGAGTAAAATTGGGGTCACATGCCCACTCCCTAGCTGCAAGGGAATCTGAGAGAGAAGGTCTGGTATTTTCTCACTCCAAGAGTCTATGAGTATGGGGTTTGGAAAACTGTATGCTTCACCTGTAAATAATTATTGAGTTTGGCTTCACATATGGTGACTATGATGGCTTTTCCTTCTTGGCAAGAAGATAAATTTGTCTTTTTTATTTTCATTTTTTAAGATTTTATTTCTTTGTGGTGCCTGGGTGGCTCAGTTGGTCTGTCTTTGGGATGTGTGTCCTGGGATCAAACCCTACGTTGGGCTCCTTGTTCAGTAGGGAGCCTACTTCTCCCCCTCCCTTTGCAGCTCCCCCTGATTGTATGCTCTCTGTATTAAAAAAATATATATATATTATTTATTTATTTGACAGAGGGGGGAGAGAGAGAGAGAGAGAGAGCTTGCATCAGCTGGGAGGAGAGGGAGAGGGAGAAGCAGATTCCCTTGCTGAGCAGGGAGCCTGATGATGCCCCAAGGGACTTGATCCCAGATCCTGACATCATGACCTGAACCAAAAGTAGACCCTTAACTGACTGAGACACCCAGGTGCCCCAAATTTGTCTTTTAAAATAATTTATTTAAGGGAGTTTCTTGAAAAACAAGGGAATGTTGGACATAGAATTCAGGATAGTGGAGACCTTTGGGGTAAGGCAGGCAGCAAATCTCAATAATGTTCTAATGGTGAAATCTGATGGTGGATTAGTGGGTATGCACTTTGCTCCCCTGCTCTTTCATACATTACCTCAGTCAGAGTGCTGGGTGGAAAGAGATAGTTCACTCAGAGTGGGTATTTTGGGGATCGGTGAAGACAGGGGTGATTACAAAGGTGAAGACAGAAGATGTGTAGCCCTGTGGAGGACAGTGGAGTGTCATCTTGCTGGCATTTGTGGGATCTCCTCACCATTTTAGCTGAAAGGGGCAAAGGGAGGGAGTGACTCTCAGAAACTGAGCTGGGGCCTCAGATGGAGAGATGCTGCTGATGCAGTGACCCCCATAGAGGGAATTTAGGGGACAAATACTTTGGCTTTTCTCCATCCATCTTCTCACCTCCCACTGATGCCTCCTATTGGCAGAACCCAAACATAACCAAAAAACCAAATGTGGAGGAAACTGACTGATAGAATCCTTGGGTGAACCTCCTGAGGCAAACCAATGACCTCTTACAAACGTGTGATTCATATATTCTTTTTAAAAATGTTTTTAAATTTTAAGTTGAGATATAATTCATATGCCATAAAATTTGTCCTTTTAAAGCACACGATTCAGTGGTTTTGGTATAGTCATAAGGCTGTGCAACCATCGTCAGGATCTACATTCTTTTTTTTTTTTTTTTTTTTTATTTATTTATGATAGAGAGAGAGAGGTAGAGACACAGGCAGAGGGAGAGGGAGAAGCAGGCTCCATGCACCGAGAGCCCGACGTGGGATTCGATCCCGGGTCTCCAGGATCGCGCCCTGGGCCAAAGGCAGGCGCCAAACCGCTGCGCCACCCAGGGATCCCAGGATCTACATTCTTTTGCAGGTGTTTCAACATTGCTTCAAGAATCTAATGTCGGGGAGAGCACAGGTGGGTTCATTTTGCTAAAAATATTAAGTAGCCCCATTATCTCTTCACTGACTCAAAGAGATCTCTTTCATGGGCCCTGGAATCAGCTTCTCTTTTCCTAGAAGTTACTGGAGATTCATGAGGACTAGCATAGACTGAGGTGGACAGACTTAGGCTTGATTCCTGCCCCTCCGCTCTGCTCTGGACAGCTCGGCTCCCCCGTTTATGAACTGGGCAGGTTCTGAGGGCCTCTATTTATCTAGTAAGGCTGCAAGAGCAAATGTTAATTAAAACACCTTCGCTGGGAGCCTGGCATTCCAAGGTGGTGGCTAGACATGAACCACAGCAAAAACTCCAAGTGAAATGGAAAACAGTGCAGGGTGCTTTTCCTGTCATTTCAGTGTTGTATTGTTAGCTCTGTTTTCCAGATGATGACACCAGGAAGTCACCTGCCCAGGGTCACCTGGTGAACAAGAGGCAGAATCAACATTTACACCTAGACTCCACTGGCTTCCAAACTCTCCATGAGGGCCAAGAAACTTGGGAGCACTCTCTTGGGAGCATCAGTAGGACCCCTATTGCTTTTTTAAATTTTAAAAACTGGGATAAGAAATACATAACACAAAATTTACCATTTTAGCTATTTTTGACCGTATAGTTCGTTAATATCAAGTCCATTCACATTGTTGGATGACCACCATCCATCCACAGAACTCTTTTATCTTGCAAAATTCCAACTCTGTGCCCACTAAATATTGACTCCCCATCCCTCCTGGCTCCCACCATCTACTTCCTGTCTCTATGGATTTGACTCCTTTAGGGACTTCATCCAAGTGGAATCAGACAATATTTGTCCTTTTTCTATCTGCCTTATTTCACTGAGCATAAATATCCTCAAGGTTTATTCATGTTGTAGCAGATGTTGGAATTGACTCCCTTTTTAAGGCTGAATAATATTCCATCGTGTGGATATACTTCATTGAGTTCATCCAGTCTTCTGTTGTTGGACATGTGGATGGGGTTGCTTCCGCCTTTTGGCCATTGTGAATAATGCTGCTATGTACATGGGTGTGCAGCTATCTCTTTGAGATCCTGCTTTCAATTCTTTTGGTTAATACCCTGAAAGGAAATTGCTGGCTCACATGATAAATCTGTTTCATTTTTTTGAGGAACTACTATACTATTTTCCAGAGTGATCTCGCCATTTTACATTCTCACCAGCAATATCTATGGGCTCCAATTTCTCTACATCCTTGTCAATACTTGTTATTTTCTGGAGTTTTTGTTTGCTTTTTTTTTTTTTTTTTTGCTTGGTTTATTTATAGTAGCCATTCTAATGTATGTGAAGTAAACCTTATTGATTTTTAATTTTTTTATTTAGACATAAGAAATTGAGCTTTATTAAATATTTAATATAGTGATTGCTAGTGGTTACAAATATATGTTTTATGAAAAAACATACATGCACTGCTGGTGAGTGCACAAACATTTTGCTGATGGAATATGTGACCAGAAAAGTTGACCTAGTCAACTCAGTTCTATGTGGAGGGGGTTTTAGATCATCCTTGTATTCCCAGGCCCAGGATAATCAATTCCAGAGGTTGAATGAGGCAGTCTATCTTATCTTTCAAGGTCCAGCAACAATGTTCCTTCCTCCAGGAAGCCTCCATTGCCTTCCCAGACACAACACCAGCTCCTTGCTCTGGACTCCTCAGCCCTGACCAGGGAGGGGTGTGTGTGTGGAGGCTGAGGGATTTCTGGGATCTCAGCAATGCCTAGGCACAGAGTGGGGCAGGCAGAGTCTGCAGAGAGAGGAGAGGAAGGGAGGAAGGGAGGAAGAAAGGAAGGAAGGAGAGAAGGATCTGTCCTGGCCTTGGAGATGGGTGTAAACTGAAAAGGCCTGGGCGTTCAGAGGTGGGGACGGTTGGGTGAGGCTCTCTGCTCACCGGGGCCATATTCGGAAGCGGAGGCAGCCACAGGCCAGGCATCGAAGGCCAAGGTTGAGGAGGCGTGTCCAGCGGAAGAGCAGGCAGTGGGTGGTGCGCACGTACAGGCTGCCTGAAGGGTCCACAGCCTTGAGCGCAGCCAGCGGAGTGTAGCGGGCGTTGGTCTGTCGGCGCAGGGGTGGTCTGGCTGAGTCGATGACCTTGACAATGACCTATGGGGTGGAGCCCTGAGCTCTTGGATTCAGGGAGGGGGGTTTCCAGGGTGGGGCACCCTCACATACTTGAGCCATATTTTGGGGCTCTGGGTTCCCTACTCACCTGGGCCACCTCCTGTGGGCTCTGTCCCACAGAGCGAAAAAGCTCCCTGGAGGCAGGGAGGTAGATATCCCGGAAGTAGTGCAGGGTGTCAGGGTCAGTGTCTGGGAACTCGGTTGTGGAAACCTGTTCCAGGAGCTTCCCCTCAAAGTCAGTGGCCACCGGGCCAGGTTCCACCAGGGTGATGCTGGGGACACGGACACGGATAGGGGTAGGGGGTCTGGTACCCCAACCCAGTCACTGCCCCACTAGTGTCCCTCTCCCCCTTCGCTCCCCCCATTTTTCTCATCATTACTTCATCCTTCCTGGTTCCCTCAGCCCCTCCACTGCACCCCCCCCTCCCCCGCCAATACTGCTCCACCCTCTTCTAATAACTCCATTTCCCTCATTCCTGATTCCACTTTCTCACCACTGCCTTGTTTTCCCACCATCCCTGCCTTCCCAGCCCACTTCCCCTCACTGCCTCCCCTTCCCTCATCTTTCCCATCACTGTCTCCCATTTCCCTTTGACGACCCAAATGCCCGCCTCACAAGATGTTGAACTGCAGCAGCTGGACAGCCAGACTTTCGAAGAATCCCTCCAGGGCAAACTTGGAGGCTGCATAGATTTCGTTGAACACGACACCTGAGAGGATTGGAGGAGGTTGGGGGCCCTTTGGGGTCTGGGCGATGGGATTGTGGGTCTAGAGGGATATGGGGTCTTCAGGAGACAGAGCAGAAAGGGTTTGAAGATCAGAATGAGGGATATCTAAGGTCAACATGATGAGTATATGTATGTGTGATGGAAGCCTATGCTGAAGGATGAGTCCATATGCTCAGGATGAGGTGATTTTGGGGTGCCACATGCTCCTTTTGCCTTAGCCCTGGAAAACCCTACTTCCCTCCATCCTTTAAAACTCTTGGCCACTTGAGCATGGGATTGCCAGGGTCCCTGAGGGCAAGTCTTATTTAGTGATTCTTATTTGTCCTGATTGAGAGTGAATGTGGCCCCTGAGGTCAGGAGGTACAGCTGGAAGAGGGGCCAGAGGGATGGGACTGAGTGGTAGCCACAGATTCCCCATGACAGGGTAACAAATAAGGTGGATTCTTCAGGTGGCTGCTGAGCAGGGGTCAGATCCCAGGGAATTTTCATGGGGAGGAGGGAGGGAATGTAGAGGGGTTCAAGGAGGAAAGACCCAGGAGCATGGATGGCAAATAGGTGACCTCCATAGTAGGCCAATAGCAGACATCACTAAACAATCACTGCTCTCTTATTCTGCAGAACCCCAGAGCCCCAAAGCTAGATGTCTCTGGGGCTTGGTTGGAAGTATTTGGTGAGAATATGTCATAGGAAAGGAGTTCTAGGTGCCTGGATGGCTTAGTTGGTTAAGCGTCTGACTCTTGATCTCAGCTCAAGTCTTGATCTCAGGATTGTGAGTTCGAGCCCCATGTTGGGCTCCATGCCTGTGAAGCCTACTTAAAAAAAAAAAAAAAAAAAAAAAAAAAAGGAGTTCTGATGGTTCCTTTGGTTTGGGGGAGATTATTGGGAAAGATTTTTTAGAAGTGTCTGGAAGTAGGGTGGATGCTGGGTGTGGATGGCCATTGGCAGCATTCATAACACTACTGCCTATTCTTGGAGCATGGCAATCTAATCCGGAGATGTTTCCTACAGAGTTTCAGAATCCTTCTCAACACAGGCTCTTTTGGAATATGAGCGAAAACCTATTTGCCATTCTTCCAGCCTGGGGAGGGTCAGATACTAAGAGGATTCCCAGGGAGACATCCCCAGGGCTTACCCTGCAGCCCCATGACACTGCTGATCACCACAATGTGGCCCTTCCTCCTTCTCTTCATGCCAGGAAGGACAGCTCTGACCAGACGGACAGCCCCGAAAAAGTTGGTATCCAAGACGTTCTGCATGGCAGCTAGGCTGAGCCCCTCCAGGGGCCCCACCAGGCCTACTCCAGCATTATTCACTAAGGAAAGGACTAAAGGTTACTTTGAGGTTCTCCAACCCTTTTGGTGTCACTCTTCTAGGGACTTATCTTGAGTGGACAAATGCTGAGCCTTGATGATCTTCACATATAGTTTAGTATTTGTTATGGGGACCTGAACCCTGGGTTGGGAGAAGGGCTGCTGGGAGCTGACTTCCCTTAATGCAAGAGCAATTCAGCTCTAACCCCAATTTGCATCAAAAAAGCCACACCAACCCTCCTTAGAAGGCCTTTGGGGATCATGTGTTGCTTCTTCATCATGCTCCCTTCCCTAAATGACTCATCAAAGTAACTTTCCCCATACATATGGTCTTCCCCAAATGCTAGGTGTCCTATTCAATAAAATCCACCCTACCCCCCAGGACTCAATCTATTTCTTGTATCCTAAATAAACTGGTACCCTGAGCTTTTGGCCAGCTTGTCTACCCCTTCTGTCTAGGGCTAGAGGTTGCTGGTGAAGCCAGAAGGCTGGTGTTCAGACTGGAGAAAATTTACTAAGGATTTACCAGGATCTGTGCTTAGGTCAGGGAAGGGGGGGTGATCCCAGGGGCTGTTCAGTCTCACCCAGCACATCCACTTCCCCTCCCTGGATGCAGCTGAGACACTGCGCCACTGACTCTTCACTGCACACGTCCAGCTGGGCCACAGTAAGGGTCTGTCCCAAAGCTTCCCCAGCAGCTGTCTCCAGGGTCCCCTTCTTTCCCAGATCCCTCATGGTGGCCACCACTGGGGACAGAAAGCAGAGTTGGAGCAAGCACTGGGTTCCTTTTCCCTGTGCATTCATTTACATATTTCCGTGATCTTGCATGAGCAGTCACAGAGGGATGGAGACCCACACATTTATATACTTATGGTCACTACACAAACAAAAATGCATATTGTGTACATACACTTAGATGTACTTTCATCCATCCTCCTGTTGCTCCATCCCTCCAGCCAACACTTACTGAGCATCTACTTAGTGTACACTATGCCGTATCGTAGGTGCTGAGACTATTGCATGAAATAAGATAGGCAAAGTCCCTGCCTTCACAGAATTTATAGTCTAGTAAGTAAGACAATAACATAAATAAAGAACTTACTGCCTTGAGAAAAGAAATGTATATACACTTAGAGTCAATGTATGTGCATTGTGTGTACACGCAAATACAACCAGCCGCATTTACATCATCCACAGAAATGTCAATTTATTGAATATCTACAATGTGCCAAACACTTTTATGCTAACCACTTTTATGCTAACCACTTTAATAAGCACTGTCTCTAATCCTCACAAGAACCCTATGATTAGGCAACTGACTTATTTTCCAAAGATGGCCACAACATCTTTCGTCACAGATGCTCTTTGAGAACTTTGCTGCTCCCCCTTAAGACATAAAATCTCATTTCCCTCTCCTTGAATCTTCTGTCTAGCTGGGAATCAATAGGATATGGTCAAAGTAACATTGTGTGGCTTCTGGGATTAGGTCAGAAAAGGTATTGCAGTTTCTGCCTTGTTTGCTGTAATGTTCACTCTTTATTTTTTTTTTAAAGACTTATTTATTTGAGAGAGAGAGAAAGAGAAAGAGAGAGAGAGAGAAAGAGAGAAAATCCCAAGCAGATTCCACACTGAGTGTGGAGCCCGATGCAGGGCTCGATCTCACAGCCCTGAGACCATGATGTGACCTGAAATCAAGAGCTGGATGCTCAACTGACTGAGCCACCAGAGCACCCCTGTAATGCTCATTCTTAAAATTCTCAGCTGCCTGGTAGCAGCCCAGTTATCCCGAGGCTGTCATGATGGGAGGAAGCCCAAGCTAGCCAGAGAGAGAGACCACGTGGAGAAGACCTGACATCACTAGAAGGAAGAGACATGTCGGTCCAGGCCTGTAATTAGCCCCCACTGCTCTAGCTGTAGCCTTTATTTATTTTTTTTAAATTTTTATTTATTTATGATAGTCACACACAGAGAGAGAGAGAGAGAGAGAGAGAGAGAGGCAGAGACACAGGCAGAGGGAGAAGCAGGCTCCATGCACCGGGAGCCCGACATGGGATTCGATCCTGGGTCTCCAGATTCGCGCCCTGGGCCAAAGGCAGGCCCTAAACTGCTGCGCCACCCAGGTGTCCCTAGCTGTAGCCTTTAGTCCTGACCCAGAACTGCCAAGTCGTGCCTTTCCAAATTTATGACTTTTAAGCCATGAGAGATAGATGATTATCATTGTTCTATTACACCAGAAATTTTGGAATGATTTGTTCTTTAGCAATAGTAGCCAGAATAAGTAAAGTGATTATCCCTGTCATAGAGATTAACACACCGAGATGAAGTTCCTTGCTTGTCCCAGCCCTAGGAAGTGTTAGAACTGAGAATTGAACCTGGATTTGTTGGAGGACTGAGCTCAAACCCTTGTATACATGTTTGTATCCTTCATGCGTGTGCCCACAATCGTACATGCACGACCCTGGTGGACATTTTCATATTGTCTGTGGGCCTTTGTGATTCATGTGTGTTGCACGGATGAATGGGACCGCATGCATCCACATAGAGTGACAAGTGCGGCCCCAGGCACTGTGTTGCCTGGGTTCAAATCCAGGCTCTGCCACTTTCCAGTGAGGTGACGTTGGGCAAGGATCTTTGGCACTCTTTGCCTCAGTTTCCTCATTTCTAAGATGGGGCTAACGTCAGTGGCCACCTCATAGGAGTGATATGGGAATTAAATGACTTACAAGATGCACAACACTTAGATCGGAACCTGGCACATAGTAAGCACCCAATAAACATCCTTCAGCAGTTTTATGCACTCGTCTGTCTGTCCACAGGGACACACACAGCACGACTGCTTCCCTGCACACTGGCACTCAGTCTGTCACATCCAAAGCTGTGTGTGTCTCTAAGCCAGAGGGCAGAGGGTTGGGAGAAGCAGCTCTGCCAACTGGGGCAATTCCCTTGCTCCCTGCAACCTCCTCCCTTTGCCTACTTCAGCTCCAGCTGCTCTGGGTCAGGGGTTCCCATGTGTGGAGTGCAGACTAGGGCAATTTGCTCCAGTTTCAGGAGGCTAAGTCCTTAGTCTTAGAGGCTTCCCCCTTAAGCCCCCAAGGTCAGAGTCACTTAAGAGGCTTATCTTGGAGGAGTAATCTGGGGAGGGGCGGGGGAGGGTAGTCCTAGGGAATGCTTAAGTGCAACCTTTGGGAAGCCCTCCCCACCAGTCCTTTTAAAAATATCACACACACACACACACACCCTACTTCCTACCATACCTCACCCTTACTTTATTTTGTTTCTTAGCACTTTTTAGCACTAGATATACAATTTTCAAAATCTGTTTATGGTCTGTCTTCCCTCGCTACACCACTGCTGAGGGCAGAGCTTTCTGTCTGTTTTGTTCACAGCTGTGTTTCCAGCACCTAGAACAGTGCCTAGCACCCAGTAGGTGCACTAGGAAATATTTGTTGGACGAGGCGAGGATTCATGAGTAGAGGGGGGAAGGGGGCCTCCGTGTGGCCTCCTCAAACCCACAAATACAGCTGAGGGGCATAGGCTAGTGGAAATGGTGCCAGGAGGGATGAAGGTCCTCAGAAGCCATGCCCACCCTTGCCCCTCCCGGCCCCACCCTGGGCTTCTAACCTCGGTAGCGCTGCCTGGGGTCATGAGCCAGCTGCACCGCGAGCTCCAGGCCAATTCCCGAGGAGCAGCCTGAAATCAGTACAGTCCGGGGTGCGTCAGCCATGTTGATCCCTCCCCGGAGGGTGACCTCTGCTGGCCAGCACCTGACTCCCCGGCACCCATCCTTGCCTTACCCGCCCCCTCCTGGACACCCTCCAGCTCATCCCCTGCAAGGGGAAGGGGCCTCGGGAGACACCAATTCTGAACTGACCCTGGGCAGGCAGCTGGGGGGAATCCTTTCACCTCAAAATAGCCTCTTTCCTTTATCTGTTAAAAATTTCCCTCTGCTACACTCACAACTAGGATCTTTTTATTGTGATTGTAAATCATTCAGGGCTGGGGGAATTAGCAGGGGCATTCTCTTCCTGTCTATTCTGGGCAAAGAGTCTCTGATGGGAGGGAGAGAATGAGAGAAAGTGGCCGAGAGTGTGGTCCTAGAAGGATCCTTTCAAAGAAGAGAACGGGCATAGATATGTCAGAAGATGGGAGCAGACAACAAGAAGTTCTCAGCAAGGCAGGGCAGGGCAGGGCACTATCTTTATGAGAATCTTTTAGCAGGAGAAGTCTTAGCCTCTGAGGTCCCTGAGGAGGGAGGGGGAGCAGCTTGGGGAGATTCCCTCTCTTCTCCGCACCCCACAGCCCCCATTTCACCCTCAGGCCAGATGGGGCCCCACCCCTCCTCTCCAGAGACATAGAGACTCTTTGTCCATGAAGCTAGAGGCTGGGAGGGAGACACTGCCGGGTTCTCTCTCTTCCCCATGGTGGGGCAGTTCAGGGCCCAGGATACGCCCCGTAGGTCCCTCCCTGCAGAAGCTGCCTCAGATCCCACAAGTCTGTGCTTGTTCAATTGCAGAGACAGCTCCATGTGACCCCTTGGCGGGAAGGAAGGTTCACAGTGGGGGGTCCCGGTAGGGTGAGGGGCAGCTATACCTCACCCCAGGAATGGCAGATATCCACCTCTCCCTAAGGCACTGCCCTGCTTTGAAGTAGGGCCAGACTCCCTCATTTAATGGGGGCATATGTGAACATTTGGAATTGGGGCTAGGGCACCCATCTGGGGACCTGAGTCAGAAGAGTGCTAGGGGTGGAGATGGGACTTTTTTTTTTTTTTTTTTTTTTTTTTTTCTGGATTAAGAGTTTGGGGGAAATTGAGAACTGTGTTTTGGAATCTGTGTCAGGGGTTTGGGGATGAGGCCAGGACATCCAATTCTGGAATTTGGGTGGAGAAATGAGGGTTTGGGATAAGGCTGGGAACCCCACTTTGTAATCTGGTGTGAAGTTGGGGGTGGGAAGAGGATTCTTTATTTAGACACCTGAAGGGAAGGCCTAGGATGAAGCTGGTACCCTCCATTGTGTGGCTAAGCCACCAGGGTAAGGTAAGTGGGTGAAAATTTGGCGTCCTGCTGGGACCCCATTTGGAGGTCTGGGTGAGATAGAAAAGATTCGGCATAAAGCTGAAGGCTTTAATTCCAGAGCCTAGATAGAGGTTGAAGGTTTGAACGAGGCTAAGATCCCCGCTGAGGGAGCCTGTTAGGAGGAAAGGGTTTGGGGTAATTCTGGGACCTCGAATTCTAAGGCTGGGAGGGAGTGACCCTCTTCCTCCACGGTGGGGTGAGGCAAGAAGGGCCCCGCTCCCGGCCCAGGGCTCCAGCCCTAGCCGGCCAATCAGCACTCAGCACAAACTTTCCCAACTCCCTCACCAGCTGTCAGCCCCCCCTCCGGCGAGCCCCGCCCGGCCGGGCGCTGGAGCGCAGGGCGAGGCCAGGGCGGGGTCTCCTGCAGTCTCCAGCCGGTCGCCGAGCGGGCCGCGGCGAGGCAGCGCGCGGAGCCTGAGGAGTCGCCGCGCCCCGTAGACGCCCCGGCTGGTCCCCGCCTTGCGTGCGGGCCCCGCCGGGATGGGGAGTCGCCGAGGCCTGGGCCAGCCGCGGGCCGGCCTCTGCTTCGTCCTGGCTTCGCTGCAGCTTCTGCTCCGGACGCAGGCCGGTGAGCCCGAGGAGGAGATAGGAATAGGACCCGAAGCGCAGGATCCAGCGAGGTCCCCAAAGATGCGGTGGAGCCAGGAATGGGGGCGTGCAAGGGGGCGTGCGTGTCGCGCGTGGCTGGGGTGCTGTGTTCGGGCGCGCAGAGCGGACTCTGGGCGATTTGTGGGTGTGACAGCCTGGGGGGGGGACGGGGGAAACGTGTGCCCTCGTTTTACTGGCGCGTGCGTTGGAATGAACGCGATTTATAGGTGTGTGTGCGTAGCAACGTGTGTAAGGCCGTTTGAAGTGAAATTGTGCGTGGGAGATTGTGTGTGGGAGTTGACGCTTATTGTATGCATGTGTGATGGGCGATCCCTGGCCAAGTGTGTGATTGTGAGTTGTGGGTGTGTCTGTGTGGGGCCGATTTAGAGAGAATCGTGCGTTACGCGTGTGGTTGCCTTCGGGTGAGCCGATGAGGGGTTCGGTTGTGACTTGAGGGTGTAAAAGGTGGCCCATGGGGACGTGAGGGGGTGTTGCTGCGGGTGACGGTGTGTGGGACGAGCGTGGGAGGGGGCTGGTCAGGGATTCAGAGTTTCCTTTGCATCCCCTCCCTAATGGCTTCATCCTCTTCTTCCTCGCGCTCCTCTGCCTCCAACTGGCGCTCCCGCAGCTCCCCGGCCCCCACCCCCACCCCCTCCCTCCCCCCACCCCGCGCTCCCCAGAGCCGCGATCAGCACCATGGACAGGGCTCGGGAGGGCCGCGGTGAGGGGCGAGGTGGGGCGGGGCGCGGGGCGGGGCGGGGCGGAGCGCGGGCGGGGGCGGAAGTGGAACTGGCTCCCCCCCCGCTGAGCGCGCCGCGGGTGTTTTTCCTGAGGAATTTCTCAGGGGCCTCAAGGGGTCCCGGGGGCCGCCGGACGAGTGAGTCAGCGCTGACGCACGCCCAGCTGCGCGCTTCTGGCTGGACGCCGCGCTCCGCCCCACGAGGCTCGGGGTTGGGGGCGCCCAGGGGTTTGGGAAGGTCGTGGTCCCTCAAGTGGCATCCCTGGGCTGAGAGAGGCTGGGCTAGGCCCTTCTGGAAATCCCTGCCTAATGTGAACTCGCCCCCCCCCCCCCCCAGCACACACACACACACACACACAGACGCACGCACACATCCCATCCTGCACTTTCTCACTTTCTCTGGAGTCCAGGGAGGTGCTGCTCACGTGGATTATCCCAAATTGGCCCTTATCCCGTTCCCATGCTCACACATCCACACAGTCGTGCAATCTCAGGCATCCATTCAGAATATAAGGCCTCTGGGACACCAGGAATGTTAAACACCGGTGCCCACGCCCCGGGCAACCCCAGCAGCCACCCGCCACAGGGTCACAGCCTTTGTCACCCTCCTACGCCTTCTAGCTCTTGCGCCTGCTTCCACTGGTATTCACACAACAGGGCCAGCATTCACAACCAATCACCTACCAGCGGACTTGGCCATACTCCCAGGTATAGCCACACACACCCCCATCCGGAGTCTGACCTATTACAGTCACAGACTCACCTGCATCCCCTGCAGGACCCTGAGCTTATTGGCAGGCCCCCCAGACTCACATGGACACCCAGCCACACATCAAACAACGCACCTAGTCTCTCTATCGGAGGCCACATACTTGGCACACGCTGACATATCCACAAATCACATGCTCAGCCATTCCCTGGTCCATATAGAGTCACGCACATGCTTGCACCATCTCGTGCATGCGTACAATAGCACACACACTCACACCTAGGCTCTCCTGTATCTCTGGGGAGATCCCAACCATGTTGCAGCCTAGTCCCTGCCTGCCTCCCTCCACGTTCTAGACCTCATCCAACATCTCCCTGGGGCCCTGACCAGCACA
The DNA here is from genome assembly GCF_048418805.1 of Vulpes vulpes. Lineage (NCBI taxonomy): Eukaryota > Metazoa > Chordata > Mammalia > Carnivora > Canidae > Vulpes > Vulpes vulpes. The sequence continues at coordinate 103,544,096 of NC_132788.1, read as the reverse complement.
GGGGAGAGTGTGGGGGAAGGTCAGCCTGGGTCCCTGACAGACCCCCACCCTCTGGCCCTGCAGGCAAGACTCAATGCCTCTTGTGTGTCTCCTTGTCACAAAGCCAGCCAAGAAAAGAAAGGGCAGTTAGTTTCTGAAAGGTCATTACAGAAGAGATGCAAGATTGAAGCAGGAGACATTGGGGTTAGGTGCTGGGAAGGACTTTTTCAATGTGAATGAGCAGCTGGTCAAGAGGACACCCTTCCCACAGCATAGAGACAAGGGTCTGGGTGAAGGGAGAGCCAAACTGTATGGGGTCATGGATCTCAGCGCTCTACCGGGCCCCAGCCTGCAGCGGGGGGGCAGCTGGGATGATCATTCCATGGAGGAGTGACCCTTGTGGTTGACAGAGCCTGGGAGTCCAGATCTTAGTCCCAGGGGACTGTAACCCAAATACCTCTTAATGACAGCCCAGCCAGAGAACAGGCAATTAGAGATGGGGCTGGAGGTGGCCACAGAATTGGGGGGCGTGGATGAGGAGAGAGAGGGATGGGGCGAGTGATGCACACAGATATATATATATATATGAAATACCAGTAGAGAGAGAGAGAGAAAGAGAGAGAAAAAGAGAGCTAGGAAGTAAGAGAGTAAGAGAGAGAGAGAGAGACTGATTCAGAGTTGGATGCAGAGAGAGACCTGGAAAGACCAGCCGAGAAAGTGGGACAGAGATGAGGCAGGGAGGGGAAGAGAAGAAAGAACAGGCGGTTGGGGGTAAGAGTGAGCTGAGGTTGGAATAGGGGTCTGTAAGGTCTGGAGAATGAAGGGTCTGACCCAAGAGGTGCTGGGATGGGGGTCCCTCATCCAGACCCCTCTCTCCCCCAAGTCTGGCCCCTCAACCTGACTCCCAATGGTGAGGTCAGCAGAACCGCCCCCAGGGTGAGGTCATGGGCAGATTCGACAGAACTGGCTCCTGCCAAGAGCCTGGGTCAGGGGGTCAGTGGGACAGTCTGCTGGGGGGAGGGGGACCAGGCAGGGGCTTTGAGCTCAGGGGAAGCCCCCGCCCTCCCCTGCCCAAGCCATGTGGTTCCACTTAGCATTGGCCTGCTGTATGGGGTGCGGCTGGTAGGATGGCCTGGATTAGGTTCTGGTTGGGCCAGACCAGTGCCTTCCTTTGCTGGGATGAGAGGGATAGGGTCCGAGGGAGGAGGTCAAGAGGTTATTAGAGAGAGGTGGTCATAAGGAGGGGGTCAGAAAGGGTGATAAAATGGGGGAGGTCACAGGTCAGATGGAGGAGATTGGGACAGGCAGAGGAAGGAGGTCATGGGTGATGGTGATCAGGGAAGAAGTCAGAAGGAAGAAGTCAGGAGAGGTAGTGGTCAAAAGGAGCAGATCATGTGTGATAATGGTCAGGGAGGAGGAGTTCAGAGGAAGTGGTGGTCAGAAGAGGAGGTTAGAGGGAGGAGGTGGGGGGAAACACACACACACACACACACACACACACACACACACACACACGGAACCCCTCCTCTCCAAGGGGATTTCCCCTGGCAGGGGGCTTCAGGCTGGGGAAGCAGCCTGTGCGCTGTGCGGGGGTGAGTGCCGAGAAGGGGACAGTCTGGCTCTGGGGCTCAGGCCAGGAAGCCTTGATTCATCCCAAAAGTAGGTCAGCTTTTTTTTTTCCTCACCAAAAAACCAAGGAGAAAAAAAAATAAAACAGGAGTCAACAGGCTGATGAGGCTGGAACAGCTGTGAGGTGGTGAGGTGGGTGCGGGTCCCAGGCCTGCTCCTTCTCCCTGACCCAAAAACACAGTGGGGGGCTGAATTCCCCAAATCTGAGCTATTCATTTGGAGTCCTAGGTTTTTTTTTTTTTAATGCCCTGCATCCCGGCCTCTCTCTACAGAAGACCCTGTGGATGTGCTAAAGGCCCTGGGCGTGCGAGGGGGCCAGGCTGGGGTCCTTGACGGGCCTGGCCTCTGTCCCCAGAGGGCCCCAGAGGGTGACCGGGCATTCAGGGTTGGCAAGGCGACCATACTTGGCATCCCCACATGGGAGCTCTTTCCAGGTAAGTCAGGGCAGGAGGGGTTGGAGGGGGTCATTCAGGGGGCATGGGTCACTGCTAGGCTATCTAAGCTGCTCCTTTCTCTCTGCCCCTTCAGATGGGCACTTTCCTGAGAACTTTTCTGTGCTGATCACCCTGCGGGGCCAGCCAGCCAACCAGTCTGTCCTTCTATCCATCTATGACGAGAGTGGTATTCGGCAGCTGGGCCTGGCTCTGGGGCCAGCCCTGGGTCTCCTAGGTGACTCCTTCAGCCCCCTCCCCCAGCAAGTCAACCTCATGGATGGCAGGTGAGTATAGGGAAAGTTGGGGTCCAGAGAGAAGTGGAGTGAGAAGCACCCCCCACTGAGACTGTCCCCTTGCAGGTGGCACCGTGTGGCAGTCAGTGTGGATGGCAGGATGGTGACTCTGGTAGCTGACTGTGAACCTCAGCCCCCCATATTGGGCCAGGGGCCACGATTCATTAGCGCAGCTGGACTCACTGTGTTGGGGACCCAGGACCTTGGGGAGGAGACTTTTGAGGTAGGGGTTCAGTGATAGTGGAAACTGAGGCAGGCGAGGGGAGGGAGTTTTGTCCACAGCCCTAATGTGGAGAAGAGATAGGAAAAGGGAGATGTCCAGCTTCAAATCTCGTGTCATGAAGCTGAGAAGACAGAGTGGCCTGCATCACTGTGCATCTTTGTGGTGTGTGAGATTGTAGAGCAACAAAACCATAATGCATGATGGCACATACTTGACTTGTGATGGGAGAATAAGTTGGGGACTCAGGACTTCACTGGTTGTTTCAATGGTGTGTGACTGTGTGTAGGCGGTTGTGATATTGGGTGCTGGCAAGGCATGGTGTTGTGTGGCTGGTGACAGATGTGTTTTTGGTAACTTTTACTCGTGATTGTGCTGTGTGTTGTGATATGTGACCCCTCCAGTGGGCCAGGGCTCACATCCGTCTTATTCCCCTCCTTGTCCCCAAAGCTTTGGAGAGCACCTGACACATATTAGGTGTCACCATGTATCTGAGAGGAAAGGAATCAATGTGCCTCTGATGGGCCAGATGTTGTGGGGTATGGTTTGTGATTGTGATTTGGTGTTGACAATGATAGAATCTCCTCCTCTCAATTTTGAGAGGCAGAGGGATTGCTGGGGCAGTGGTGGGGCCACCCCCTCCTTATACTTAGGGTGCTCTGGGTAGAGAAATACTAAGCCTTGGTGCTTGGAATGGGGTGTCAGAGTCAGCCTGTGGCTCCCTTCCCTGACCCCCATCCTCTCCCCAGGGAGATGTTCAGGAGTTGCTGATAAGCCCAGATCCTCAGGCTGCCTTCCAGGCCTGTGAGAGGTACCTTCCTGGCTGTGACAACCTGGATCCTATAGCCACAGGGGTGAGTGAAGGGCTTGTCCTGAAGTCACAGGCTGAGTCATTGCTGGCTCCAGGTCTCAGGAATGAGTGAATTCTGACCCCTATTCATGATACCAAGTGACTCTTGCCCTCAAAAATATCTTAGGCATGGGACGCCGGGGTAGCTCAGTGGTTGAGCATCTGCCTTGGGCTCAGGGCGTGGCCCTGGGGTCCTGGGATGGAGTCTGATATTGGGCTTCCCTCAGGGACCCTGCTTCTCCCTCTGCCTGTGTCTCTGCTTCTCTCTCTGTGTCTCTCATGAATAAATAAATAAAATCTTAAAAAAAAAATATATATCCTAGGCATGAGTGACCTTGACTTAGGTCACATAACTGAGTGACTCCTAGCTCCAGATCGTATAATTGACCTTGGGTCACAGGGCTGAGTGAGCCCTGGCTTCAAAACGTAGGACTGATAGGCCTTGTGCCAGCAAGGTCCCAGATGACTGAGCAATGAGGCCTTCATCATGGGGCTCTGGACCTGATGGGGATCCTCTTCCCAGGTCCCCCAAAGTGAGCCAGAAACTCCTCCCCCTCGACGGAAGGGGAAGGGAAAAGGAAAGAAAAAAGGGCGAGGCCGTAAGGGGAAGGGCAGGAAGAAGAAGAATAAGGAAAGTTTGACACCAAGTCCACCTCCTGGGTCCCTGGAGAACCAGGTAAGGGATCTGCAGCCACTCACCTCTGCTCTTTGCCTGACCTCTGGTCTCTGATTCCCACTGACTGCTGGTGCCTTATCCAAATTTTCTGCCCTTGGTCTCCAATCCCTGACCTTTGACTTCTCTCAGCTGACTGATAACTATGTGTGTGTAGGGGGGTGGAGGCTGGTTGTGTCTTATGAGTTTTCCCATTCTGCTCCCCAAACATCCAGTTTCGGGAGCTGGAGGAAGGGGGTACACCCAGAAGAGTACCTTATTATTAAGGGGTTCTTGATTAGGGCTACTGTTTAAGAGCAGCCATGAGCTTCGGTGAATGATGGGTTCATTAGTTAGAGTGTCATTGCTCGGGGTTGACTCATTGGGGTCATTGATGAGGATTATTCATTGGGAGAGTCTAATTAGGGGGCAGTATTTGGCTTCCATGACAGAGATTGCTGGTTGGGAGGTCATTTTAGGGAGATATTGATTGAAGTCAATGTTTGGGAGGTTCTTAGGTGGAAGTCATTGTTGGAAGTCATTGATAGAGACCTGTGTTGGTGTTACTGGTGTCACTGGTCTAGGTTTAATGGTGGGAGGTCATTGCTGGGGATCATTACTTGGGAAGGCAGATCATCAGTGGGGGACCACTGATTAGAAGGTATTAGTGGCATCACCAACGGAATCACCCGTTGAAGGAATGACTTTTAGGGAGTCATGGATGAGGTCATTGGTTTGGGAGTCCCTGATGGGTTAAAAGTTGGAAAGTCATTGATGGGTCATTGATTAGTGAAATTACTACTTGGGGGGGGGGGTCACTAGTTGGGCTCACTCACAGGTGTTCATTGTTGGAGGATCACAGATTAGGGGAATGATTGATTAAGGGGTCACTGGTGGGGCTTATTAGTTGAGGGGCCACTAGCTAGTGCTTATTGTGGAGGAGATCACTAGTTGGGGTCATTGGTTGGGGAGGTCACTGGATGGGAGAATAATTGGTTCGAATCATTGACTAGGGGGCCACTGATGGGTCACTGGTTATGGGAATAACTGCTGGGATGTCAGTGAAGGTCTGCAGCAGGAACAGGAACATCAGGTCTAGGATCAGTCCAATAAAGACAAAAGGAGGAGGCAGGTTCTGCTCCCCCCACCCAGGAATGCCTAGTCTGGGGAGGGGAACAAAAGAGGATTCCCAAAAAACATCAAAGGGGTGTAAAGTAGGGGGCTGGCCAGTGGAGGCAAATGTGTGCTGACTGGACCAGAACAGCCAGCAGGGGGAGGCCTCTTGTGTGGAAGAAGAGCAAGGCTGGGCCAGGTCTGGGAGTCCTCCAAGGCAATGATGTGAGTTATTAGTTGGGGAGGTTATTGTTTAAGTCCCTTAGTGGGGATCATTAGTGAGGGGTTATTGATGGGCGTCATTAATTGGAGTTACTGGAGTTACTAATGGGTCACTGGTTGTAGGAATAATAGGAGGTCATTAATAGGGATCATTAGCCCGTGGGTCACTGGGTAGGCATCCTTGGTACGGGCCATTGGCTGAGGTCCCTGGTTGGAGGAGAGTCACTGGCTGCACTACATCTGTTCTCAGCATTAGTGGAAAGAAATGATCACTCAGGCCCAGCAAAAGAATCCCTCCCCAAGTCCTTCCTCAGCCCCAGCTCCTCACCTGGGCCTCTACCACCCTCTTTGTGCCCTTGACCAAATTCTTCTGCAGCTGTCCAAGCCTCTCTGATTATAGCCTGGCTGGCTGACCACTGAGCTCTGCCTTGGGAGAAGACACATGGGATAGGCTTCCAGGAGTCTGGCCCTGAGTACTGGATCTTGACTGTAATCACTGGGCTCTGGAGCCAGCCCCCCTTTGCCTTCCAGGTCTCCCAGACCTGGCCCAGCCTTGCTCTTCTTCCACACAAGAGGCCTCCCCCTGCTGGCTGTTCTGGTCCAGTCAGCACACATTTGCCTCCACTGGCCAGCCCCCTACTTTACACCCCTTTGATGTTTTTTGGGAATCCTCTTTTGTTCCCTTCCCCAGACTAGGCATTCCTGGGGGGAGGGGGGTGCAGAGCCTGCCTCCTCCTTTTGTCTTTATTGGACTGATCCTAGACCTGATGTTCCTGTTCCTGCTGCAGACCTTCACTGACATCCCTAATACAGAGACACCAGCTTCAACTCTGCCTCCGACTTCTACACCTTTGGTCATCACCACCACTGTGACCATTGGCCTCAATGCCACCATGCTAGAGGTCAGTGGGAAGTGAACGGGTCTGGAAGAGAAAGTCCTGGGGCAATGGTGGTGGCAGACAATGAGGAGTCCAGGTGCAAACTTTGGTCTGTCCCAATGTCCTCAGGGGGGCCTGGATCCTGACAATGGAACCGAACTAAGGACCCTGAAGACTAAGTTAGCCAAAGAGGACCAAGAAGGAGATGGCCCCACCATGGGCCCCGACTTCCGGGCAGCAGAACAGCCATCACAGACACAGTTCCAAATCTTTCCTGTAAGCCTCAGGGTTTGGGTTGTGTGGGGGCAGGGGGCGAGGGGGGGGATAGGGGATGGCAGAGACTCCTGCCTGGAGCCACATACTGCATTTTCTCTTTTGCCTTCTCTTTAATCTTGCCTAGAATGACTTCCCACCACCACACTGTAGTCGACAAATATTAGCATGATGCTAATGTGACAGGAACTGTGTTAATGGATGGCTCTGTGGGTAGGATGGTGCCTTTGGCTTTTAGTCCATGATCTGGAGCTTTAGGAGCATGATCTGACTTGGAGCTTTAAAAGCTCCTTCTGGCTGCTGAACAGCATATGGACTGTAGGGGGAGCCAGAGGGGCAGCAGGGAAACCAGTAGTCTCTGCAGCAATAGCCTGGTGACCTGGATGAGGGCGGTGGTGGTGGGGATTGGGAGAAGTGGACAGATTTGGACCATATTCTATTTTGGTTTTGCTACTGGAGATGGAGAAAGATGCAAGGATGACTTGGTAGATGCATGGTGGCAACTGTGAGTAAAATGGAGAAGCCTAAAGGAAGACCACGTGGATAGTCTTAGGATCTCATTTTGGATGTGCTAAATTGGCAACCCCTGCTTGGCATCCAAGTGGAGATGTCAAGGGGGGGATTGGTTAGATGCTTCTGGAGTTCAAGGGACATGGTCTAGGCTGGAGATAAAGACTTGGAAATCATCAGCAGAGTGATGCTGCCCTGAGCCAAGGGATTGGGCTCAGGTTCTAGCCCTGGTGTTGGACAGGGGAGGAGGGGAATAATCATAGCCAACTTAGGCTGAATGCTTGTGATGTGCTGACCATTGTTTTAATTTATTCTTCCTCCTGTGGGATATATACAATTATCATTCATCTACTGACTCTGCCAGTGAGGCCATGGGGGTTGAATAAGTTGCTCTCCATCACTCAGCTAGTGAGAGACAACTCTGGGATTAGGAAACCATAGCACGCTCCAAAGTCCACACTCTTCTCCTTGATCGTGGCCAGGACTCATTTCTCTTTTCTCTTCATTTCCCGGCCCCCAGGGTGGTGGAGAGAAAGGATCAAAAGGAGAGCCGGCAGTGATTGAACAGGTGAGAGGTCTGGGGCTAGGAGAAGGTAGAGGGGTTTGGGCCAGGACGAGGGTCACACTCATTTCTCTCTCAGGGACAGAAGTTTGAGGGACCTCCAGGAGCCCCAGGACCCCGAGTGAGTCATGGCTGCATTCTCCTCTTTCCTTCTCTTCTAGTTGGAGTGTTTGAGCCCCTGGGGTGGAGGGTTGGGGTATAATGTTGCCATATCATTAAAAGATTATTGCATTAAAAGATTATTGAAGCTCAAAGGATGAATCAAAATAAGAGTTGGGGTGTAAAGTGTTGGGGGGGGTCGATGTGGGTCAGTATAGTATTGAGGGGCCAGGTATGGCTCAGTGATGGATAAGGAGGTCTGCATGGGGTCATGGTCAGTGGTGGATTAAAAGTCAACTTGGCTCAAGCTTTGCACTTCTTATGATCTCTGTTCCTCTGTCCCCACAGGGGGTGATTGGCCCCTCAGGCCCTCCTGGCCCCCCAGGATTCCCTGGAGACCCTGGTCTGCCGGTAAGAAACTCCCTCTGGGTTATATCCTTCTGGGGAAGTGAGGTTTCAGGCTATGAAGCTGAGGTTGGGAACTTGTATGCCTGAACATGGATCCGAGAGGCAGGGACTGAGGACATCATGCTGAAGCTGACATTGACCTCGTCCGTTCACCTGTCTCCCCTCTTCTTTCTCTGGGGGCCTTTCCTTGCTTTTCTCTTTCATCTGTCTCCTATCCCTGAGTACCTTTCATCTCTATCTTTCTCCCTATGTCTCCGTATCTCTCCCCTCCATTTCTCTCACCTCTGCCTCTGTCCACCTTTCTACCTCCATCCCTGTCTGTGTCTCTCCTTCTCTCAGGGTCCTGCTGGCCTCCCAGGAATGCCTGGCATCGATGGGATCCGGGGTCTACCAGGGACTGTGATCATGATGCCGGTAAGAGGGAGATAGGGTGGCACATCCTTGGGGGGTGTACTCCTGACCCAGGAGGGGGCCTCTCCTTGGGCTTCCCTCATGATTAGCTGTCCCCTAGTTCCAGTTTGCAAGCAGCTCCCTCAAAGGACCTCCAGTCTCCTTCCAGCAAGCCCAGGCTCAGGCAGTACTGCAACAGGCTCAGGTGAGTGGAGGATAATCAGGGACCAACAAGGGATACTGGGAGGACATTGAGAGAGTAACAGGGGCAGCCCCAGTGGCGCAGTGGTTTAGCGCTGCCTGCAGCCCGGGGTGTGATCCTGGAGACCTGGGATCAAGTCCCATGTCAGGCCTCCCTGCGTGGAGCCTGCTTTTCCCTCTGCCTCTCTCTCTCTTTCTCTCTCTGTCTCTCATGAATAAATAAATAAAATCTTAAAAAAAAAAGAGAGAGAGAGAGAGAGAGAGAGTACAGGGGTGGAGGATAATGAAGGCTGGTCAGGAGACAGGTGGATGTTTGTCTCCTGAAGATGCCTTTTGGGAGGGTGTTGGGGCTTTGTGCAAGACCTGAAGTTCTGTTCCCCTCCATCTTTCCAGCTGTCTATGAAAGGTCCCCCTGGTCCAGTAGGGCTCACTGGGCGCCCAGGCCCTGTGGTGAGTAAGGAGTCTGTATGGGGGAGGGAGATGCATCAGTGGAGGGAGGAACCTTCTTCTAACTACAGTATCTTATCTCTCTTTCCCCAAGGGTCTCCCTGGGTATCCGGGTCAGAAAGGAGAGATGGGAGACATAGGGCCACAGGTGAGATTGGTGGCAATGGGGACAGGACTGGATGGGAAGGGTCTTTTCCCAGAGCCACAGAATAAAGTGCTATTTGAGGACAATGACAGAGGCTGAGAAGACCTTTGCAATTACTGCCCTTCCGAGAGAATGATTTAAAATAAGATCATCCTAGGCGCCCGGGTGGCTCAGTCTCTTAAGCATCTGCCTTTGGCTCAGGTCAAGATCCCTGGGTCCTGGGATTGAGTTCTGGATCGGGCCTTTCTGCTCAGCGGGGAGTCTGCTTCTCCTTCTGCCCCTCCCTCCCCTGCTGATGCGCACGCTCTCTCTCTCTCAAATAAATAAATAAATAAATAAATAAATAAAAATCTTTAAAATAAAATAAGACAAGTCCTTCTTCTTTCTGTTCTTCATTTCTTCCTCCTTTTTTTTCTTTTCTAGGGTCCCCGAGGCCTTCAGGGACCTCTTGGGCCTCCTGGCCGGGAGGGAAAGATGGTGAGTAACTTGTAGGTATTTAGATCATCCCTCCTCCATCCCTCAACCCCCAATAGGAGCCTCAGCTCCATGCCCCCAGGTCTGCTGGTGTCATTAGTGGGATAAGGGCATGGAGGATGAAGAATGGCAGCTCTACTGAGGGTGTCACAAAGGTATCTGGCCAGGTCACAGAGTCAAGGAGGACTTTCTAGATGGAATGATGCTAGAACTGAGATCTGAGGTATAACTGGGTAAACAGGAAAGGAAGGGTATTCCAAGTAGAGGGAACAGTATGTGCAGAAGAAAAGACGGAGGCAGCCCAGGTGGCTCAGCGGTTTAGCACCGCCTTCAGCCCCGGGCATGATCCTGGAGACCCAGGATCGAGTCCCACATCGGGCTCCCTTCATGGAGCGTGCTTCTCCCTCTGCCTGTGTCTCTGACTCTCTCTCTCTCTCTTTCTCTCTCTCTCTCTCTGTGTGTCTCTCATGAATAAATAAAATCTTAAAAAAAAAAAAAAAAGGACTGGATCACTGAGGGAGGTGATGAACCAGATAACTCCAGATGGTTTTAAATGCAATGAGGAACACAGAACTGGACATTTAATGGAGACTGAAGATTTTATTTTTTGTGATGGTGGTGACATGGACTAGAGCAGAAAGCCTGGAGATAAAAAATAAGGGACAGGTTTGAGATATATTGGGGAGGTTAAACTGGTACACAGAGAATCCCCCAGGATTCTTCATGAGGAAAGTACTCAACAAATAGTAACAGGTGGGGATCCCTGGGTGGCTCAGCAGTTTAGTGCCTGCCTTTGGCCAGGGGTGTGATCCTGGAGTCCCAGGGTCGAGTCCCACATGGGGCTCCCTGTATGGAGCCTGCTTCTCCCTATGCCTGTGTCTCTGCCTGTGTCTCTGCCCACCCCCTCTGTGTCTCTCAGGAATGAATAAAATAAAATCTGAAAAACAAAAAACAAACAGTAACAGATTATCTTGATGCTGTCATCTCCTTGATAGGGCCGCTCTGGAGCAGATGGGGCTCGGGGCCTTCCAGGGGACACAGGACCTAAGGTAGGTGATAAGATCAGGGTTGGGACTTGGAGGGATTATCAGGTCCAGGATTCGGGGTTCAGGTGGTGTCTCTTTGTGCAGGGTGATCGGGGCTTTGATGGCCTGCCAGGGCTGCCTGGTGAGAAGGGCCAAAGGGTGAGTGTGTGAGGGCCCCCCCCCTTATCAAGCCCCCTGATATTCACGGCTCCCTCTCCACCCCCCAGTATCAGAGCCTCCATGCCTGTGTGTGAGCTTTTATCCCTTATGTCTCATTTCCTTTCCTGGGGGGCTAGTTTCTATCCCCCACATTTCTGCTCTGAACTCCCCTCTGCTCCTGACTCCAGGGTGACTTTGGCCATGTGGGACAACCTGGCCCCCCAGGAGAGGATGGTAAGAAGGTAAGTTTGAGGAAAGAGAATGGTCTAGAAGCTAGAAAGTCAGAATGAGAGTCAGAGAGGAATAGAGTATTCGAGGGACAGGATGAGAGGCGAGGGTCTGTGCTGGAGGGTCAGGAGCCTCCGTGGGGCTCTAAAAGATAGATTGAGGGCTGGGGGCTAGTACCAGAGTTAGTAGGTGAGACTCAGGATTGCAGGTCCAGGATTGGGATCAGGGGCCTGGACTGAATCACATGTGCTCAGTCTATTGGTTACTGCCTCAAGCACTGACTCTGGGATCCCTTGGAAGTGTCTGGCTAGATGAGCCAAGTCGGTTTTCTGAGTGTTTTCTCCCTACTCACCAAGTGATGAACGCTTTCCCACAGGGAGCAGAAGGACCTCCGGGGCCCACTGGCCAAGCTGGGGAGCCAGTGAGTATCAGGGACCTCTGGCCCCCTTGCTTGGCACAAGGGAAGGAGTCACGATTGAGAGGGCCTCAGAGGACTGATGCTGGAATAATGCTCCTACCTCCTTGCAGGGCCCCCGAGGACTGATCGGCCCTAGAGGCTCCCCTGGTCCCCTGGGACGCCCGGTGAGAATGTCACTATCTGTCCACATCCCTGCTTGTCCTCTTCTCACCACTGTCCCCTCTGCGTGTCCATTCCTGTTACCTGGTTTCTCTGCCCACTCATCTTTCCACCTGTGCCTCTCAGTGTCTCAGACTTAGGCTCCTGTGTGGTATCTGCCCGGGTCTCACACCCTCTCCTCCCCCAGGGTGTAGTTGGAATTGATGGTGCTCCAGGAGCCAAAGGAAATGTGGTATGTGTTCTGCCTTTTGACCTTAAACACTTTCTGATGCCCTGACCCCATGATCATCCATCCATATCCCTGTCCACTCCTATGACCCTCATTTCAACTTCACTGACGCTTCAACACTGTGATCCCTTCTAGCTTCACAGCACCCCCACTTTCTCCCCAGGGTCCTCCAGGAGAACCAGGCCCTCCAGGACAGCAGGGAAATCCTGGGTCCCAGGTTTGAGCCACCATTTTCAATAATTGGGGGGTGGCAGTTGTCAGCCGAGGTCATAGGCCACCCCTGAGCTTCCCACTTCCCAGCTCACTACCCATTTCTCATGCCTTCCTCCCCCCTCCCCCAACTTTTTTTTTTTAAAGAGAGAGAGAGAGAGAGAGCAGAGAGCAAGCAGGGTAGGGGCAGAAGGAGAGAGAGAGAATCTTAAATAAGCTCCATGCTCAACGCAGAGTCCAATGCAGGACTCAATCTCATGACCTGAGATCATGACCTGCTGAAATCAAGAGTCAGATACTTAACCAACTGAGCCACCCAGGCGTTCCACCTTCACCTTCTCTTTTTTTATATCTCCAGGGACTCCCTGGCCCTCAGGGACCTATTGGCACTCCTGGGGAGAAGGTGAGTGACAGCCCCACCTCCCACCATCCTCTCCCGTCTTCTTCCTTCAACTCTGTCTGCAGGAAAAGCCTCCCACCAGGGCCCTTTTATTAGATCTGGATAATGATAAATTGCAGCATTCTTTAAACAAGCCCAGAATCTTAAAAAAGTATCATTGTTGGGGAAGGGTTGGTTGGGAGAAACAGAAATCCATAAAAGCTAGATCACAGAAGGGGATATCCTCAGGATTTAGGGGAACTCACAGATGCTAGTCATCAGAAATATTGGCAAGACCTATGGGCCAGGAAAGCCCTTTCTTTGGGGCCCTGTGGTGTCATCTTTGTTCCATCTCCCCCAGTAGACAGGCTTCTTTTTGCATATGTCTTAGTCTGGTCTCACCCCGAAGTTCTATTTCTACATGATTTTGTGCTGCTTTAATCATAATTTCAGCTCCCAACCCCTCTTGACTTTATAGTTTCTTTACCCAAATCCATCTGATCATAGTTTCTATAAAGTGAGATATTACCCCCAAATTTCAGAAGAAAATCTGATTGGCTTAGTTGGAACAAGGTACCCACTTCTGGACCTGTCAACTATTCGTAGAACATAGGGCGTCACCCCATGCCTGCCTTCGCCCACCTCTCTTCAGATGAAGACAGAGGTGCTTCTAAAGAAAGGATGTGGCTGGGGAGTCCCCCCACACACTGTTTTTTTACCTCCCTTGTCTCAACTCTCCCAGAGATGGAGGATTTCTGAGGTTCAGAGAGGGAAGGGGGCTTGCCCAGGGTCACCCAGCAAGCCTGGGCAGAGCTAGGAAATTTCCTAGCCTGTGGGGTTTGCTGACTCTGTGACCCAAGTAGCTGCATGTCTGAGTAAGGCTGTTCCTGCTGGTTTGCCAGACTCTGAGACCCTCATCTCCCCCTGCTGTGCATCTTCTTTCAGGGTCCCCCTGGAAACCCAGGAATTCCAGGCGTCCCGGGATCTGATGGCCCTCCGGTGAGAACTGGGTGCCAGGCAGAAGGGAGAGGCTTGGGAATTTGGATGGCAAATCTTGGTCTCTGACAACTTCTTTCTCCAGGGTCACCCAGGCCATGAGGGCCCCACAGGAGAGAAAGGGGCCCAGGTGAGTGGCCTGGGAAGAGGCTGGATTGGGGTTGAGGGTTGGTGGGGAGGACTCATGGGGAGAGAGATGAGAGCACTGGAAACACTAAGGGGGGAAGAACAGGATGGCACTGATCTTATCTCCATCTCAGGGTCCACCAGGGTCAGCAGGACCCCCGGGCTATCCTGGACCTCGGGGTGTGAAGGTACGTGATACTTGGGACCTGCAGGTAGGGATGAGTCATTGGCATTGGCTCCAAGGAACCAGCTTTGTGAGATATGTGTGCATGTATGGTGAGGGGTATTAGTCTGCCAGGAGAGGTGTGGTGCGTGTGGGGTTTCAATCTGAGTGACAATATATAGAGGTGTGTGCATTACGTGGAGCTCAACAGCCAGAGGGAAGAAATATTGCAGTGTAGTTGTCACCTTGTGGTTGAGAATGGTTAGGCCTATCAGAAGGCTGGACCTATTTCACTGTAAATAGGTCAACACACCATAGTGAAACAAACAGCTGGATTTTTTTTTTTTAAGATTTTATTTATTTATTCATGAGAGACAGACACACACACACAGAGAGAGAGGCAGAGACACAGGCAGAGGGAGAAGCAGGCTCCATGCAGGGAGCCTGACATGGGACTCGATCCCAGGACCCCAGGATCATGCCCTGGGCCGAAGGCGGCGCTAAACCACTGAGCCACCCGGGCTGCCCAAGCAGCTGGATTTTAACTCAAGCGCAGAGCCATGGGATCCTCAAGCGCAGAATTGCTGGGCGAGGTCAAGGGCTATACTGTTGACCACGGTCGGGGACATTGGAATTCACGTGTATATGAGTCCAGTTACACCGAAGCCAAGTGTGGTACCTGTGGTCTAAGAGTTTGGTGGTAGCCAAGAGGCAGCTCATCACATTTTTGCATTGTAGGCGAGCTCAGTTACACTGTGACTGAGGAGGTGGCTCTATTGTAGTTGGCCACAGAGTCCTATGGGTGGCCAGTCTCGGAGTTAACGTTGTAACCGGGCAAAGTTACGTATAGTTAAAGCCTACGTTGTAACTGAGTCTGGGTTAGCCAGGGTCAGAGAATCCCGGTAGCCTAAGCTTGGTTACACTGTGGTCAAGTGAATCCCCCTGTGGTTGCAGACAGTCATGCTGTTCTCGAAACACAGTTGTGTTGCATCCAAGTGCAATTTCATTATAGTCTCTGAGCTCAGTCACATTGTGTCTCTCTGTGGCTAGAGACAATCATGCTATTGTCAAAACACGGTGGTGTTGCTTCCAAGTGCAATTTCATTATAGTCCCTGAGCTCACATTGTAGCCGTGCAGTTTTCACTGCAACCCAAGCCCAGGGTTTGGGCACCTGGGCTTGAACTGAGCAGCCTCGTTGTAGCTAAGCACAGACTCGCCTTGTTGCCAGGCACAGAGTCGCATTGTAGCCAGCACAATGGGGAACATTCCTTTGCCTTTAGAATGAGACTGGAGCCTGGAATGTTCATCCTCTCTCCCCTGCCAGAAGAAACTGTGGACACAGTGTCCCCGGGAGATTGGAATCAATTACTCGGAAATTTGGCCTTCCTTGCACACCCCCACACAGATGACCTTGGGAGGTTGCCAGTGGGAAGAGGGGTGGAGAGGAGCAGCCTCTTGCACACCACACCAGCAGGCTTTGGGGAAAGGTCATTTCCTCTGAGACTGCCCCCTTCCACTCCTGTCCAGTATCCTTTGGGGACTGTCCTGACTGTTCTGGGGGAGAGGACTGAGGTGGAGGGCCCTTCTTTAGGAGGGGAGAGACTTGAGATCTTTTTTTTCAGGGTACCTCTGGCAACCGGGGCCTCCAGGGGGAGAAAGGAGAGCAGGTGAGAAGGGAGGTTCTTGGGTGGGAGGAACCCTAATACTGGGACTCTCAGTTGTGTCCCTTCCCTAAAACCCTGACCTCTGACCTCTACACTCTCTTACCCAGGGAGAGGATGGCTTTCCTGGCTTCAAGGGCGATGGGGGGCCTAAAGGAGATCGGGTAAGATGACTTCCAGATGAGGGATCTAGTGGTTCTGGGGAGCTTGGGGAAGACAGTGAGGGTGGTGGTGCCAGGGCTAAGACAGGGGGCTGGAGGGAGCAGGAGTGACACAGGATCTGACTCCTCCTTTCTATTCCAGGGGCACCCCGGACCCCCCGGACCCCGGGGAGAGGATGGTCCAGAAGGGCTGAAGGGACAGGAGGGGCTGGCTGGCGAGGAGGGGCCCCCAGGCTCAGCTGGGGAGAAGGTGAAGGGACCTTGGTCGCCCTCTCCAGTCTCCTCTCCAGCTTTCTGTCCTGCAGCCAAGATGCTCCCTGGCCCTTTGCCTTCTGCCCTTGGCTCTTTTATCTCCACCCTCAGGAGGCTGCTACCACACTTACCATCTCCAATTCCTTAACTCAGCATTACAGAGTAATTTCATGCACGGTATTCCCATAACCACCACAGGCAACAGGCATTTTTATCCACATTTTACAGACAAGGAAACTGAAATTTGGAAGAGAGTAGAATAAAATGAATTGCCCAAAGACATGCCCCTAGCAGGCAGGAGCCAAGACTTGAACTCAATGTTTCTCTGAATCTCGCCCTGTTGCCCCGTCACCATGCCTCAGCCATCCTGCCCTTTTCTGACCTTCATATTGCAATCTCCGACCTTTGTCCCATAATATCTCTGCAGGGCAAGCTTGGGGTGCCAGGTCTCCCGGGTTACCCAGGACGTCCAGGCCCTAAGGTAAGAAGCTAGGGGTTGAGGATGGGCAAAGAAGCATTCAGAGATTGATTAACATCTAGAAGGCCGGCCTGTGGTCTAGGGGAGTGAGCTGTCCACCCCCTGGGTCACTAAGAGACAGCATAAGACGTGAGCTTTGGTACCAGACTTGAGTTCAAATACCCATTCCTTATCTTTTGAGTGACCTCTAGCAAGTCTCTTGAGCCCACTTGCTTCACTGTAAAATGGTGATACCAGTTGTCTTTACCTTATCATTTTGATTATAATAATATATATATATATTATATATATATTATATATAATTAACGTCGATAATTTTGATAATAAAACTATAGGATCCTTTTTAATTGACGTGATGGAGGCTGGTTCAAAGCAAGCCAGTAAGGAAGAGAATCACACACACAAAAAATCCATATCTGACATATCTTGAATTATAACCTACAATAAAATGTGCTTATATAAAAATGTACATTGGTTTGCCAATTTTTTTGATGGATGAGGCTGCTGATTAGACATATCTTTCTGCCTAAACCACACCCACATTACATCACTGAAGATTTATAGTTTGGGTTTATATAAAGTGGAACAGAAACTTAGGCACTTTGGAAGAAATCTGAGTGCAGAATGCTTCCAGAGTCCCACACTTTTGTCATCTCCATCTGGCAGTTATCTTGTGCATGCCTCATTTGACAGCAACTTTTTTTAGTGACTTCCCTTTTTGTTGAGCCTTTTTCCTTTAACTTAGATTTGGTAGACGTCTCTCCTTTTCCCTTCTGCGTTCCGTCGGTTGTTGTAAACTTTCTTGAAGTCACGTGACTCCAATAGCAAGGGCAACTGACATAAACAGATTTGGGAATAAACTCAAGGCACCATACCTAAGAATAGAAGGCAACGGATTGGAGCGGGAGTTCATGAGTTAGAGCAAAGCCTCGTAGCCAAGACCAGTCCGTGGCTTTTGGGCGTCGTGCAATACGTAACAGAAGGCACGGTGTGTTGGTTAAGTTGACGTTGGTATCTTAGCCAGCGTCAGTCAGTATCTTAGCTCAGTTGTAACAAAAATACTCTAGACAGGGTGGCTTAGACAACAGAAATTTATTTTCTCACAGTTTTGGATGCTGGAAGTCTGAGATCAGAGCATTAGCATGGTTGGATTCTGGTGAGGATTCTCTGGTTTGCAGACAGCTGTCTTCTCTCTGTGTCCTCACATGGCGGGGTGTGGGGGGGAGAGGGGGACAGAGAGGGAGAGGGGGAGAGAGAGAGACAGGAATAGGGAGACAGGAACAGGGAGGGAGGGAGGGAAGGAGAGAGAGAGAGAGACTAGATCTCTTTCTCTTTTTTTTTAAAGATTGTATTTATTTATTCATGAGAGACACACAGAGAGAGGCAGAGACACAGTCAGAGGGAGAAGCAGGCTCCCCACAGGGACCCTGATGTGGGACTCAATCCCAGGACCCTGGGATCATGACCTGAGCCAAAGGCAAACCACTGAGCCACCCCCGCCCCCCGCCCCCCAGTCTTCTCTTCTTATAAAGGCACTGCTCTCCTTCATGAGGGCTCTGCTATTATGACCTACTTACCTCCCAAATGTCCCATCTCAAATACTGTTCTTCCACATAGGGCTTCAACATATGAAAATTTAAAAAAAAAAATTTAAATTTATTCCTGAGAGACACAGAGAGAGGCAGAGACACAGGCAGAGGGAGAAGCAGGCTCCTCTCAGGTAGCCCGATGTGGGACTCGATCCCAGGACCCCGGGATCACACCCTGAGCCAAAGGCAGATGCTCGATCACTGAGCCACTCAGGTGCCCGACATAGGAATTTGAGAGAACTCAAACATTCAGTCCATAGCAGTCAGTAATAATCAGCCTGAACAATGATGGCTAACATGTCATAAGCACTTACTATGTGCCACACACCACGAAAAATACTTTCTATACATTATCCTATCTGATCCCAGGCCCAAGACCTTGTGAGGGAGGTATTGTTGGTATTCCCAGGCTACAAATAAGGCAAGCGATGCTCAGAGAGGGTAAGCCGTTTCTCTAGGGCCACATAGCTGGTGTAGTGGTAGGTCTGGGATTCAAAATATGAGGGGTGGGAGGGGACGGCAGAGCCTGTGATGTCTTCCACTCGGTGGAGGGAGGATGCCTCCAAGATGAGCAGGACAGCATGGACTGGAGTTAGTTAACAAGATATCAAGTAAGCACCAACTATGTACCGGGTTGAGGGGAATAAGACCAGAGCACCGGGATGCCTGGGTGGCTCAGTGGTTTAGCGCCTGCTTTCAGCCCAGAGCGTGATCCAGGAGTCCCGGGATCGAGTCCCACATCGGGCTCCCTGCATGGAGCCTGCTTCTCCCTCTGCCTGTGTCTCTGCCTCTCTCTCTCTCTCTCTCTGTGTCTCTCACGAATAAATAAATAAAATCTTAAAAAAAGAAAAAAGAAAAAAAGACCAGAGCACCATAGACTAGCAGAGAAAACAGTGGATAAGTAAGCAAGTGAACAAAGTCATTTCAATATAAATATTTTGGGAAAAAAAATATTTTAGGAAAACAAAGCAGGTCAATGTGATAGAGGGTGACTTGAAGGATATGACAGTCAGGGTGATATCAGAAGACTTCCTTAAGGAGTTGACATCTAAATGAGCACTGGGTGTTATGCTATATGTTGGCAACTCGAACTCCAATAAAAAATATACAAAAAAAAAATAAGTGAGATCCAAATGATGAGGAATAGCTGCCTCTGTGGGGTCCTGAGAGAAGAGCAGTTTAGGCAAAGGAAGCACCAGTGCAAAGGTCCTGAGGCAGGAGTGGACCAGAGTGCCCAAGTAGCACTGAGGGGTCCGTTTGGCTGGAGTGGAGTGAGCAAGGGCTGAAGGTGGGGAAAGAGGAAGGCAGAGGGCTGTCTTGGAGGAGGATGGGGCTGGAGGAATCAAAGAGGCTTCTTCTGGAAAAGACAGAGTGGCTGAAGGGTGAGGGGTCAATTTTGCTTACCACGCACTCCTCACCCCTGTTTTTTCTCTCTGATTCTCTCAACTCAGGGCTCTACTGGCTTTCCCGGGCCCCTGGGACCATTAGGAGAAAAAGGGAAACGGGTGAGTTGTGATTCAGGGGTCAGGGGAGAGGGTAGGGCTTGTGTGGGGGGAATGATTTGTGGATCTCTACAGGACGGTGGGGAGGCCCCGGCGTGGCTGTATCTAAGCCTGGAAACACTTGTCCGCATGCGTATTCCCACATGCTTTGCAGGGCACATGTGGGTGACCCCAGCTGCCCTGACTCCATGTGTGTCTGTGTGTACAAGTGTGCGTGTGCCTCAGTGTTGGTCAGATGGGGTCTGGCTGTGGCCACCTGTGGGCCTGTGGCAAACAAGGACATAAGCCTGCGTGTGTGTGTGTGACTACGGGTGTAAAATGTGTGTGAGGGGTGTGTGTGCATGTGTGAAAGTGTATGGATATACACACGAGCATGCATGACTACACTGAGTGTGTACACGTGCGTGCTGTGTGTGCACGGTAGCTGTGTCCAGGCAAGGAGTCTCTGTATACTGCTCTGTTTATAAGGACCGTGACCTCCTATGCATCCACGCGTGTCTGTTTACGTTGAGCATGCACGTGTGCAAGGGACAGATTGCACCATGAGCTCTGGCTGTCCACTGAGTCTGCAGGTCACCCAACGTATTTTGGGTCTGTGCCTGGATGCATTTGTGTGTGTCATGTCTTTGCATTGTCACTTTCTTCTGCTTGCCCCTCACCTGATTTATTTTCCAGGGGAAGGCAGGGCAGCCAGGCCTGGAAGGAGAGCGGGGACCACCAGTAAGGAGATGGCTCCCCGGTTCTGCTGGGCCTGGGGGGGTGGCAGGGCTGGAAGGAGGGACTGCAGGAGGAGAGGCCGTGGGGAGGTCGTGAGTGCGCAGGGCAGAGGGTTTGGGTTATATCGGTGTCTCTGGTTGGGCAAGGAGGACTCACAGAGGGAGGGGCCCGGAGGACTCAGGCTCATCTTCTAGGTCCCCCCCCCTTGATTCTAATCTTTGCTTCTTTTCTACTCAGGGCTCCCGTGGAGAGAGGGGGCAGCCGGGTGCCACCGGGCAGCCAGGCCCCAAGGTATGGGCTGGGTGGGTGGTCAGGCCCCCATGCAGGCCCCCTGGCCCAGGCTCCCCAAGGCCCTTTGGAAGCCCTCCCAGTGGGGTTCGTCCTGCAGCCTGAATCTCCTCCGCTATGTCCTAGGGCGATGTGGGCCAGGATGGGGCCACTGGGATCCCTGGAGAAAAGGTGAGTGTGTGGGTTTCTGGATGGGAGACAAACTGAGGTGGTAGGGAGGAGGCCTTATGATGAGGGGGAAGGAATGCAGCCTCTAAAGTCAGGAGCTGTGAGTTCCAGTCCCAGCTCGGCTACTTGCCTGCATTGTGACCTTGGGCAAGTCACTCCACCTCTCTGGGCCTCGGCTTCCCTCTCTGTAAGATGGAATAACCACAGTCCCCACTGCGAGGGGCTGCAGCGACACACGAAATGATGACTGTGTGTAGTGTGTCTGGCCCCCTGCCTGGTGTGCAGAAAGCACTCAATATGCTCAGTATGTTTGTCCTTATGTGGGGCTCAGGGGGCCAGGAAGAAGGGTTAGGCCATGGCTTCTGGTTCCATTTCAGGGCCTCCCAGGTCTGCAAGGCCCTCCTGGATTTCCTGGGCCAAAGGGTCCCCCTGTAAGTGAGCACACCCTGGTTGGGGCTGGCCTGGGGGGAAGCCGGGGAGTGAGGAGACTCCTGGGTCATGCTTCGTCTCTCTCCTATCTTGTTCCCCAGGGCCCCCAGGGGAAAGATGGGCGTCCTGGGCACCCTGGCCAGAGAGGAGAATTGGTGAGTGGCCTCTTGACTTCTGACAGCTGACCCCATTAGGCTCTCTTGTTCTTCCTCCTGTGTGCCACCCCTTTCAATTTTTCTCCCCAGGGCTTCCAAGGCCAGACGGGCCCCCCTGGACCAGCTGGCGTCGTGGGTCCTCAGGTCAGAATAGGCCCCACAGGTCTTCCCAGTTTTGCACCAGTTGGGAGATATTCAGGGGAAGCGCATATCAGACAATCCCCCACGCCCCTGACCATTCAAGATAAGCTTCTGTCCTCTTCAGGGAAAGACAGGAGAAGCAGGACCTCTGGGTGAGAGAGGCCCCCCGGGCCCTCCTGGACCTCCTGGTGAACAAGGTCTTCCTGGCTTGGAAGGCAGAGAGGGCATCAAGGTGAGACCCTGCCCCCTAGGAAATCTCAGCTGAGTGGACCCAAAGGTTCCTCAATGGCCTCAAGCCACCCCAAGGCTCAGAATCAGCCTCATGGTGGAGGGGGCCCAGAGTCACAGACTAGGGGGCAGCACCCTCTCTCTGGAGCCTGACCTTCCTCCTCTGTACCCCTGCAGGGGGACCTGGGACCACCGGGACCCCTTGGGAAGGAAGGACCACCTGGACCCAGGGGCTTCCCCGGCCCCCAAGGAGCCCCTGGGGACCCAGTGAGTATCCTTTAGAGCCCTTCCCAACTATACCTGGCTGGGCTGTGAGGCAGAGAAGGAGGAGGAGGGACATGGTGGTGGCAACCTGGGTGGGGGCAGCCATGAAAGTAAAGGAATGACAGTCAGAAGGACCTGGAGGAGATAGACTCTTGACCTTCAGTGCCCAGGAAGAAGGGGGCAACTGTGACCCCCCAGAAGGAAGACAGTACCTGGGCACAGCCTTGGATATCTCTTGACTGAATCATCTCTTCCCTCAGGGGCCTATTGGTTTAAAGGGTGACAAAGGCCCCCTGGGCCCTGTTGGAGCCAACGTAAGTATAACCCCATCTACTGGGTGGGTGGAGGGACCTTGGGGCATCTGGGATGCAGGGCATTGCCATGATTAAGTCCACTGTTTTGAGTGTCATACAGGCCTGGGTCACACCCATGACCTGTTTTCTCATCTGTGACATGGCCCCATCCATGAGATGATCCATTTGATACTTCCCTGCATGCCAGACATCAACATATAAAAGCCTCCTTGCTCCTGGAGCTTATGTTTTAGTTTGGGAAATAAGAAATCAGTGGTGATGAATAGCACAGAAAAGGGGGGAGTAGGGAGAGAGAGCAGTTGAAATGAGCTGATCAAGGAAGGCCTCCTGAGAAGGTGAGACCTCAGGGAGGTGAGGAGGAGCCATGTGGGTATATAGGGGGAGAGTGTTCCAGGCAGAGGGAATAGCATGTGCAAAGGTCCTGGGACTGAAGTATGCATGACATGTTGGAGGAAACAGTGAGGAGGCCTATGTGGCTGGAAGGAAGTGAGTGAGGGGGTGAGTGGGGGGCAGAGAGGGCAGGAGGTAATGGGGCAGGTCATGCAGGGCCCGTGGGCTACCAGGAGGGTTGCCCATTTCCATGGAGGGCTGTGAGCAGAGGGACCTGTGTGCCCTCTCAGGTGTCCCCCTGGCCGCTGTGGAGAAGGGAAGAGAGTGGATATGACACCAGTAACTCCCTAACTCGGTGCCTGGAGGCTTGAAAACCCTCCATCAATGAGAACTATTTTTTTGCTGTTTTTCCTGACCTTTCACCCCTGTTTTCAGGGCTCCCCAGGGGAGCGGGGTCCAGTGGGCCCAGCAGGAGGCATCGGGCTTCCTGGCCAAAGTGGAGGCCAAGGCCCTGTTGGCCCTGCAGGCGAGAAGGGGTCCCCGGTAAGTGCCTGCCCATGACATACATTCCTCAAGCATCCTCAGGACCCCACATACCAGGACCTCACCTCTGCCCTGGCCCCTGACATCCCCTCTTCCCATCAGGGTGAACGTGGCCCCCCTGGCCCCACAGGGAAAGATGGGATCCCAGGGCCCCTGGGGCTTCGGGGACCCCCTGGAGCTGTTGGGCCTTCTGGCGAGGATGGGGACAAGGTGAGTGTTCGTGGAGAGGGAGGGGCTCTGGGGCTCAGGGTAGGCAGAGGCTGAGTTGGTCCTCCCTCATCCTGTCTCTTCTGCAGGGGGAGGTGGGTCCCCCTGGTAACAAAGGGAGCAAAGGCGATAAAGGGGATGCGGTGAGTGTGGGGCCCCAGTGAGGGAGGTGGTCCCGGGGGGAAGGCAGAGGGATGTGAAGGATGGTGGGGGGCAGGGTAGCCGGGGCCCCAAGAGAATGGGGAGGGTGCTGAGGTGGTTTCCCCTCACCTCCCTTTCCTTGGTGGCCATCATTCTCCCTGTGACTCTGCATGGCTCTGGGGCATCACATCCCCAGCTTCCCTCTAGGACTTCAGCCACAGTGTCTGGCCATCCGTGAGCCAGCTCTACCCCTGGGTCCTGGGGGGACTCCTGGGGGGACTCCTGGGGCAAAGTTCTGATGAGCCAAGCTTAGGATGATGTCTGTGTCTGATCCCATTGGTTGGTGGCTAGGAAGACAGGACAGCAACAGCTGCTTCCCGGTGGGAGGCGTGGGAGGCAGTGATTGTCATCTTGAGTGCCCTCCAAATCTTGAATTTAAGGTGTTTTTTGGCTATGCTCCCTCCCCCAGGGCCCACCTGGACCGACTGGTGTACGGGGTCCTGTGGGACACCCAGGCTCCCCGGTGAGTGCTCCTGGCTTTGCGACCATCCCCTGGATCCCAGATGGGAAGGGACAGTATCCTCCACCATGACCCAGACCCAACTCAACCCCAATCCCGATTTTACCCCTCCATGCTGACATCTGACAGGAACTCACCTCGGAATCTGAGTCAATCCCAGTCTCAGCCTGAATCCTGAAGGCCCTCACCGTCCCAGTCTTAACCCTATTCATGACCTTAACCTCAATCCCAACTCAAACTTTGTATTCAAAACTGAACCTTGACCCTGTCCTACCCCAACTCTGACCCACCCTCCAATGCTAACCCCAGACCTGAACTCAAACTTGAATCTGACCTTGGTCCCAACCTCAAATTCAACCCTAAATTCTATCTCAGCCCCATCTGAACCCTGCTCATGACCTTGACCTCAACTCACCACCCAATGCCCATCTCCCCATCCAATGCCCATATGACAACTTTGACTCAACCTTTGACTTAATTCCCGAACTCTGACCCTTAACCTGCACCCCCGATGCCAAGTCAAACCCTGACCCTTTCTAAACTTAACCCCAACACTGACTGTAATTATTAACCTCCAAACCTTGACCCAGACCCTAACTATGTCCTGCTTCTGTCCTTCTTCCAGGGAGCAGATGGGGCTCAGGGGCGCAGGGGACCACCAGGCCTCTTTGGGCAGAAAGGAGATGATGGAGTGAGAGGCTTTGTTGGGGTGATTGGCCCCCCTGGCCTACAGGTGAGTGTCTGAGTTTGGGGGTGTGGCCTCTTCCCCTGTACACTGTGCTCCAATCTTTCATCTTTGTTCCATAGGGGCTGCCAGGCCCTCCTGGAGAGAAAGGGGAGGTCGGAGATGTAGGGTCCATGGTATGCGCAATGTGGGGAAGGTGGGAGGGGGAAGGGGATAGCAGGTGGTGGTGGCCATTAAATCAATTTTGGGGGGGGCGGTGTCACAGGACACATTGTCATTTTAAGATGATGCTGGTCACCAGCATTAAGGATGATAATGGTGGTTAGTGGTGCCTTGGGGAGTCATGAGGTCACTGAATGCTATTCTGACTGTCCCTGCAGGGTCCCCATGGAGCTCCAGGGCCTAGGGGTCCCCATGGCCCCAGTGGACCAGAGGTGAGGACTCAGTGGGGAGTAGGGCAGGATGCCTGAGAGGTGGGCACCTCCATTTCCCAAAAGGGGCTGTTGGGATCTCATGGTCCCATATCTACCCCCTACTTCTCTCCAGGGCCCTCCAGGGCTGCCTGGGGGAGTTGGTCAGCCAGGTGCTGTAGGCGAGAAGGTGAGAAATAAAGGGCAGGGGGCTGCCTAGGGTGGGGGAGGCACAGCCAGTCCTGCTTGGGGGTGGCTGTTCTGGGGAGCTCCTCCCTGCCTTTCACAATCTGACCTCTCCTGTCCTTACTTTGCCTCCTACAGGGTGAGCCAGGGGAGGCTGGAGACCCAGGACCTCCAGGAACCCCAGGCCTCCCTGTGAGTGACTGTCCTGTGCCTATGTACCCATCTCAGGGAACCCCTGGCCCTTGGGCATCTCGGGGTGCTTTGACCTCTGGGCAGGCCTGAGTCAGTCGCTGACCCAGGACCTATGGGTATCCCTAGTTATCTTGATGACAGCCCTGGAAGGTCTCAGATAGGGGCTGCTACATAGAGTTGCTCGGGTGGTACATACAGGAGGGTGTGGGGCTGAGGGTGCAGGTTGGGGGATGGGGGCTCAGGCCCAAACCATGAACCTGAGTTGGGGATTAAACTTCCCAGAGGGATCCTCTTTTCTAATTCACTCCAGTGTGGCATGTGGGCTAGACCAACCTTGGTCATGATCTCTAAGCAACTGGACCATCCTGGCCCCTGACTCCAATAAGTCCTAGATCCCTTTGACCTCTGAACCCTTGGACAGTCTAGGCTATTCTGATCCCAGGATTCCTGAGTCCAGGGATGCTAACCCTTGACCTTTGAAGAGTCCAGGCTATTCTGACCTCTGTCCTCTGTTTCTGCAAAGGGGCCCAAGGGAGAAATTGGTGAAAAGGGAGACTCAGGCCCATCTGGGGCTGCTGGACCCCCAGGCAAGAAAGGTCCCCCTGGAGAGGATGGAGCCAAAGGGAATGTGGTGAGTCTCAGGAAAAATGAAGGTAGAGATCGTGGAGGGGCACTTGTGTCCACTTGAACCTGCTCCCCAACTTCTAGCCGGGGGTTCCTCCTCCAATGTGGTGATTCCCTGAGCAACCCAGAACACGGCTGAATAATGAATATATGAATGGTTGTATGTCACTCTATGGGGTGAAACTTGCTTCCACATGGAATCATTCTGAAAATGTTGGAACAATTGAGATTGATGCCGAGTTGGGGCTGATGTGGGATTTGGCATTAGGGTGGAGGTTGAGACCCTCCCACCATCGCCGTGGGGATTGGGGTCGGGTGAGAGGGCAGTGGGGAGCTTCAGGGTCTGTGGGACCTCAGTTTGGATCTGACCTCTTTTCTGAGGGTCAGTCCTCTTTGTGAGTCCTGAGCTGGGGGTGGTGGTGGCTGGAGGACAAAGTGAGGTGATGTGTGTAATGTTCTTAGCTCAGCACCTACACACATTAGACTCTAGAATGTTCACTCTACCAGGACAGGGAGTTTGTGTTTTGTTCACTAGCATATCCTCAGCAGCCCAAGCTGTGCCCGGGTTCAGTTTATCTGTCAAATAAATGAATGAAAGCCCAATAATTAAGAAAGGGGATTATTCCTCATTGTGTCTTCTAGGGCCCCACCGGGCTCCCAGGAGACCTAGGACCCCCTGGAGACCCTGGAGTTTCGGTGAGTGTGAGCCCCTTCTTCCCCCGCTCATGAGTCCCACATATTCCTAATTCTGTCCCCATCTCCCCACCTCCACAGACTTGGGCAAGGTCAGTGAGGCAAATAACTTTCATGTTTCCCCACGTTTCACCCTCAAATTCTTAAGTGCCTCCATGACTCCTCTACAGGGTATCGACGGCTCCCCAGGAGAGAAGGGAGACCCTGGTGATGTTGGGGGACCGGTGAGTGGGGGAGCAGAGGACGTGGTGCTGGCAGAGGGGGTTGGGGTGGGTGAGTGGGTGAACTGGGGTGAACTGGGGAGCCAGAGAAGTAGGTTGATGAGGTGCCCAGGGCCCCGAGTTAGATGCACTTGCTTTGCCTCTCTGGGGCTTCGCCATGAACGTGGGCAGCTTCAGGGAAGAGGGAGGAGAAGGCCGGTGTTGGCGTGGTGTCTGGGGAAGGCTGTCTTTGGATCAGAAGCATCCTGAAACAGTCATGCTCGACCAATGTGAGCTAATACTACCTGGTGCTGTCACATATCCCTAGGGTCCACCTGGGGCTTCTGGGGAACCTGGCCCCCCTGGGCCTCCTGGCAAGAGGGTAAGTGAGACCTGCCTCCTGGCTGTCCTGGCTCCATCCTTTCCCCACCCATCTCCACAGGCCCCCATTTACACCCATAGGCCCTCCTGACTCCCACAAGCCCCCCAACCCCCATAGGCCCTCCTCACTCCCACAAGCCCCCCAACCCCCATAGGCCCTCCTAACTCCCACAAGTCCCCCTTGCCTTAATAGCCCCCTACCAACACATACTCTTTCCTTCCTCAGGGTCCTTCAGGTCGTGTGGGTCGAGAAGGCAGAGAAGGGGAGAAAGGAGCCAAGGTGAGTGTCCCCTGCCTGGGGAGGGGGTCCCTACACTAACCCTCGACCAGCAGTTGGGCCATCAGAATGGCTGCCCCAATTCCCTCCCCTTCCCTGCTGGTTCTTGACTTGGAGGTCAGGAGGAAGGTACCTTCTGACTCTTTCTGTTCTTCCCTTGCCTTGGTCTGTCAGGGGGAGCCAGGTCCTGACGGACCCCCAGGGATGACAGGCCCAGTGGGGGCTCGAGGGCCCCCTGGACGTGTGGGGCCTGAGGGTCTTCGAGGGATCCCCGGCCCTGTGGTGAGTGGGGTGGGGACAGGGATGGGGTGGGGTGGGATCAGGCCCTCCCTGTGTGCTCCTACCTCGTGTTTTCTCATCACAATCTGGAACGGCTGACCCTGGGGTAGGGGGTGGTGTGGGGCCATCCATACTGGGTTCTGGCCCAGGGCAGCACCCTCATGTTCTGCATCATCCTAGGGTGAACCAGGCCTCCTGGGTCCTCCTGGACAGATGGGCCCTCCTGGACCCCTGGTAAGAGACCTCTTTGTCCCTGATGTCCTGGTACTGAGAACCACTCTGGGCATCCAGCGATCCTTTAGTGACCCTTCACTGACTATCCATCTGACTGTCCACCCTGACCATCTATACTAACCATCTCTTCTGACCACTTATCTTGATGGTCTACATTGATCACCCACACTGACCCTCCATCTTGGTGGTCTACACTGACCAACCACACTGACCCTCCATCTTGGTGGTTTATACTCACTACAATGATCTTCCATCTTGACAGGCCAAACTGACCATCTATCTTGCTAGTCTACACTGACCCCCCACACTGATCCTGACCACTGACCATTCATATTGACCATGCTCCAATGCCTTCATTATCCCTTGTCACCCCTCCTCTCTCCTGACCATCCCCATGAACACATCCCTGGTAGTCCCCCTTTGAAATCTGGATAATTTCTCATCTGACTATCCCCCAATCACCCACATGAACCTTGAGATGTCATTTTTGAGACTCACCAACTGAGCCTCCCCCTCCTTCCAGGGGCCCTCTGGCCTTCCAGGATTGAAGGGAGATGCTGGCCTCAAGGGGGAAAAGGTAAGGATACATCTTTCCACTCTTCTCCCCCAATTACTTCCATTTTCTCCACCTTTACCTCCCTCCCTGGCCAGAGGGCTGGGGCTGGGAGGTTGGGTGTCCTCGGCTCCCACACTCATTCCCCCAAGACTCTAGAAGAAAAATCCCCAGCATCTCTCCCTCCTCCCACCATATTTCTTTCCCCATATGTGCCTCTCTTGTCCTCCAGGGCCACATTGGATTAATTGGCCTCATCGGTCCCCCTGGGGAAGCTGGTGAGAAAGGGGATCAGGGGTTGCCAGGCGTTCAGGGCCCCCCTGGCCCCAAGGGAGAACCTGTGAGTTCTATCCCAAGTGGGAAGAATGTGTTCAGAGGGAGGGGTGGGAAGGGAGGCAGAATTGGGGCTTCTTTAGAGACTATGTGAGTTTGGTTCTAGAAGCCTGGGTCTAGGATGGTAAGGACTATGTCTGGGGATAATGGGGGGCTCTATCTGGGGATTTACAGGTTGGGGGCTGGGTCTGTGGCTTGTTCTTTTGAGGAGACTAGAGGCTTGTCTGGGGGATGTGCCTGGATCATAGGGGTGAACACCATCAGTGATGACCTTGGTGTCCTTTCTTCAGGGTCCCCCTGGTCCCATTGGCTCTCTGGGCCACCCTGGGCCCCCAGGCGTGGCGGTGAGTAAGAGTGGTTTGTGGGGTGGGGTCACCGTGGTGGTCCAGCTGGGACTCCAGCTCTCCCTGTCTGTACCCCACAGGGTCCTCTAGGACAGAAAGGCTCCAAGGGGTCCCCGGTGAGTATACGCTATCCCTTGGGCTCCCACATCCCGGGTTCCTGCCCCCTTCTACTCACCCTCAATACCTTTGCATTCTGTTCATTGACTCATTCAATCACGTATTCAGCGGATATTTATTCAACACCTACTGTTGTATTTTATCAAATCGAAGATGCCATCAAT
Organism: Vulpes vulpes; assembly: GCF_048418805.1. Classification (NCBI taxonomy): domain Eukaryota; kingdom Metazoa; phylum Chordata; class Mammalia; order Carnivora; family Canidae; genus Vulpes; species Vulpes vulpes. Next base: position 103,514,464 of record NC_132788.1, on the reverse strand, counting down.
TGTTAAGATGCGCCATTATTTTAGAAACTACTATGAAAGAAAGCAGTTTTGACAAGGAAACTATAATATGCCAAAGATGTTAAGATGTTGATTTCGGAGATGTTAAAATATGGAAAGGAAATGTGCGTTTTATACTTGGTGCTAAACGTGGCGTGTCCCTCCCCCAGCGCTGTGCGTGTGAGTGTGTGGGTGGGTGTGAATGTGCTGTGAGGGTGTGAGGGTGTGCGTATGTGTGGGCAGGAAGGGGTCTCCATGGACAGTGTTCACTCCCAAGTGACTCCTCCCTACAGGGATCCTTTGGTCCCCGTGGTGACACTGGCCCCCCTGGTCCCCCTGGCCCTCCGGTAAGTTCCCCCAGAGAGTATGTTGGGGTGTCCCACTGGGTCCCCCAGTGCCCAGAACTGGGCGGGGCACACAGCAGGTGTTCAGGGCATGCAGGTGGGGAGGGAGGTGCCTTGAAAGCTGAAGGAGGATCTGGGTTGGGGGTTTAGGGGGACATCCATCGGGGCTCTGACTGGGTCTCATCTTGCTTGGCTCTGTCTCCCCCACCATCTCTCTCTCTGTCTCCCATCACTCTTGGCCTTTCCCCGTCTCTATTTCAAATACTTGTTCCACTGTTTTGTCTTTGTTTCTCTCTCTCTCTCTCTCTCTCTCTCTCTCTCTCTCTCTGCTTTCTTTGCCTCACCTTGTGGATCTCTCATCATGTTACTACTTGGACTTTTCCCCATCTCCGGCTCTTTCTGTCTCTCCCTCCTGTGTGTCTCTCTGTCTGCCTCTCTATGTCCTCTGCCCCTTTGCGTACCTCTCTCTCCCCTTTCTTATCCCTCCGCACTCCGGTGTCTCTCTCACCTCTGCTTGTCTCTCTTCCTCTCTCTTCCTCCCACATCTCTTCTCTTCTCTCCTCTCCTCCATCCCCACCCCTGCTCAGGGTCCCCCAGCTGAGCTGCACGGGCTGCGCAGGCGCCGGCGCTCTCTCCCAGGCCCAGGGGCGCTGGAGGCCCCGGAGGGCGGCATGGAGGAGGTGTTGGCCTCACTCACATCGCTGAGCTTTGAGCTGGAGCAGATGCGGCGCCCTCCGGGCACCGCTGAGCGCCCAGGCCTCGTGTGCAGTGAGCTGTACCGCAATCACCCACACTTGCCTGATGGTGAGGTCCCTCCCTGGCGGGGGCGGGCAGGAAGCCCTGGGGTCCCATCCTCGCTCACTCACCCGCACCTGGCTCTGCGGCAGGGGAGTACTGGATTGACCCCAACCAGGGCTGTGCGAGGGATGCGCTCAGGGTTTTCTGCAACTTCACGGCCGGAGGAGAGACCTGTCTCTACCCGGACAAGAAGTTTGAGACAGTGAGTGCCTGGAGGAGTGGGGGAGAAATTGGGCTCCGGAAACCATCCCAAACCCACCACCACGCCCTGCCTCCCCTGCCTGCCCAGTGCACACACCAGGCTCTGTCTGGGGCCTTACCCTTCCTTCAACCAAGCACCTGCTATATGCCAAGTCCTGTAAAGGGCTGGGACTACAGCAGAAAATCAAAAAATAAGACAAAACAAACCTCTGCTTTTATGAAGCTCACTTTCTATGAGGAAAGATTGACACACACACAAAAAAAATCTAGTAAAAAAAGCAGAAATGATGTCAAACCTTTAAATAGGGCGTATGTGTGCCAAGCTGTTCCCAGCGCTTAGCTGCATTAACGCTCAGTCCCAGGCACCTGGTGCAGCGGTTCTGCCATTTTCCACCAGCGAGGGAAACTGAGGCACAGAGATGTGATGGGACTACCCAAGGCAGGCTGGCTCCAGAGGCCCAGCCATTAACCTCCCATCTGCCTGCTTCCTGGCCTGCTGTCTCATAGGCCCTCGACACACTGCCCTCCAGGCTGTGGCATGCGAAGGGGAGGGGTGAGACCACCTAGGACCCCAGGAACACTGGGGTTCTCCATCAGGGAGCCCCGAGCCTAGCAGCCTCCCACACCAAGCACCAGGCTCAACAGTGGAGGGCATGGGACGAGCCGCACCCACTCTAGAACCCTGGGTTGGGGTACAGATGTCACCTCAGTGTTTTTCATCTGTAAAATGGGGCTCAAGAAAGCATCTGCCCCAGGGTGGTTGTACATTTGAGGTGCCGATGCACTTGTCAGGAGCACTGATAAAACACGATGCGTGGTGCTGTGCTGAGGCCTCCGCCGCCTGTAAGATCTGTAGCCAGCACGAAGCCTGAGGAAATGCACGGTGATGTCCTCGTTGCTTATTGCTATTTTTGACTGGTCAGAGCTCTGGTTTAGTGGGAGCTCAATATCCCCCACCTCCGACGGGAATTTAGACTCACCCCCAGTCATGTAGGACTTGCCCTCTGAGTAGTTGCTTGTGGTACCTGAGGCCTGAGCTTCTCTCACCAGCTTACCTTCCTCCTGCTCAGAGGTGCTGGAGAGGGGGAGGGAGGAATGATCCAGGTTTGGGTTTCCCAGACATAGACCCTGAGACAAGCATTTGAGGGCAAGTCATTTATTTAGGTGGAGATCTCGGGTGGCATCAGAACAGAGGGGAAGTGAGAAGGGTTGGAGGGGGCAGCCAATAAAGATTAAAATGTCACTATTGTGCATTAGGGGCTCAGGTCCCCCAACCCCCCAGGGACTTCCGGGAGACAGTGGGAGACAGTGGTTGTCCCACCCGGAGGGAGAGGGAGCCGGGCCAACTCTTGTCGGTCATTTGTTGAGGGCTGCCCTGCGGACCAGCCAAGCTCACTTCCATGGCCACGGAACAGTCTTTCTTGGGTAAACAGTCATGTGGGGAGGTAAATGTAGGAAAGACCTAGCCGGCACCCAGGGCATTGTCTACACTGACAACCCCCTCCCATCCCCAGGTAAAAATGGCCTCCTGGTCCAGGGAAAAGCCAGGAAACTGGTATAGCACATTCCGACGAGGGAAGAAGGTGAGTTGCTAGAGGCCAAGGTGGGGGGGTAGTATGAAAACTGGTAGGAAACTGGTGCAGGGGGAGTTGGAGGAGGGGCTCTGAAGGGTGAAAGGAACAAGAGACTCACCTCTGCCTTCATGGTGATTGCAGGCTTGGAGGAGGGGGTGGCAGGTTGGGGGTGGGCATCCTCAGATGTGTGATGGAGGAGGCACAGGGTATGGTGGAAATCCAGAGGCATTGCTGAAAGTACCAGCTGAAGCCTAAAAAAAAAAAAGAAAAAAAAAAAAAGTTGAGTTAGTAAGTTAGGGAGGACAGGGAAAAGTGTTCAGGCAGAGGGAAGAGCATACACAGAGGCCAAGAGTTAAAAGAGGGTCTGGTGAATTTAAAGAAAAAGCCACTTGCTCTGCTCTAGAAAAGTGTGAAGGAGAATGTGGTAAGAAAGGACGCTAGGGGGTGGGCGTGCCTGGGTGGCTCAGTGGTTGAGCATCTGCCTTCGGCTCAGGTGATCCTGGGTTCCTGGGATCGAGTCTTGCATCAGGATCCCTGCAGGGAGCCTGCTTCTCCCTCTGCCTGTGTCTCTGCCTCTTGCTCTGTGTCTCTGAATAAATAAATAAAATCTTTTTTAAAAAAGAAAGGAGGCTGGGGAGGTGGGTTCAGTTGGGATTTATTTATGTAACTTGTATGTATATGCTAAGCACTGGGAATGTAGCAGCTGGTAAAACACAGCTCCTGACTTCGTGAAGTTGATATTCTACTAGGAACAAAACCAAGGAAACAGGAAGACAAAAACCAAAGAAACAAAGCTGTAATATAGTGTGGGGGTATCTTGGTTTGGGATCCCCCAAAACAGACCCTTCGGCAAAGACTCAGTTGCGATTTCTTTATCTGGGAGGTGATTCCAGAAAACGTCATTTGGGGAACGTGGAAATGACGCAGAGAAGAGAAGGAAGCCAGAAGGGGTGTGTTACCCAGCCAGTTATCTCAAGCCCAGGATATGTTAATAATATATTTTATTTGACCCAGTACATCTAAAATAGTGTCATATCAATATAAGGGTTACTGAGGCATTTTAAATTTCTTCGCTACGAGTTCTGCAGAGTCTGATGCATATTTTACATTTATAGCACATCGTAATTTAGATACTAAATTTCATTGGAAGTTCTCAATCCATACTTAGCTTTCATAAAATTGCAGTGGAAAAAAGAAGATTCGCGTACTCCAGTTGTTTCACACCTGAGTTTCCTGATACCTGGATTGAGGCTCAATGATTCGTTAGGAGTTAAATAAAGTAGAAAAAAAAATAACTAGGCAAAAATCTTAATTAAAAATTTAAGAAGGTTCCATCTCATTGGCTGCATTTCAAGAGCTCAGGGGCCACGTGGGCCTATGGGCTCGCAAAGGGAACTGTGGATGCTGGATGGCTGGTGGGGCCAGGGGATGGAGATCCTGGGACGTGGGTTCCTCAGGGAGAGTCGGGGTGAATGGGGCACCCTCACTTCCTGCTTTGTCTTCCCCCCACCCCACCCCCAGTTCTCCTATGTGGACGCCGATGGGTCCCCGGTGAGTGTGGTACAGATGACCTTCCTGAAGTTGCTGAGTGCCACAGCCCACCAGAGCTTCACCTACACCTGCCAGAACTCTGCGGCCTGGCTGGACGAAGCTGCGGGCGACCACGGCCGTTCTGTGCGCTTTCTTGGGGCCAACGGGGAGGAGCTGTCTTTCAACCAGACGACAGCGGCCACCATCACCGTCCCCTACGATGGCTGCCGGGTAAGGGCAAGGGCAGGGGCTGGCCGGAGTGGGGAGAGGCCTCGGCTGCCCTCCTGACGCCCCACTCTGTCTTCCCACCATCAGCTCCGGAAGGGACAGACGAAGACCCTCTTGGAGGTCAGCTCTTCCCGAGTGGGGTTTCTGCCTCTGTGGGACGTGGCGGCTGCCGACTTTGGCCAGACGAACCAGAAGTTTGGGTTTGAACTGGGCCCTGTCTGCTTTAGCAGCTGAGAGTCTCGGGGTGGGAGGGACAATGAGGGAGCCCCAGACGGGGCGCTTTTGGTGCTGAGGCTTTGAAGCCATCATATTTATCGTCTCCTGTGACTGTGGAGCCAGGGGAGAATCTGCTCCTCACGGTCAAGCAATATTCCTTCTCCATTCCAGGGGGCTGGGGACGGCCCTCCCCTGGCCCAAGAGTCTGGCCTCCCCTTCACTGCACCGCAGCTGACATACTGTAGTCTGGCTCTTTGTCCCCTCCATGCCCAGCCAACCCTCAACTCTGGTGCCCCATGCAATGAACTTCTAACTCAGAGCTGATGAGTGCCCCCCACACCTGCCCCCCCCCCAATGCCCCAGGCAGTGCTCTCAACACCCTGTGGTGCTACCCTTTTCAATAGTTAAGCACTGGATGTCTCCTGATCCCAGGCTGGGACCCCTTCACTCATTCCTGTTTTCAGGTGGGTTCACAGTGAAGAAACTGAAGTCAGACTACAGAGGGAAGTAGGACTTCCCTGGACTGAGCTGTGTGCTCCTTCTGCTGCCTCAGCCCAGCTCTGAATACTGCCCCCCACCCATATCTCCCCAAATGCACCTTGCCATGCCAGGTGCGATGGGGAACCAAGGTAGTGGGGGCGAATCAGGATCCTAATGGTGCTGCCCTATTTATACCTGGGTCTGGATTAAAAGGGAAAATCCCCTCTGTTGTATATTTAATCTGCTTCCTCCTTAGGGAAGTCTGGGATATGATGAGAGATTCTAGCATGATCCCCACCGCTCCAGGGCCATAGGGCATACTTGGCATCTCAAGTCTGAGAATAAACCAGTGAACTGTGTCCCTGTGTCTTTCATCTAGTGCTGGCTATATCTTTCATAAGGTCAGGTTCTTATCTCACCTGAGGTATCTGCCGTGACCTGTCTTATTGTACCTTTTGGTAGAAGTGACTTTGGGAGGTAGGGGCATCCAATTATGATACTCTCTGGAGACGTTGGGTCTGTTTACCAGTTCAGGCCCTTAGAAGAAAAGTCAAAAATCACCAGATCTCTAAGAGAGATCTTAAATGCTTACACCACAAAAAAAGAAATGGTAACTATGTGATGTGATGCAAGTGTTAGCTAATGCTATGGTGGTAATCATTTTATGATATATAAGTGTATCAAGTCAACAGGTTGTATGTCTTAGACTTACACAATATCATATGTCAATTCTATGTCAATAAAGCTGAAAAAAATTGTGAACCTATTAGGAAGACCTCAAACTTTAAAAAAGAAAGAGGGAGGGAGAGAGGGAGGGAAAAGAAGAGGGAGAGACAATAGCTAGATCTTCACGTTGACCTTGATTTGTCCTAGAGTTATTGGCTGAGCTGAGGGTGAGGGAATAGATCAAGAGGTGACATGGGATGTGATTTGGGTTTGCGATAACATGACTAGAGGTCAGACTTCTGAGTGGCAGGTCAAGGGATGAGTTGGGGATAGAGAAAATTGTGTTAGAAGGGGAGCCTTGAGGTAAGCTGGATGTTGGGGGGTAGGGGTTGGGTGAATTATGTTGAGAATGGATTGAAGATGAGTCAAATTGGAGGTTGGTTTGGAGTGAGTTGAGTTTGAGGTTGTGTATTAATGATGGGATCCACTGAGTTGGAGATTGGGCAATCAGTGGATTGAGGTCAGAGTTTGGACTTAGATGTTGGATTGACATGAATGAGGGTTGATTTGGGAAGGAGGATGAATGGAGTAGAGGTAAGTAGGGGTTGCTGTGAATGGGGATTGGGGATTGGCAGTTTGGTAAGTCAAGATAGCATCAGTTAAGAGGAGAGTTGGGTTTGAGGTAGCTTGAATTGGGGGTTAGATATTGGGTTGAGGGTTTTTAAAAATAGATTTATTGAGATGTAATTCACTTACCATATAATTCACCCATTTAAAGTATGCAATTAAATGGTTTTCACAGACTTGTGCCACCATCACCACAATCAATTTCAGAACATTTTCATCACCTCAGAGAGAAATCCCATATCCATTAGCAGTCACTTTCCATTTCCCCCAAACCTCTCAGTGGTAGGCAACCACTAATCTTGCTGTCTTTATGTATTTGCCTATTCTGGACATTTTGTATAAGTGGAATCATATAATGTGTGGCCGTTTGGATCTGGATGCTCTCACTTAGCATAATGGTTCAAGGTTCATGTTGCAGCATGCATCAGTACTTCATTCCTGTTTATTGTTGAATAATATTCCTTTGGATATATCACTTTTGTTTATCCATTCGTCAGTTGATGGACATTGCAGAATTGAGTTAAGGATTGACAGAGGGCTGGTATGAGTTGAGTTGGGTCAGGTTGGGATTGAGTAGTTATAGGTTTCAGGTTGGGGTAAATTGTCTCCCCAAAAGCCAGGGCTTACCTTACTACCTCTGCCACCAGGTCCCATAAGGCCATCTGAGTGCTTGTCCTGGATTCCCTCATGCATTCAATCAACATTACTCGTGAAGGAGGCAGAGAATAGATAAACATATAGCTATGTAGTGTGATTTTAGGAAAAAAATCAAACAAGTTGCAGAGTGATGGAGTGGTGGATATTTGAAATAAGATCATCCGGAGAGATCTCATTGAAGAGTTAATATTTGAGCAGAGAGACCCAAAGGATGAAAGGAAAAGCCATGTGAAATTTGAGGAGGTATTACCCACACAGTGAAGAATCCAGAAACTCTAAAATACCGATGATGACTCTTGAGGGGATGGTGTTTCCCTTGGTTACCTCTTCTCCTGAATTGTTGCTTTTGCTGATTTTTTTCACACTGTTCTATCAATCCAAATCCAAATGTACACCCAGGCCTGCTTCCCATTTTGTTCCTCTCCCAAACATCCTTTACTCAACGCATATGGTAACACCAATGCTATGTGTTGTTTTCCTCTTCCAGAGCACTCCTAATTGAGAACACATTTCCCAGCTTCCCTTGCAGTTAGGTTGGGGCACGCGCCTGGGTCTTGGCCAGTGGGATGTGGGTAACCATAAAATCTTCTGCTTGATCCTCTGAGCTCTTTCAGTCTGTAATGACTTTGGAGATCACATCTGTAAGATGGGAGTGTCTTACATGGAACTAGAAAGAGGCCAACTTCTCTGAGCTACTGCTTGGAGGAATGTTGCAAGGGCACTTCCATCAAACAAATAACTTTATTGTGTTAAGCCCTTGAGATGTTGAAGGGTTGCTTGTTACTGCAGCTATTATTAATTATCCTGACTAATACAGTGAATGAGTCCAATTTTTACTGAAGGTCAGCATATAAGCATGTGTGCAAACCAGGAGGTCCCATTGCAGCAACGTCAACAAATTAGAATTTAATATTGACTATCCTTGTCCTTAAAAGTCCCCACCACTGTAAATTTGTCCCTGGTGGCGTGTGCTCCCCGAATCTGGATTTCATACAATTCTGCTGTCCTCTGCCATATTTCCCTCCCTGGTACCTCTTTTTGCCTGCCCTCCTCGCTCCCTTCCTCTAAGACTGTCTACACTTGGATCACATTTATCTCACTTTCTGTCAAAGAACCACTCACAACACAACATTTCTTGCAGACCAGATTCTCATACCCACACAACCCATGATTAGTTCAACTAACACTGTTAATAACAATGACCACGGATTGAGCATCTACGTGCCAGGCTCTGTTCATCAAATTTTTCCCTGGATGAATTAATTTATTCTTCATCACAACCTTTGAGGAGGGTTCTGTTATTACCCTCATTTTGCAGGTAAGGGAACTGAAGAACAGAGGTAAAGTAACTTGCTCAGAGTCTAGAGCTAGAGATTTTGCTAAATAAGAAGCCATCTCCTTTAGGGGAATTTCTTCCATCATTAAAAAAAAATTTAGATCTTAGGGGTACCTGGGTGCCTCAGTTGGTTAAGCATCTGACTCTTGATTTTGACTCAGGGTCATAAGATCGAGCCCCTGTTGGGCTCCACATTGGGCATGGAACCTGCTTAGGATCCTTTCTCTCCTTCTCCCTCTGCCCCTCCCCACCTGCTCTCTTTCTCTCTCTCTCCTAAATAAATAAATAAATAGATAAAATTAGGGGTTCCTGGATGGCTCAGTCTTTTAAGCATCCTGAGCTCAGCTCATGATCCCAGAGTCCTGGGATCAAGCCCCACATTGGACTTCTCTGCCTCCCCACCACCATGCTCTCTCTCTCTCTCTCTCTCTCTGTGTTTCTATGTCTGAAGTAAACAAAAAACATCTTAATTAATTAATTAATTAATTGGGCAGCCCCAGTGGCGCGGCGGTTTAGCGCCGCCTGCAGCCCAGGGCGTGATCTGGAGACCCTGGATCGAGTCCCAGTGGGGCTCTCTGCATGGAGCCTGCTTCTCCCTCTGCCTGTGTCTCTGCCTCTTTCTCTCTCTCTGCATCTCTATGAATAAATAACTAAAATCTTTTTTAAAAATTAATTAATTAATTATATCTCATACACAGCTCACGGTTTCTTTTTTTTTTTAAGATTTTATTTATTCATGAGAGACACACACACAGACACGCACACGCACACAGAGGCAGAGACACAGGCACAGGGAGGCTCCATGCAGAGAGCCCGACGTGGGACCCGATCCCAGGACTCCAGGAACACACCCTGGGCCAAAGGGACACCCAGGCGTCCCAGCCCATGGTTTCTGAATGTAGGTCAGCTGGCTTCTGCTTTTGCAACTCCAGTCCTATCCTGGTGCAGGTATTTGGGAGGGGAGGATCAATTAATAGTGTAATGAATACTCTTTAATTAGCTAAAAGCTGGTTAAAGCATTAGAATCTCAGCCTTGCTAAATTAAGGCAATTGACAAAGGTATAAGGAGGGAATTCTGGGCTTCACGCTCAGCTCCTTGTATTTACCCAGCATCTTCACCAGCACCCAGGCGGCTGCTGGGAAACCCCCCAACTGATTTGCATATTCAGCGACCATAATTAATCACACCACTTGTGCTTCCTGAGCAATTACACCCTCTGTGTTCTGAACTGGGGCCGGGGCTGGGCAGCCAGTGTGGGAGCTGCCTATGGCTTCATACGTGTTTGTAGGAGGTGGGTGGAGTAGAGAATTTTACAAATACACACAACACCATTGGAGATACATCGACCAAGGGCCCACGGAATCAGACCCTCACCTTGTCACATCCCAGATCCATAGGCAGATTCAGAGAGGTAGGCCCATATTACACACACCCATTTGCCTCCAGCCAGATCCAAACATGCTGACATTTATAGCAGGCCACACACACAGTTGCACACACCCAATTGTGCCTGGACACACACCCAAAGCCCCCCTCACACACACACACACACGCACACACAGAATCATGTTCATAAACCCACACTCAGATGCGTAGCCACACCTGAGACCTCTGTTGTCACACCCTGAACTACTGCATCTGGGGGTCTGGCACATGCTAGGCAGGCAGAGGGACACACAGCCCCACACAGAGAGACATGCCACCAACACATAAAGTACATGCACATGCTCAACTAAACTGACGTCATAGACAATTCTGAGATCCCTTCGCCCACACCACACATTCATCCATTCATTCAATCAACAAATATTTTTTTTAATTTATAATAATTTTATTTATTTGAGAGAGTGAGCAAGCAAGAGAGAGAGGAGCAGGAGGAGGGGCAGAAGGAGAGGGTGAAGCAGATTCCCTGCTGAGCAGTGAGCCTGCATGGGGCTGGATCCTGGGACTCTGGGATCATGACCTGAGCCAAAGGCAGACACTCAAACGACAGAGCCCCCCAGGCGCCCCTCAACAAATATTTATTAAGCACCTACTTGTGCCAGGTACTGTTACAGAGTCTGGGGATCCAGCACTGAATAAAACAAGGATCCCTGCTATCGTGGAGTTAACTCTCAAGTGGGGCTGACAGGCAGTAAGCAAATACATATGTGACATGTCAAATGGTGCTATGAAGAAAAATAAGGCAGAGAGGAAGACAAGAAGAGGTGTTCTTTGAGACAGGGTGGTCAGGGAAGGCTGTCTGGAGGAGGCATCCTTGAAGCAGAGGCTCATTCAAAGAGAGGGAGGGTACCACGTGACTTCTCACGCAGCCAGACCTAGAGACACCGACAGCGAGGTACAGGTTCACAAACGGGCACAGGCCAGGCAAGCTTACAAGGGCCTGTCCCCATGAAAGCACATGTGTGCTCTGTGTCTAGAGAGCCCTGGACACCAGAGTTTCCTTTTGAGAGGGCAGGTCTGTATCCTAAAGGGTCAGTGGGCATACTGGGGAGATGAGGGAAGCTGAGCACAGAACCAGATTGATCTTGAGAGGCCATCCTGTCTCCTTGATGCTGGCCTCATCTTTATACATGCTCCCCCCCCCCCCCCCAGTATATCTCTTATTTTATTTTATCTTATTACTTTTGTGGTAAAAAACATATAACAAAATTTACCATATTTGTCACTTTTAAGTGTGCACTTCACTAGTATTAACCATATTCACATTGCTGTACAACAAATCTCTAAAACTATTTTTTGAGTTTTTTTTTATTCATTTGAGAGAGAGAGAGAGAGAGCAGGTGCAGGGGCAGAGGGGGAGGGAGAGAGAATCTGAAGCAGACTCCCCATTGAGCAAGAAGCCTAACACGGGGCTTAACCTCATGACCTGAGCTGAAATCAAGTGTTCCATGCTCAACCGACTGAGCCACCCAGGCGCCCCCTCTAGAACTTTTGGATCTTGCAAAACTGTATCTCTGTCCTCAGTAAACCATTCCCCATTCCCCCTCTCCCAATGCCTGGCACTGATCATCTGCTTTCTGTCTCTGTGAATTCGATTATTTTTTTTTTTTGAATTCGATTATTCTAGGCATCTCATATAAGTAGAATTTTACAGGGTTGTCTTTTGTGATTGGCTTATTTCACTGAGTATAATGTCCTCAAGCGTCATCCACTTCGTAGTATGTGTCAGAGTTTCCCTCCCTTTAAAGGCTTAATGCTATTCCTTTGTCTGGACATACCACATCTTATTTATTCATTCATCCATCAACAGACGCTTGGATTGCTTCCAATTCTTGGCTACTGTAAATAATGCTGCTCTGAACACGGGTGTGCAAATATCTCTTCTAGACCCTGCTTTCAATTCTTTTGGACCAATACTCAGAAGTGGGATTGCTGAATCGGGTACATTTCTCTTTACTAATTTGTGTGCACGGAGACATGCCATATAGGATAAAATGCACGGACCTTGAGTGTTCTGTTTGAGTGTTGAGTTGTGACAAATGCCTACATGCCTTAAGTGAGATGTAGACAGCTTCCAGCACCCCAGAAGGTTCCTCATGTCCCTTCCCATGGCCCCTCCAAGACACCACCTCTTCTTGGATATGTTTCTGGAGTTACAAAGCCGATGAATGAAATGTGGAAAGTGTGTGGAGGCCCTGTGGTAGCATGGTTAGAGCCAAACCATCTGGTCCAGCTTCTGCTCCTCCACTAGGGCAAGTGTGACTTTCACTGCTGTGAGCCACAGTCTCCACGGCTGTGATGGTGTGGTGAATAATGCACCTAAGCATCATGTTGTGTGAGGGCTAAATTACTTAAAATAGGTCACTTAGAACAATATCTGCCATGTGGGAAATGCTATAAAAGTGTTGCTATTATAAGAAAATACACGTAGTGTGTGTGAGGTGCCTGGGTGGCTCAGTTGGCTAAGTATCTCTCTTGATTTCAGCTCAGGTCATGATCTCAGGGTGGTGAGATCGAGCCCCGCGTTGGGCTCTGCACTGGGCATGGAGCCTGCTTAAGATTTTCTCTTTTTCTCTCCCTCTGCCCCTCCCCCTGCTGCCTGTGTTTGTATGTGTGTGTGTACTTGCACATGCACATGTGCTCTCTCTCAAAAAAAAGAAAGAAAAAATACATATAGTGAGAACTTTATAATAAACACGTGCCCACCGCCCAGCCTAAAAAATAAAATGTAAATAAAATAAAATAAAATAAAATAAAATAAAATAAAGTAAAATAATAAAATGTTGTACACACATTTGATGCCCCTGTACACATTTCTGCTATTGTTTTTCTTTCCTTTCCCTGCTATCGGTAAATGAGTATAAATTAAAAAAAAAAATTTGGGACACCTGGGTGGCTCAGTGGTTGGGCGCCTGCCTTTGGCTCGGGTTGTGATCCTGGGATCCGGGATCGGGTCCTGCATTAGGCTCCCTGTGAGGAGCCTGCTTCTCCCTCTGCCTGAATCTCTGCCTCTCTCTCAGTCTGTGTCTCTCATGAATAAATAAATAAATCTTTAAAAAATTTTTTTAAATTTAAAATTGTGATAAAACATACCTCGCATAAAATTTATCAGTTAGCCATTTTTTAAAAGATTTTTATTTTTTTATTTGAGAGAGAGCACAAGTGGGTGAAGGGGCAGAGGAAGAAGGAGAGCAGGGAGCCCAATGTGGGGCTCGATCCCAGGACCCTGAGATCACAATCTGAGTTGAAAGCAGATGCTTAACCAACTGAGCCACCCAGGCGCCACCCCCATCCCCACCCCGACCCCAGTTAGCCATTTTTAAGTGTTGGGTTTGGTGGCATTGAGTTCGTTCACACTGTTGCACAACCACGACCACCGTCCATCTCTAGGGGCTTTGCCATTTTCCCCAAACTGAGAGTCCATCCCATTACACACGATTCCCGATTGCTCTCTTCCCTGGAGTGTGGCAACTTCTGTCCTCGGAGTATTTCTCCGTGTTTACTGCATCCAGGGGGGCTGTATCCATGGATGATGCACAGACTTTGGCACGTTTTAAAACTATCTCTAACTGGTACAATATTGAACATGTTCTTTTGTAACTTGCTTTGCTAGCTCAGCCAGAGACTTCTGCGTCCTCTCCATGCAGACACAAGTATTTCTAGTCGTGTCTTTTTAAGTGCTTACCTCAGCATAGTTATCTGTTGTACTCATGAACTTTTAGGTGTTTTCCATTTTGTTCCATTCACACATCCTGGCATGGGCCTTTGTGCACATGGATAAACGTCTCTGGGGTGTATGAATAAATATGAGTGGAAATTCAGGGTTATGGGGAAGACACATCTTCAGCTGTCCTGGGTACAGTCTTCACGCTAGTTGGCCAAACTACACCATATCCCTCCCACTCACCACTCTTCCAAGCTTCCAGGACTCCCTGTCAGGCCCCAAGTATTTCTGTCTGGCAGCTCTGGCCTCACTTGTCACCAGCCCTCAACAGAAGAGCTAGCTAGCCTCCTGTACTCTGCAGCCTCAGGGCCTTTGCATCTGCTCTTCTCTCTGCCAGCTGAGCCCTGCCAACTCTTACTCAGCTTTTTGGCTCCAACCTGCCCTACCCCCAGGCTAGATTAGGGCTCTCCAAACATGCTCCGAGAACTCTGCCCATCTGTGCATGCACTGAACTCTCAATTACTTGAGGGCAAAGGCTTTCTTGTTCATAGCCACAGATCCAGGGCAGGCTGGGCCTGGAGCGATTGCCTTGTCTCTACTTGTGGATGAATGGAGGAGTCTTGCGTCTACTTTCAGGCAGGAGCCAGTGCTGCAGAGACCTGAACTCCAATCCCAGCTCCACCACTTCCTAGCTGTGTGACCTCAGGCGAGTGGCTTAACCTCTCTGAGCCCCTCACTTTCCTCTCCTATGAAACCCTTCCGGGGCTGCTGCAGGGGTTGAAGTGAGCCCCAGCCAGGTCTGGCTCAGGGTAGACCCTGCTTGGTAGGAGCTGCTGTGATTCTGAGCCAAGTTCCGGGCCTGTAACCTCGATTAGGGCCTTACTCCTTCCTGGCTTGGCAGGACTGGAAGCGATGCTGGGTCTCCTTGTCCCGCCAACTCATCCCTCAATTCCCAGGCCGGTAATGGGAACCACATGTGCTGGATGCAGGCCCACCCGCCCTCCTCCCCCCACCCCCCGCCCCCTCTTCCCCCCAGAGAGGCCTCCTTAGTCATCCTGTCCACCTCCCCCTTCCCACAACCTCATTCCCACGCTGCCCAGGCCTGGGCTTTGCGTGTCAGAGGGTGTCTGTGTCGTGCTGTGGGTCCCTGTGGGTCTCTGTGTGTGTGAGAACTGTGCGCCTGTACTGTGCAACTGTGTATGTGACTGGGTCTGAACTGTAGGTCTCTGAGGGTTTCTTGTACAAACCCTGAGCCCCTTTTCGTGTCCATGTGTGCTTGTGTATGAACTGCTTGCCTCTTTTGGGTGACTGTCTTGTAGGTTTGTGATCCGTTCCTATAGGAACTATGTGCTGGTTTACAAATGTCCGCGTGGAACTGTGTGTTTGCGTTATGTTCATCTTTATGCCACTAAATTGTGGATTTATGGCAGTGCTGACATTGAACTATATGCCCATACTGGGGGTCTGTGTGTGTGAGCTGTGTGCCTGAATTGTGGGGTTCGTGTATTTTTTTGTGTTGGGAGTCTCTGCGTGTGTGAGGTCAAATGTATTCACGCGTGCCAGTTCTTGGGGGATTATGGCTGGTTCACCTCTTACGTCTTTCAACCATCTGTGTTTCTGTGAGCCCTTGACCCTGGGTTGTGTGTATCTGGCTACATGTTGCATGTGGTTTTGTGTGCTGGTTCTGAGTAACACCATTCTGTCTGGGCCCAATGTTGTGCCAGAACCTGGTATGGTGTACCTGGGTGACTGCGTGCCCATGTTGTGTGTGGGTGTGTGTCATTTTGCTCAAGGCCAGACAAATTCCTGTCCCCACAGCTGGGTCATTCAATGTGTATGTATGTGTGTGCATGTGTGTGTGCATGTGTGTGTGTGTGTGTGTGTGAAGCCTGGAAGGGAGGGAGTCCCAGTGGTGGCAGCAGTTCCACAGTGAGAAACGGCCAAGAGAAGGAAAGAATGCAGCTCAACAATGGAGATGGTCTGTGGGGAGGCCCCAGGATTGAGAGCTGAGCTCAGAAACCTCATCTGGGACATAGAAGGAGGGCTGAGCTCCACTCTGTGTGAACACTTGGAGGTGCAGGATTGGGAGTCCGGGACCTGGAGGGCACTGGCATGATCCCCGAGAAGATGCATGGGCTTGAGAAGAGTAGAGGTGATGCTTGGCTCACCTGGGTGGGGCCGGGCCTTCTCGATGTGAACACCACAGGGTCTGGCCCAGGTACTCCTCTGCAACCACAGCATAAAGAGCCTCATGTCTGGAGTCAGACATGAACCAAATTGCGCTCGTAGCTCTACTGTACATCCTGTCTGTGGCCTTTGTCCAGTGTTGTAAGCTCTCTGAACCTCAATTTCTCCATCGGAAAAATGGGACAAAAGCAGATGATGTCAGCGCCTTGGCCCATATCCCCTTGGCCCTGAGATGTTCCCATTCACACTTCTTCCAGCCTCAGGATTATCTCAGTTCACCAACTGGCCAGGCCAGAAATGCCAAAGAGTGGGCATCCCCGGGAATGGCCCTCCCCCAGTGACATGCAGGACCTGGAGAACAAATAGCCACCTCCCCCTCCGCCTCGGGTGGGCCAACTGTGAGGAGCAGGTTCTACCCTTTCTCCCAAGGGTCCCCAGCAGGACTGACTCTCGGTTGCCAATGTGGACTTGACGGGAAAGGAAAGATGCACAATGAATAGCCCAGCGTAATGCTTTGGAGATGAGAAACAGAGAAAGAGAATCCTGATGATATAACAGGACCCCTGGATCCAGCCATTCCTGAATTCAATTACCCTTGGATTTTTTTTTCCAGTTATGTGAGCTGATATTCTTTTGTTGTTGTTGTTGTTGTTAAGACAGTTCTAATTGCCTTTCTGCCACTTGCTACCAAAAGGCTTCTGAATGATATATAGAGGGATCTGCAAGAGCAAAGGCATGTGTAGACATGCGTGGCATAGATTCATTCACTCATTAAACTCCTTTTGGTCATCTCTGTGTTGGGCTCTATGCAGAATACGGGAAAACAAAGGCCTGGATGTTTCTTCCTCTGGCTAGATCCAGGAAGGGATCACAGGGGCCTAAAGCCAATGGCTGCACAAGCACCAATTAGGAAAAGCCAATGGTGAGCTGGTGAGAGTTGGCAGGGACCCAGTGCTCCTCTGCCCTGCCTCCATACATTGTGGAGAGCAGGCTTTGCCCAGTGCTAGCCCGAGCCACCCGGTCCATCAGATTTGCTGCACGAGGTCCTTGGGAGGCTGAGCTCTCTTCAGTTCTGATCACTACAGTGACCACAGAGGAAGGGAGACACTGTGCTCATCATAGCATTGATGATGGTGCTGACCTAGAAGCTGACAACAGTACAACCGAGACACTGAGTATGACCCTGATCACAGTGTGACCTAATCATAATTTTGACCATAGCACGGCCAGGTTACTGTCCAAACCAAGGTCAGAACAATGACCACAGATGACAGGACAGTGATCATGAATCTGAGCACATTAGAGCCAGGAGACTGACCATCACACTGACCATAATACATCCAGGAATGGCCCACGGAGACCACAATACTGACCACGCTGCTGACCCCAGTAGAACCAGGGTGCTGAGGGCAGCACGGAGCCCACTTCAGTAGGATGCTGACCACAGTGTGATCAGGACACAGATTGCTACTGACCACAGCTGTGGTTGTGACCACAGCATAGAACGTATTGGCCAGGGTCCAGTCAGAAAAACAAAGCTCACGCCAGGTAGTTCAATCACAAAATCTCAGACGAGGACTTAGCCACAGAGCTAAATCCACAGAGATGTTAGTTAAGCTTTAAGAGTAAAAGGAGAAGATGAATGGACTCTACAGTGAGTAGCAAGCCACCATCTTCCCCAGAGCTGATGTAGCTGAAGGGAGGAAGCAGTTACCAGAGTCCAGAACCTGCCACCACCACCTGGTAGGAGCTGAACCACAGCGGGGACTCCCATCCCCATGGGGCTGAGACCACAGAGACAGAGCACAGAGATACCCAAAGTGGAGAGAGAGGGAGAAATACTCTGGCTTCTTCCCACTCTCTACTCCCCGCTCCCCACCCCAACCTCTCCTCAGGCCTCCTGTTGGCTGAGCCTAGCTAGATGCAAGGGAGCCTGGGAAATGTAGTTTACAGGGGCCCCACCCCTGAAACAGAGCAGAGCTGAGGAGGGATGGGGAGTGTACCTAGCAGCGCGCGACCAATGTCGACCACATAACACAGGCCATGCTTGACCATCATAATGACCATCTCAGAGCGCAGAGGATATTGTTCAGGGTCCTGAAATACAGCTCTCATAAAGGCATGACTCTGTGATAAGTGGGCCTGGTGAGAGCTGGCAGGGACCCCCTGCCCTCAGAGTTGACCACAGCCCATACTTGAGCGAAAGCTTCTGGTGCACACCAACCAACATCCCTTTCCTAGTCTACACCTACCACAGGCTTGGTCTGAGGAGTCAGCAAAGGACCACATCCCATCTACCTGGGAAGAGGAGGTAGAGGGATGGATGAGATGCCCTCGCTGGCTCAGATTCGGTTCTGTGTCCCACACCCCATGGCCAGTCTGCCCAACTCCATGCTTCACTGTGGTACTGCTCTCTGGGGATTGAGCACTGGCTGGGTGCTCTATTTGCTCAAGAGCCACAGATGTCTTCAGACACCTCCATGAAGAAACAGGTCTCCCAAGAGAAGGAAAGCTCTTTGCCCAAGGTTGCATGGCCAAGAAGTGACAGACCCAGGGTCAAACCCAGTTCTACTGGAAAATAAGCTCTTTTCTTGCTTTGACAAAACCTTCCATAACCTGTTACCTGCGTGGCATGCAGCAGGGTCAGAAAAATGCCAGGCCAACCCCTATGTCCCCCCCCCCATGGATGGTTGATTCCTCTGTAACCTGACTTGCTTGCTCCCCCCACCCAAAAAGCCATTGAGGGGCTAAGGGCGGGAAGACAACTGCAGAGACAGGGAGAAGCAGAGGAAGGCTGGAGACAGGGCAGGGACTTCTTATGCAGAGGGCTTCTCGGTGGAGGCAGCGCTGTTAAGATTTTGATCTGGTCCCTCATCTTGGGCCTTTGAAACGGGAGTGGGAAACTGTCTCAGGTGTGGCGGGGAAGGGGAGATTGAGGAAGAAGGGCCTGGGGAATGGGGTGGGAGGGGAGAGCCAAAGCGAGACATCCCGTTTGGGAGCCAGGCCCACGCAACTGGTCGCTGGTCCATCCGCCTCCCGCCCCCATTTATGTCCCTCTTTGTTCCAACTCTGTCCCACCCCCGTGTCCACGCGGGGACCCCCCCCTTTCCTCGACGTCCCATTTCACAAGCTCTGCCTCAGTTTCTCTGTCGATTCTTGAGTTCCTTCAGGAGGGGGCCTCTCCATCTCTCTCCCTCGTTACCAGGCCTTCCTCCTACTCCCCCGGCCCCTCGATCCCCATCCCACCCCCATCTGCAACGTGGGAAAGGTCCTGCGAGGGTGAAATTTACCAACACGTGACGAACCCCTCCCCCATCTCCGTGAGCCACCCCCACGGGGCCTGGTCCCCAGCCCCCCTCCCCGGGCCGGCTCCTCCCCCTTCCCCGCCCCCAGACCCACGCGGGGTCGGCGCCCGCAGACGAGCTGGGGGCGGGGCGGGGGGCGGAGCCCGCAACAAAGACTCGGAGCGCGAGAGGGGGGCGGGGGCGGGGCGGAATCCCGGCCGCCGGCGAGGCGGGGGAGGCGGCGGCGAGGGTCGCCCCGGCCGGGCGGGGTCGCGCAAGGTGGCGGTCCCCGCGCCCAGGCGCCGCTCTGGCGGGCGGGGGGCCGGGACGCCGGGCGGGGGGCGCGTCATGTGGCCGCTCACGGTCCCGCCGCTGCTGCTGCTGCTGCTGTGCTCAGGCCTCGCCGGACAGGTAGGGGCCCGGCGGGCAGGTGCAGGCGCCAAGGGCTCCAGGAGGGGCGAGGGTCCTAGAGGGTCCCTACAGAAACGCGATGGGGGGCTCCGCAAGCCCCCCCGGGGCTGAGAGGGGCGGGGGTCGCAGCGGGGGAGGGGCTGGGATGGCCACCCCGGCTTTGGGGAAAGGAGGGGGGGCTTCACATCCAGCCTCGAGCTGAGATGGCTGGGGGGCACAGTCCAGCCCCAGCTTCGGGGTTCTCAACCTGTCGGTGACCCGGAGCCCACCCCTGCCATCTCCCCGAAGCTGAGTGGGGTTGTGGGGGCAACTTCAGGGGGCCTTGGGCTGTTGCTTACCCTTCGCTCCCCCATTCTGGCAGGAGGTGCCCCCATTCTGCAGCCCCTCTCTCCTCACCTGCACCCCCGGTGTGGGGAAGGGGGCGGGACTCACGTGTGAGTGACTGGTGGGGACGTGTGTGAGGTGCTGGAGGGGTGCTGGGTAAATGTGTGTGTCTGTGTCACGGCTGGGTGTGACAGAGTTTGTGCGCTTGGCTGTGCCTGAGTTGGGATGTGATGGGAGAGGGTGTCTGTACGTGAGGGACAGAGTCCGTGTGTGACAGTGGGAGGCTGTGGCTGGAGGGTTGATGTGACAGTGCGAGGCTTGTGAGCCTGCCACCTGGAGTTGTGTGTCTGTGTGACTGGTGGTGTGACAGCGAGCGAGGTTTGTGTTAATCCTGGCGGTATTTGGGCAACTGAAGCTGGGTGTAGAAGTCTGTGCATAAAGAGCTGTGTGTGTCCCCACGATTCTGTCCATCTGCCCGGGTGCTGCACACAATGTGTGTGACCAGGTGTGTGGCTGTGGGAGAGTTTGGGGTGACCGTGTGCTATTCTGTGCCTTTGAGCAAATCACTCCAAGAGGGAGGGTTGAAGAGCAGGAGCTGTGTGTGCAAATGTGCACATCCATGTATCTGTGTGTGTGTGTGTGTGTGTGTGTTGGTGCCTTGTACTCTCCATTCATGCTTTCACAGAAACAAGTCTTCCTTCTCCTAGTAGCCCCATCTCTTGGGCAGGCTTAGGGGGCCTTGCAAAATGGGAATGGGTGTCCCAGTTGTCTTCAGCTGTTGGGAAACCTCTTTCCTCCTCCATCTTGGACGTCAGCGCCTCCTCAAGTTCTCAGATCCGTAGGAGCTCGGAGAGAAAGCTGGAATCTAAAATAATAATTATAATACAGCTAACATTTATTAAGTGCTTATTATGTGCTGGGCGCCGCTTCAAGCACATGGTATGAAAGAAGGCATTTAACCCTGCTGGCACCTACTGGTGGGCGTTCCTGTTACCTTCATTTTACAGACAGAGAAACTGAGGCACGGAAAAGTTAAGTGGCTTGTCAGGCTCAGGTAGCTCAGGAGGGGCAGAGCTGGGATTGAACAA
This sequence comes from Vulpes vulpes, assembly GCF_048418805.1. Classification (NCBI taxonomy): domain Eukaryota; kingdom Metazoa; phylum Chordata; class Mammalia; order Carnivora; family Canidae; genus Vulpes; species Vulpes vulpes. Next base: position 103,493,408 of record NC_132788.1, on the reverse strand, counting down.
AAGGCAGTCTAGTTCCTAAACCCACACACGTTTACCTTCCTGTTAAATAATCCACTTCACAGGTGTGGACAGTGCCTGTGTAGAAACTAGAAGAGTTTTTTGGTTTTTTTTTTTTAGGTAAAAGCTCAGAGGAAAAACAGTCCTGGCACCTTCTCTTGCCCGGTCCAGAGAAGAAAGGAATCAGACCCTTCTAGGCACCCCAGGGGGCGTTGGGAGCCCTGGAGGTCACTCCTAAATAGGACCTCCAAGCCATAGGGAGAGGTTGTGGGGTCCCATCCCTCCGTTCTCGTTTCCCCATCTCAGGACCCACATTCTGGCTGGGATGGGAAGTGTGCTCAGTACCTGGCATCAGACCGCACACAGTAGATGCTCAATTGATCTATCAGCCAGAGAGAAGAGAGACCAAAATTGCCTTAAGGTAGAGAGAATGCTGGCAAAAAATGGACCGGGAGTGAAGGTAAATTTGGTTTCCCTGGGAATCACCACCTCGGGATTCTCCTCCCCCCTTGCTGGAACCTGGGGAGCTCTGGATTTTTTGACCTGTCGCCACGATTGGCCGGTGGTGCAGGAGAAGGCAGTGGAAGGTGCTGTTGGGGGTTGAGTTTAGAGACCCCTGGATGGAGAGGGAGCCGTGTGGGGCTGGCGCCAAGCGGGACTGCTTGGGGGCGGGGCTAAGCTGGGTTCGGAAGGCGGGGCTAAACGCTGGGTGGGGCGGGGCTAAACTGGGGTAAATCGGTTGGGGCAGGTGGGGTCCTGCAACTGGCTGCAGTGCCTCCAGGCGGCCACCCTGGGTACTGCAGCGTCACAAACTGGTCTCTGCCCCTAGCGGCCCACCCAGCCTGGCGCCCCAGAGAAGGAAAGGCTCTGAAGAACGAGTGCGTGTCCCCTCTCTACCCCCCCATCTCTTCCCAGAGCCCCCTCCTCAGACCCTGATGGGCCCTGGGCTCCACCAGGGGTCCCTGCTAGAAATCCTTCATTTGTCCTTTCCATCAACAGATGCGATTAAGCATTGGGATGATAGCCATGAACCAAGTTGTCAAATCCCTGCCCTCCTGGAACTGATCGTCTGACGGGAGAAACAGGCAGGAACTGAATAAATATATAATACAGTGTCAACAACGGAATGAATATATAATACAATGCAAGTGGTGTGAAGAATAAAAACACGGGATAAAGGGGATTAAAGAGTGATTGTGGTGGTGTGGTGTGGGTGGCTATTTTAACAGGTGCGGTCAGAGACTTTGTCTCAAAGGAGGTGGTATTTGAGATGACCCCTGAAGGAGGTCAGAGAGGATGCCTTCTGAATATCCAGGGGAAGGGCGTTCAAGGCAGAGGGAATAACAAGTGCAAAGGCCCCGAGGTGAGAGCATCTTGGTATATTTGAGGAGCAGCAAGGAGGCTGGTGTGTCTGGAGAGGAGTGAGGGGAGGGGAGGTTGGGGGGGAAATGAGGCCAGGTAAGCCGGGAGGGGCCAGACCAAGTGGGAACCTGTGGGCTATAGACAGGAGTTTGGATTTGACCCTGAGGACAGGAAGTGGCACTGGTCAGAGGAGTCATCCATCCATCCATCCATCTACCTAGGGTCTGTGTCCGATGTTCTGGGTCTGGCCTGTGTGTGCCTTGGAGACTACCAGGTAGCTTTCCCTGTGGGAAATATGCCCACTTCCTGACTACTGAGAAGCCCTCCCTAAGATCTAGCTATAGATCTGGCTTAGCCACTCTCTGGATTGGAAGTCATCCCTTCCCTGGGGTCCCCACAGGATGCGAGAGGAGGAGGAGTTCAGTTTGTACTGCATACCTCAGGGCCTTTGCACTTGCCATTCCCTCTTCCTGGCACGCTGTTCCCTTCCTCTCCTTTGATTTAAATGACACCTCCTCCAAGAGACCCACCTTGACCAACCATCTAAAATAACCTCCCCACAGCCACTCTCTGAGTTCTTATTCTATTATTTTTCTTCATAGCCTGTCGGTACCTCTCCACAATTTGTTTATTCATTCATTGTCTGTCTCCCCCTAGAGTGGTAACTCATCGGGATCTAATGGGCTTTGTTGTGTCTCTGGTGCCTACCACATAGACACACACAGAGCCTGGCACACAGTAGGTTCTTAACAGACACCTGTTAAAATAAAAACTTGAGGGATCCCTGGGTGGTGCAGCGGTTTAGCGCTTGCCTTTGGCCCAGGGCGCGATCCTGGAGACCCGGGATCGAATCCCACGTCGGGCTCCTGGTGCATGGAGCCTGCTTCTCCCTCTGCCTGTGTCTCTGCCTCTCTCTCTCTCTCTCTCACTGTGTGCCTATCATAAAAAAAAAAAAAAAAAAAAAAACTTGAGGGGCACCTGGGTGGCTCAGTCAGTTAAGCTTCTGCCTTTGGCTCAGGTCATGATCCCGGGGTCCTGGGACAGAGCCCTGCATCTTGCTCCCTGCTCAGCGGGGAGTCTGCTTCTCCCTCTGCCCCTCACCCCATTCTCTCTCTCAAATAAAGACAGTCTTAAAAATAAATAAATAAATAAATAAATAAATAAATAAATAAATAAAAACTTGAATGAATGGCTGAATCTCCCTCCTCCTCCCACAGAGTCTCTTTGTTTCTCAAACAGTGAGACTCTTGTACTAAAGGGGGCGGGCGGTGAGGGACCAACTGTCCCCTTGGGCGATCCCCTACCCATTTCAAATCAACCACTGCTCTTGGATCAGAAGCATCAGGAAAACCCATCGTCTTCTTTTTTTTTTCTTTTATGATTTAATTTATTTATTCATGAGAGATAGAGGGGGGTGGGCAGAGACACAGGCAGAGGGAGAAGCAGGCTCCTCACTCAATGTGAGACTCGATCCCAGGACCCCAGGGTCACAACCTGAGCCAAAGGCAGACACTCAATCTCTGAGCCACCCAGGCTTCCCAATCCATCTTCATCTGTGCCTCAAATTCCACCATTACAGGGCACCACAATTTGGGGTTAACACCCTGTTCTCCTGGGTTCCTTTAGAAAATGTTAATGTCCCAGGTGGAGGGAAGTAAAAGGAAGTCTTGAGGACTCTCTGATAAGTGAATTGGACATTTTCTTCCTAGGGTAGGGGGGGGTGGGGGTGGGGTGGAATGTCAAGCCCCGGCTCCAGATGAAAGAGCTGGGGTGACACCTAGTGGTAAAATGAGGTTTGTGCAGAGATTGTGTGTGTCCCTGTGGCTCTGGTGAAGGTGCGCACGCCAAAGGCATGTCTGTGCCAGGGTAGGGCAACTGAGTCACTAGCCACAGGTGCAAAATTGAAGGGGATGCCAAAGAAAAAAGTCAGAAATCAAAATAAGTAATATTTTTAAAAAATCAAAATGAATGCAAAAATATCTGTGCTACGGGGGTGCCTGGGTGGTGCAGTCGGTTAAGCAGCTAAGCGTCTGCCTTTGGCTCAGGTCATGATCTTGGGGTCCTGGGAGGGAGCCCTGCATCGGACTCCGTGCTCAGTGGGAGTCTGCATCTCCCTCTCCCTCTGTCCGTCTCCTCCCCCATCCCTGCTTGTCCTCTCTGCTCTCTGTCTTATTATTATTTTTTTTTAATTTATTTATGATAGTTACACAGAGAGAGAGAGAGGCAGAGACACAGGCAGAGGGAGAAGCAGGCTCCATGCACCGGGAGTCCGACGTGGGATTCGATCCCGGGTCTCCAGGATCACGCCCTGGGCCAAAGGCAGGCGCCAAACCGCTGCGCCACCCAGGGATCCCTGCTCTCTGTCTTAAATAAGTAAATAAAATCTTTAAAAAGTCTGTGATACAAAATATCAAAATTTTGATATTTTATTTTATTTTATTTATTTATTTATTTATTTATTTATTTATTTTTTTAATTTTGATATTTTAAACAAACACAGGAACTCACCCTGCACTTGAATGACTCACATCACTTGCCTCACTACCCCTGGGCCTACAGGAGTTCATCTGTGGCATCGATGGGTGTGTCTGTGTGTGTGTGTGTGTGTGTGTGTGTGTTTTAGAACCACAGACTTGGCATTGACCACGCTGGGCACAGGGACACGTTTGTGCCATAATCCTGTTTGTGGGTATGTGTACACGGTGACTCTTGTCATATGGGTTGACCATGTGCCTGTGGATGGGTTTCTCATGAGCCTGGCATTTGGGATGGGCAATGACTTTTGTCCCCAGAGTTCAGCGTCAGTGCCCGGGAGGCAGTAAGTTGCTGTTTTCACTTATTCTTGCACTCAGTGTTCATTTGGAAAGCTCTCATTGGGAGTCTTCTGTGTTTTGAGCCTCATGCCAGACAACAATGTCTGGGTGATGACGTGAGCTCTTCAGGGGTGGGATGGAAGATTTAACTTCTTGGAAGCTGAGTCTGGCTGTGCAGGAAGAAGGGAGTTGTGACAGAGCGAGAGAGTTGTTCCCACTTTTTGAGACCTCTTGTCTGAGAACACCGATATGTCTTCCTGCCCAGCGGAGGGCTGGTGCATCTCACAGCTTCATCTATCCAGAGCTCAGCCACGCACCAAGGAGAAATCAGGAAGAGCTGAGAGGAGTCAGAGCAGAGTCTGTGAAGTCTACGTGCAGAAGCTTATTTGCCTTGCTTCTGGGAGCCCCTGGATGCTCCCTCGGTGCCTGTTTACTCTTACTTTACACATAGTTCTAGCCACCTGGGCAGCTAGCATCTCAGCCCTGTTTAGCAGATGAGTCAACAGGAGGTCACAGCGTGAAAAGAAAGAAACCAAAGGCAAAGTCAGTTGAAGCCACTGAATGAAATGGCAAATCGCTCCTCACCTTTGAGGCTCATGATAGGCACATGATAAACCAGATTCTTTCTTTTCCTAACGTCTCAAGTCATTTCTACATGAAAGACACCAAGCAAGCCACTGGGCACATGGAAGCGTGTGGCACAACCCACCGTGGAGTAGTTCTCAGGACTAAGTGAGGGTGTGTGGGTCTGTGTGTGTTTATTTTTTTTTTAATTTTTAAAGATTTTATTCATTTATTCATGAGAGACACATAGAGAGGCAGAGACACAGGCAGAGGGAGAAGCAGGCTCCATGCAGGGAGCCCGATGTGGGACTTGATCCCGGGACTCCAGGATCATGCCCTGCATGGAAGGCAGGCACTAAACTGCTGAGCCACCCAGGGATTCCCTGAACTTCTGTCTATTAAACAACCCCTCATTCCCTTCTCCGGCCCCCGCGAACCCCCTTCTGCTTTCTGTGTCTTTGATTTTGACTACTCTAGGTACCTCCTATGAGTGGAATCATGCAGTATTTGTCTTTTTGTGGCTGGCTTATTTCACTCCACATTCGTGTCCTCAACGCTCATCCCACGATGTGGCAGGTGTTAGCATTTGCTTCCTCTTGAAGGCTGAATAGGATTCCATTGTATGGACGTTTTGTTTCTCCATCCTTCAGCAACATTTGGGTTGCTTCCACCTTTTGCCTATTGTGAATGGTGCCGCTGTGAACAGGAGGTGTGGATATCTCTCTGGGACCTCACTTCTGACTCTTTCGGGTGTACACCCATAAGTGGGATTGCCGCCATACTACACCATTATACATTCCCACCAACAATGGGGCTCCAGTTTCTCTACATCCTCGCCAACGTTGTTGTTACTACTTGACTTTTTGGCTTTAGCTCATCCCAGTGCATGTGATGTGATCTCTCACTGTGGTTTTGATTTGCATTTCCTGAAGAGTTAGTGATGTCGGGCTTCTCTTCACGTGTTTATTGTTGTTCCTATATCTTCTTCGGAGACTTGTCAAGTGTTTTGTCCAGGTGTTTAGTCTGGTTGTTTTTCTGTTAAGTAAAAGAAGAGAGGGATCCCTGGGTGGCGCAGCGGTTTAGCGCCTGCCTTTGGCCCAGGGCGCGATCCTGGAGACCCGGGATCGAGTCCCACGTCGGGCTCCCGGTGCATGGAGCCTGCTTCTCCCTCTGCCTATGTCTCTGCCTCTCTCTCTCTTGCTCTGTGTGACTATCATAAATAAATAAATTAATTAATTAAAAAAAATTAAAAGATGAGAGAGTGAGAGGGATGGGCTGGGAGGAGGGGCAGAGGGAGAAGGAGAGAGAAGCTTACACAGGCTCTGCGCTGGGCACAGATGCAGGGCTTGATCCCACCACCCTGAGATCATGACCTGAGCTGAAATCAAGAGTTGGACACCTAATCCACTGAGCCACCCAAGAGCCCCTAAGTAAAAGTTTTTAAAGCCAGGAATGAGATCTGGTTGGATCTGGGTGAGGGCCAGAGCCTCTGGCTATAACATGGAAGACCCTGGAATCAGAGATTAAAGGGATAAAGCCAGAATCACGTCAGGAACTGACAAGGCATGAGGCAAATTGGTGGCAGCCAGAGGCCTAGCAGGACTAACATTTGGGGAATGGAAGGAGTGAACCTCTCATTGTCTGGGGTCTGAAGTCCTTGACAAAGACAACCATCTCCTTCCCAGTCTCCTCCTGGAATTCTGAACCAGGCAGGAAAGTGGAGATGACAAGAGGGGTGTGGGGCCCCGAGACTTTTGGGGAGACAAAAGCGAGACGTGTTTCAACACCATTCCCAAACACTTGCTATCACCAAGCAGAATGCTGAAAGCAGGCGTAGGCTAGAAGATTAACGCCGTTTGTGTTCTGAGGCGTGCAAAGCTGCGTCTGTGCGAACACAAATTCATGCCTTTCTTACGCGTGGATGAAAGAGGCCACGTGGCAAAGAACACTTAGTTTTGCTTGGCTTGTGTTTTGTTTTTGTTTTCTTTTTTGGTTTGTGGTTCTTAGCTTTTCTACCAGAAAGTCCTATCATTTTTACTTGCTGCACATCAAACACGGATGGAACTTATACCTGAATTCATATATTTGAGTAAATTTTCTTCTTGACATAAAGCCTATCAAGAGAGAAGTGTGCAGATCATAAAGAGGCAGCTTGATAAATTGTCTCGAAGTGACATGGTGTTACCAGCACCAGGTAAAAAAAAAAAAAAAAAAAAAAAACTTTTCAAAAATCCAGAAGCCCCCCCCATACGCCTTCTAGTTTACACCTGCTCCCCAAGAGTTACTGCTAAGCTAATGCTCCTGAGTTCGACCAGCTTTGTAATTTTTTTTTTCCAGCTTTGTAATTTAATGAAGTCATGAGGTATGTTGTTTTTGCAGCCCAGCTTGTTTTGCTTAACATTATGTTTGTAAGATGCCACCATAATACTGCTTGGTGTTCGTTGCCTGTTTTCGTCATTTTATGGCATTCCATTATGTGGTTATACCATGATATATTTGTTCTACAGTTTCTGGGCATTTGGGTTGGTGAAGTTTGTGGCTGGCACAAACAGGCTGATAAGAAATATTCTGACACTGTCTTCAGCGAATGCTCGTTGGCATTTCTTTTGGGGACTGGTAAATACTGATTCATTGCATTGGATCATCACAGGTTTAGATTTCTCCAAGCCTCTGGTCACAGTTTTATCGACCAAACAACATGCCACCTAGTTTTATGTATGTTTCTGCTTAAAAACACCTTATTCAATATACATTGTTGATTGATTAGCATCAAACTCATGGCCAAAAGCATTATAACTCACTCCTGAACGAAGCCTATTGACAAGATGTATTTTCTCCAAAGACATGTCACAGCCTGCTTGCACTTAGAAACACTTACACAGCACTTAGCACTGTGCTTGGGGGCCACTTAAAATAGTGAAATCACTAAAAAAAAAGCACACGAAAATGTGAAAACCTTGGCACTAAAAAGCCAGTGAAAAAGATGGTTGTGTACAATTCTCCTCCTAGGTATGTATATGCAGTTGAGTCTCATTATTTGCGGGTTCCACATTGGCAAACTCGCCTACTCACTACAATTTATTTGTAACCCCAAAATCAATACTCATGGGGCCTTTGTGGTCATTTGTGGACGTACATGCAGTGGCAAAAAGTGGAGTCACCAACATGCTGAAACAAGCAGGCAGAGTATGGTCATGTTGGATTTCAGTTGGGAGTCTGTGCTTTGGTGACCCCATTTCTTTTCTGCCACTGCGTGCACGTCCACAAACGACCACAAAGGCCCCATGAGTATTGATTTTGGGGTTACAAATAAATTGTAGTGAGTAGGCAAGTTTGCCAATGTGGAACCCGCAAATAATGAGACTCAACTATATATACCTCGGAGAATTGCTGAGTTGTAGCAGAGGAATAAATTGAGCTTCAGGAGATACTCCCAGTCTTCCAAAGTTCCAGACTCTTCAATTTTTCCACGTACTCTTCCACCTGTAGTGTATGAGCATTCCAGCTGCTGCACATCATCACCAGCACTTGGTGTTGTCTTTCCTTTTCCCTTTAGATAGTGTGGTGGGTGTGTAGTGGTAGCATGTTTTGGATTTAATTTACCTTTCCTGATGATTGATATGAAATACTTTTTCACTTGTTTATCGATCACTCAGTGTTCCCTTTTGCGAAATGCGCTATTATGCTGCCTGCCTTTTTCTTACTGATTTGTAGGAATGTGAGTGTGCCTGTGTATCCAGATTTTATATCTGTATCTGTATCTACCTACACATATCTTATATAGATTAAATAAGATACGAGTCCTCTGTTGGACGTAAGGATTGCAAATATCTTCTCCCATTCTGTGGCTTGTCTTTTCATTCTCTTAATGGAGTCTTTGATCAATAGAATGTCTTAATTTTAATGTAGCTCAAATAATATTTTTCCCCTTTAAGGTGAGTGCTTGTTAGTGTCCTGTTTTAGAAATCTTTGCCTACCCTCAGAGTAATGAAGATGTTCTTTTTTTTTTTTTTTGAAGATGTTCTTCTATATTTTCTTCTAAAAGATTTATTGTTTACTTTTCACAATTAGATGTACAGTCCATCTGGAATTGATTTTTGCATAGGATATGAGGTAGGGATCAACATTTATTCTTTCCCCTGTGAATATAGGCCCAGTTGACCCAGCACCATGTAGACTCTGGAGCCTGACTGTCTAGGACAGTATCCTGAGGGCCTTTGGAAAATTTAGCATCTCCGTGCCTCTGTTTCCTCATTTTAAAGATGGGAATTGTAATCCTATCTACTGCTACTCAGTGATAGTCCGAGGGTTTAAGTGAGTTATTACATGTACATTGCTGCAAATGATACCTAGCGTGTATAAGTATTCAGTAAACCTTAACAACCATGGTTATTATTTCTGACAGTTGTCAGCTTTTTCCCTCCGGAGAATTTTCAGGTCAGGGAAAAAAAACATTTCTTTTCGTGGCTCCTGATTCTGGAGCATTCAGGTTGCTCTAACAGAATACCATTGACTGAGTGGCTCATAAACAACAGACATGTATTTCTCACAGTTCTGGAGGCTGAAAAGCCTATGATCAAAGTGCTGGCAGGTTGGGTGTTTTCTCCCTGTGTTCTTATATGGTGGAAGGGAGACGGAGCTCTCTGAGGTCTCTTTATAAGGATACTAATCCATTCCTGAGGGTGGAGCCACCCTCATGACCTAATCACCTCCCACAGACCTCATCTCCAAATACCATCACGCTGGGGATTAGGTTTCAACATAGGAGTTTGGGGGAGGGGAGCACACAAATATTCAGCCTAAGACACTCCCCAACACCATGCTGAGAGCGATGATGGTGATGGAGAAGAAGGGATACTTTCTTGGGGCTCCTCGCTGACTCAGTTGGAGGAGCGTGTGACTCTTGATCTCAGGGTCGTGAGTTTAAGCCCCACATTGGGTGTAGAGATTACTTACATAAATAAATATTAGGGCTCCTGGGTGGCACACTCAGTTAAGTCTTCAACTCTTGGTTTCAGCTCAGGTCGTGATCTCAGGGTCGTGAAATCCATCCCTGAGTTGGACTCCATGCTCAGCAGAGAATCTGCTTAAGACATGCTCTCTCCCTCTGTCCCTCCCCCATTCTTTCTCTAAAATAAATAAATAAATAAATAAATAAATAAATAAATAAATAAATAATATATATATATATATATATATATTTAAAGAAGGGATACTTTCTGGAGGCATTTTTGCATCAAGATCAGCGAGCATTGGGATGCTTGGGTGGCTTAGTGGTTGAGCCTCTGCCTTCAGCTCAGGACATGTTCCTGGGGTCCAGGATCAAGTCCCATATTGGGCTCCTTGCGGGGAGCTTGCTTCTGCCTATGTCTCTGCCTATCTCTCTCTCTGTGTCCCTCATGAATAAATAATAAATAAAAATCTTAAAGATCAGAAGGCATTGGTGCTAGTTTGGATGGAATGGGAGAAAGAAGAGTAAGGGAGGCACAATCTGTAGTTTCTGAGGGTATATCTGGGCCAAGACCAGGGGGAGGCAAACAAGGAAACTGGGGCACAACATTTAAGGACTCATTTTCACATCAGTGCAGTTGCAGGGCACCTCAAGGGAGGGGGCTTGAAGGCAAAATTTAAGAATGCCGTGCTTAACAGTTTTATTGAGGTATAATTTACACACCATAAAATCTATCTGTTTAAGTGTGCAATTCGGTTACTTTTTAGTAAATTTGCAGAGTTGGCCAAACATCACCCCAATCCAGTTTTAGGACATTTCCATCACCCCCAGAAGATCCTTCATGCCAATTTGCAGTCCAGACCCACAGCCACCCCCAGTTACAGGCAATCACTAATCTAATTTCTGTCTCTGTTGGTTTGCCTTTTCTGGACATTTTGTGTAGATGGAATCATACAAAATGTGGGTTTTTTTTTAAGGTTTTATTTATTTGAGAGACAAAGAGTGTGTGCACGAGCCGGGAGAAGGGCGGAGGGAGAAAAGAAGCTGACTCCCAGCTGAGGATGGAGCCCCACATGGGCTCCCAGATCCTGGGATCATGATCTGACCTGGAGGCAGATGCTTAACCAACTGAGCCACCCAGGCACTCCAAAATGTGGCCTTTTGTATCTGGTTTCTTTCACTTAGCAAAATATTCTCGAGGTTCATCCATGTTGTAGCCTATATCTGTAGTTTGTTCCTTTTTATTGCTGAATAACATTCCCATGTATGGATGTGCCACAATTTATCCATTCACTAGTTGATGGGCATTTGGATGGTTTCATTCATGACGAAAAATGGTGGCAGGAATATTCACATACATATGGACATATGCACTTATATCTCTTGGTCAGATGTGTTTGTTGGGTCTTATGGTAAGTTTCTGTTTGACTTCTTAAAGATTTTATTTATTATTTATTATTTATAAATATGCATATGTTCTTTGAATGGACATATGCACTTATATCTCTTGGTCAGATGTGTTTGTTGGGTCTTATGGTAAGTTTCCGTTTGACTTCTTAAAGATTTTATTTATTATTTATTATTTATTAATTTTAGGAAGAGAGTGTGAATAGGGGTAGGGAGCAGAGCGGGCAGGGGAGGGAGGGGTAAAGAATTTCAAGCCGACTCATGCTGAGTGCAGAGCTGGATGTAGGACTTTTATCTCATGACCCTGAGATCATGACCTGAGCTGAAACCAAAACTCAGATGCTCAATGGACTGAGCCACCCAGATGCCCCTGTTTAATTTTTTAAGAAATGGCTAAATTGTTTCTCAAAGTGGTTGCGACATTTTATATTCCCACTAGGAATAGGTTCCCATTTCTCCACATCATCACCAGCACCGCCTTTCTGACTGAAGTTGTTCTGGTGGGTGTCATGTGCTGTTAGTCCTGTGAAACAGAAGTGGGAATGTCCAAGAAGCAGATGGGCTGGTCTGAAGTCCAGCTGGAGATCTGAGCTGTAGACATACCTTTGGGAGCCTCAGCCTCATTTTGTCAGTCAACTAACAACAATTTTTGAGCACCTACTATGTACCAAGTACCATTCTAAGCCCTGGGGTTTCAGCTGTGAAAAATACAGCCATGTGGGTACCCTTGTGAACTTGAAGGTGTAGTGGAGGAGACAAACCATAGACCAATAAAAGTAATCTCTCTCTTTCTCCTTCTGCTCCTTCCCTCACCCACAGGCTCCCCCGCAAAATAAGTTCATAAATCTTAAAAAAAAAAAAAAAAAGTAGTGTTCTGGGTAGAGTGGACAGCAATGCATAGCAACCACAAAGGTCCCAAGGTGGGAATGTGCCAGATAGAACCAAAACTTTGGGAGTGGGTGTGATGATCCAGGGACAGGTTGAGCCGAGTAGCGACTCAGGACAAAACCCGGTGAGATATAGACATTTAGGGAGAAGGCAGGAGACAGTGATGATGCAGCCAGAGAGGTGCAAGCGGAGCTAGGAAATGATACGTTGTCTCTGAAATCTAAAAAGAAATTACTCTCGAAAAAGAGGAAATGATCCATGAAGACTAACCTGTGAGATAACTAATGAGGGCTCATGTGAGGCTGTGGGATAGGCAAATTGGAAGATCACTGCTGCCTTTTGGTGAGAGGAGTTTGGAAGCATTCAGGAGGCAGGGGGTGGTGAGGCAGTAGAGACAGCAAATGCAGGTGTGAGCCTAGACCATTCCTTGGAGGAGCCTGACTGGAAGGAGCGAGGGCAGTTTCCCCCAGCAACCAATGGTGAGGGAGTGAGAGAGTATCAGAGGGTTCCAAATTTTCTAAGCTCGGGGATCCTGAAGTGCAGTGATTTTGGAGTCTGAAATCAGACGGACCTGGGTTAAAATCCTGAGCCCCTACTTACCAGCTGGGTCACCTTGACTTGGTCCCCTCTCCTCTCTGAGCCCAGTTTCCTCACCTGCAGATAGGGACGTTGCTGTCCTTTTCATGGGAGGTTGCAGCTGGTGCTCAGCCAGCACATTTGCAAAGTGTTCAGCACTTGTAAATGCAAGCTGTAGTACAAGGAGGCAAGGACACATCTCATTTTTTTTTTAAAGCTTATCATCAGTCGCAAATGATAACAATGGCAGCTACTATTTATGAAACGCTTAGCATGTCCCAGACACCCTGCAAAGTACTTTGCAAGCACGTCACCCCTCCTCCCCGGCGCTCCCCCAGCTCACTCTGCTCTAACTACACTGGCCTGTCCTTTGAACACTTACGTTCCTGCCCCAGGGCCTTTGCACTGGCCGTTCCCTTTGTCTGGAACTCTTCCCTCATGTATCCAAATGGCTCCCTCCCTCCCTCCCCTTCTTCAGGTCTCTGCCCAACCATCCTGACTAAAGTTTACTCTCGGCCTTAGTCCGGATGCCCCTTCCTCCCCATAGCCTGTGTATTTTACCCCCCCCCCCCACCTTGTCTGTCTTGCCCCATAGAATGTTCAGCCCCACAAAGGCAGGCGTTTTTATCTGTTGTTAAAGGTGCGTTGCCCACGGTAGATGTTCCACGTAGTAGATGTTCAATAAATCTTTCACTTGATTCTCCGGACACTCGAGCCCGTCACACATACTAGGTACACGGGACCTCACAACCACCCACATTGCAGATGAGGAAACTGAGGCGGAGACGTCTTTGTCGGGGGTCCCAGAGGGTCAGCCCCTGCCTCTGGGTGTTGAGCTCCGAGAAGGGGCAGCGCCAGCCCCCGCCGCGGCGTTCAGCGCCCTCCCTCGCGACCCTCGGCGCGCGGCCACTGCCCGGGAAAGGCCTGAGTCATCGCCGCCTCCAGACGGCGGCGGCCGCGGGCTGCGGGCGGCGGCGGCGGCGGCGGCGGCGGCGGCCCGGGCGGCGGCGCGAGGTGATGCGGGGACGCCGGGAGGGGGCGTGAGTGCAGGGAAAACAGAGGAAATTAAACCCCGCCGGGCGCTCCCCCGCCCCCCCGCCCCGCCCCCCCCGCCCCCGCGGCCGGCTGCTGCGCCGGCGGGTGGGCGCCTCTGCACGGCCGCTCGGCGCGAGGGGCGGACCCGAGTCCGCGGCCCCGGGCAGGTCCCGCGTGCAGGTCCCCCCGCCCCCCCCAAGTTCGCGGAGTGCGCGGGGAGAGGCCGGGCTCCCCCGTGCCGGCCGCCCGCGTGGCGATGCGCCCCTCGGTGTCCTGGGCGGCCCCGCTGCCGGTGACACCCCGCCCTCCGCCGCCGCACCGTCACCGGGCAGCCGGTCTCCTGCTCCGGACCCGCCACTCTGGGCTTCCCTGGTCCCGAAGCCGCCGAGGGGCCCCGGAGCGGAACCGGGGAGGCCCCTTCCCCGGGGCGGGGGTGAAGCCGCACGCCGGGGCGAGCCGCACGAGGTGGCCCCGCGGCCCCGACGCCTGCGCCCCCGGACTCGAGAGCGGGGTCGGGTCCCAGCCGAAGAGGGTGGGGACTTGCGGCTTCGGGCGGCCCGCGCGGCGGCTGCGGCGGGGCCCGGGGCGGGGGCGGGGGCGGGCGCGCGGGGTCCGAAGGGGCTGCCCGCGGAGGGTGGCGGGTCCCGGTCGCGCCTGGGGGGCGGGAACGCCGCTGGGGGCGGGGCTGGGGGTGCCGCGGCGTGGGGGTGGGGGTGGGGCGGGGGGCACCGCCGCGGCAGGGCGGCCCGCTGGGGCCGGGGCCCGGCCGGGCGGCGGCGGCGCTGCGGGGGGCGGGCCGGGCGCCCCCCGCCCCCGCCCCCGCCGGGCTCCGGGCCGGAGCCGTGACGTCACGGCGGCTGGAAGTGCCCGGCGCGGAGGCGCGGGAGGGGGCGGGGGGCCGAGCCGGCGCTTTATAAGCGGAGCCCGCCGGGCGCGCCGAGCCGCAGCCCGCGCCCGCGAGCCCCCCGGCCGGCCCCGGCCGCGGCCCCCAGCTCGCGCTCGCGCCCCGGGGCGGCTGGGCGGCGAGGGACGGAGCGCCAGGCGGCGGCCGGAGGAGGGACGCGGCGGGCGGCCGCGGGGCATGCGGCGGGGGCGCGATGTCGGTGCCGCTGCTCAAGATCGGGGCCGTGCTGAGCACCATGGCCATGGTCACCAACTGGATGTCGCAGACGCTGCCCTCGCTCGTGGGGCTCAACGGCACCGTGTCCCGCGCGGGCGCCTCCGAGAAAATCGTGAGTGGCCGCGGCGCGGGGGGCGCTCCCGGGGGGCGTGGTGCCGGCGCCGCCGCAGCCCCCGGGCCCCCGCCCCCCGCCCCCCGCCTCCCCGGGCGCCCGGCCGGGGGCGCCCTCCCGGGGCTGGGGCCGGACGCGGGGGAGCCCCGGGACCCCGAGCCCCCCCCCCCCCGGCGCCCTGTATTCTCCGGATTTTCGCTGCTTCTCATTATTAGTGAGCAGGGTCCGAGCGGCGACAATGTGCCAGGCTCGCGCGGCTCCCCGCGCTGGCGGCAAGGGCTGCGCAACGGCGCGGAGCCCGGCGGAGTGGGGCGGAGCGCGGGGAGCCCGGGCCCGGCGGACCTGGCCTCTGAAGCCGGGAGCCACGGGGTCTCCGAGCGTCCCCACCTCAAGGGTCGCGGACTGTCCGTGTATCTGGAGTCGTCCCGTCTCCCTCTCCGTCTTTTTCTGTCTCTGTCTATTCTTTCGCCTCTGGTTTGCTTCTCTGTCTCTCCCTGTCTCTGTCTCGATCTCTGTTGCATTGTCTCTGACTTTGTATCTCTTTTTGTCTTTTTCTCTCCCCTGCACCCATCCTGCCCCCCCTCCCCCCCACCCCCCAGCCCCAGCAGCTCCTTCCCGGTTACCTGCTTCACCATGTGCTGGATATTTATTCCCAGAACTCGCCCTCTCTCTAGGAGGCAGATGAGTCTCAAGACTGGGACAGGGGCGAGGGCTGGCGCTGCCCCCAGAAATACAGGATTGCCCCTTGCCTCATCCCATCCTATCCTCCTCTATCACCTTCATCCTCCAGCTTCCGTGGCCTCAGAGCTTTTTTTGGGGGGGAGGAGGGGTGCGGGAAGACTCAATGGTGATCAGTAATGGTGTTCCTGGTGTCCTGGGGAGAGAGAAGAAGGCAGCCTCCACTGCAAACTTCCCTCGGTCTCCTCCGGATCCGGCTCTCCCCTCCCATCTTTCCCCCTCTTCAATCGGTTTGCGGGACTCCTCCCAATAGGTGGAACTGGGCTGCGCGGAGCTCCCTCTCCTGCTCAGTGTTTCCCTAACTTCACCAGCTCCCCTGTTCAGCCCCCAGTGGCCACCACACCACTTTCTTTCTCCTTGCTAAGAGGAAAAGAAGTCTCTGCTCCCAAGGGTTGAAGGCAAGGGGGGGGGGGGGCATGCACTGTGTCCAGGCTTTGTCCATCCCCTCGGGGGGAGATGGTATTGGGCTTGGCACTGGTGAGGGCTTTCAGTCCAAATTCTCAGACTTGAAGCTAATGTGTGAAACAGTGTCTTTCTGTGTGTCTGTCACATTGAGTGATATTATTCGAGTATATCCTGGTGTGTCTATCTAGGCATGAGTTTTGGTGTGTGAGTGGGGTTGGGTGTGAATTGAGGGAGAAAGTTTATGAGCTTTGCCAGCAGAAGGGTCCAAGTGTGTCTTCCTGTATGTGAAGGTGTGTCCCAGAATGAGTGTGAGTGTGTCCCTGAGTGAGTGTGTCTGGGTGTGGATGTGTCCAAGTGCATATCTGCAGTTCTATGTCCCTGACTGTGGGTTTGTGTGTGTTCCATGAGTTTGTACACATGAGTCTGTGACAGGCTTCTTGCTCTTGCCTTCTGAGGGGGAAGAGAGATGATGTCTCATTGGAATCAGAAGCCAGATTCCCCTCCCCCCCTCACAGAGTGCGGGTCTGTGTAAAAGTGTGCATGTAATATGTGTAACATATGGTGTGTGGGGAGGGTGTACTACATGAATGTGGAAGAGTGTGTCTCTGAGTTACGATTTTGTGTGCACATGCGTCTGTGCTAATATGTATATGTGTGTTTTGTGTGCGTATAAGTATAGACATGTATGTCCTTAGAAGCCTGTGCCTATGTGTATATCTGTGAATGGTATGTGTGCCTACCTTGTATGCATGTGGGTGGATTCCTGCATGAATCATGTGTTTTCTGTAAGTGTGTGTGCAAGGATGTGTACCCAAACAGAACTGCTCTTTTTTTTTTTTTTTAAGATTTTGTTTATTTATTAGAGACAGAGTGAGAGAGAGAGAGAGAGAGAGGGAGGGGGAGAAGCAGGCTCCATGCAGGGAGCCCATCGTGGGACTCTATCCCAGGTCTCCAGGATCACGCCCTGGGCTGAAGGCGACGCTAAACCACTAAGCCACCAGGGCTGCCCCAGAACTGCTCTTCATTCCGATCCATCTATAGCTAATAGGACCACAGCCCAATACTTCCACGAAATTACCTCCTGAAAGCTAGTATTTCTCCCACCCCTGAGCCCCACCTCATCCTTTAGTCTCACTAACCCTTGCACAAAGACCCTGTGGAGTGCCAGGATTTAGGACCTGGGGGAGGGGGGCTGTCACAGGAGAGTGCTCTAGAAAGGCTCTTGGGAGTCTGGTAGACCAAGGTCAGAATCTACTCTCCCACATCTTGCTCTATGACCTGCTCTTGACTCTGGTTGCCAGTGAGTTCACCAATCTGAGCTCTGGTTTCCTCATATATAAAATGAGAATTATAATTCCTAAGTCCCAGAATTGTTGTGGGTAACAGAGATCTATAGTTCAGCTTCCCACCTATCCACCCTTCCATCTGTTTCTCCACCATCCATCCATCTCATTATCCTCCCATCCATCTCTCCATCCACCTCTTCATCCATCTGTCTCTTCAGCTAGCCATTATCTGTCATCTGTCTCTCCATCCCTCCCTCCATTCATCCCTCTTTTCATGTATCTGCTTATCCCTCTACCTATCCATCATCCAGCCATCTCTTCGTCTATCCTCAATATCCATCCTTCTATCCATTTTGTTTATTCAGCAAAACTATTTATTGCCGCCTCGATGTCAAGCATGTTTATGCCTAAAAGCTCCAACTCAGTGCCTGACATAGTAGATGCTCAGTTAGCAATAGGAGTTTAAGTCATACATATCTGGGTTTGAATTCTGGCCCTGCACTTTACTAGCAATATGCCCTTGAGGAAATTATTTAATCTCTCTAAGCTTCAATATCCTCATTAGTCAGGGAGAGTTTAGAGTCCCCATTAGACCACAGGATCCATGAGGAATCACAGAGGACATCTGTGTTTTGCTCACTACTGAACCCTAAGTCCTGATGCACTAATAATAGGTCTACAATAAATATTTGTCAAGTGACTGAACAGTAATCACATTTTCATAAGGATTCATGGATTCCACCTTCATATGGAAACAAAGGGCTGGGAGTATAGTAGTGTTCAGTAAGGAGGAGTCGCTTTGTTTGCCATGGTAGTCAATCACATAGAGGGCACAGAGTAAATATTTGTCAAGTGTCTAAGTCAAGAATCCACTTTCCTGGGGTTCCCTGCTGGCTCAGTAGGTGGAACATGCGACTCTTGATCTCAGGGTTGCGAGTTCAAGCCCCACATTGGGTGTAGAGATTACTTAAAAATAAAATCTTAAAAAAAAAAGAATCTTGGAGTACCTGGGTGGCTCAGTTGGTTAAGCGTCTGCCTTCGGCTCAGGTCATGATCCCAGAGTCTTGGGATTGAGCCCCACATCTGGCTCTTTGCTCAGTGGGGTGCCTGCTTCTCCCTCTCCCACTCTCCCTGCTTGTGTTCTCTCTCTATCAAATAAATAAATAAATAAAATCTTAAAAAGAAAAAAAGAAAAAGAATCCATGTTCCTAAGGATTGGGGAAAACAAATGGAAGTTACTAGGCACATCCAAGGTGCTCAGTAAGGATTTGTAGAAAAGTGTAGAGCACCAACATGAGTTAACTGAGCAGCTCAGGGATTCTCAGTCATGAGGAAGAAGATTGGATGCTGGTGTTTGACTTAATAAAAGGCCTCAAAAAAAAAAAAAAAAAAAAGGCCTCAGTGGTGAGGTGGAGGTGAGCTCAGATCCTCTGGCTATTCTTGTCTCAGACTTCCCCCTCCCCAATTTGATCTGGAGAAACAGCTTAGCATTCTAAGAGATTCTAAGAGTGGTGTTACAGGTCATCGCTGGAAAGGAATGGGGAGGAAGCTTCCACCATTACTACCTTTGGCCAACTCTCAGCCATAAACCATCCCTGTGAGATGGGAGCCTTCAGCGGAATGGCTCCTCATCTGGGAGTCATAAATCCAGAACCAGACTAAGAGCTGTCAGCCCCTTGCCGGCAGCTGCCGTCATTACAGCACCTGAAGAGAGTTACCTGCATCTTATATGTTATGCCCTTGCCCATCTTCTCACCCTTCCTTAAGGGCTGGAAAAAGGAAGGGGAAATGAACAAGAGGTATTCTGTTGGGGGAGGACCCTTTTCCTCATGGAGGAATAGGGGAAGGGCCTAAGCAGCTATCCACAAAGGGCTCTTTGAGGACTTCCTGCAAAGAACCAAAACTCAAATTCCATGTCTTTTCTTGACAGTTTCCTGGGGGAAAAGGCTCCAGATATTCGGTATCAGTCAAGAGAGGTCAAGGTACACAGTGATAACAAGCAGCCTCATAGCTCGGTGGTTTAATGCAACACAGATCCATTTCTCCCTTGCATTGTATGTCCATTGTTGGCTGGAGAACTTTGTCCATAGGAGTCATTCAGGGACCCAGGATGATGGAGGCTCTGTGGTGACATGATCATTGGAACAGAAAAAGGAAGGCAGATCCTCCATCAGTTCCTAAAGCTGTACCCTGGAGCGTTACTTTGGTCACATTTCATTGGTTAACATAAGTCACATGACATGCCTAACCTCAAAGAGGGTGAGAAGTGTGGTCCTTCCATGACCTGAACAGAGAGCAGTGGCAAGATGTTTGCGAACAGCCCTAAACAGCACCCCACTCTGCTGATTCCCCCGCCTCTTATCCTAAGCAACAAGAATTCTCTTAGAGGGTATCTCCATTCATTCACTCATTTATTAACAAATGCTTATTCAGCATATACTATGTTCTAGGCACTATTTTAGGTGCCAGGGATATAACAATGAACAAAAAAGATAATCTTGCCCTCAGGGAGCTGACATTCTAGAGGAGGGATGGGGAGAAATAAGTAACTATATAGACAAATCTATAATATTTTATATGCTAATGCATCTACTATGAAGAAGCATAGAGCAGTATAAGGGGAGTGGAGAGTGATAGGGGGATTATTTTTGATTGAGTGGCCCCTCTGAGCAGGTGACATTTGAGCAGAAATCTGAAGGAAGTAAGCTTTTGCCTACCTCACTTGAACTCATATTTAAAGGAAGAGAGTTACAAGTAGAGGAAAGGGCAAGTGCAGAGGCCCTGAGTTAGGAATATGTCCAAAATATTGGAGAAACAGTGAGGAAACCGTGGCTGAAGCAGAGTGGAAAGCAGTTGGAGATGAGGGCAAGAGGTGGCAAGGGAGTTGCATCATGCTCAGGGATGGGGGAACCTCATAGGGATTTTAGATTTAACTTGTGACTCCTCATGCTTTCTATTTCTCCTTGCACTTTAAACCTTCTAATATGCTCTGCATAGTCAACTTATTTATCTTACTGCCTGATTCACCCCTACTATAATGTTAGCTCCACAAGGGCAAGGATTTTTAAAAAGTTATATTGACTGACTAGTACTTAGTATAGGGCCTAGCAATAGTAGGTGTTCAATAAATACTTGTTAAGTAGATAAATGGAATTCCAGGGAGGGTTCTGAGCAAGGGGAGGAACAGGACTTTGTTCAGGTGTTCAGCTTCCCTCTGGCTCCTGTGAGGAGGGCAGACTATGGGGGATGAGAGTGGGAGCCAGAAGACTAGTGAGGAGGCCACTGCACTGATCCAGGTGAGTGATGATGGGGGTTGGACCAAGGTAGGGGCCAAAGGGGTGGAGAAAGTAGGCATATTGTGAAGTTGACACCCACCTACCATATTTACCTGCTCCTAAATTGTGGGCATCCACCTTCTGTTCAAATACTTAAAAGTGTGAGGAAACATTATTGAACATCTACTTTGTACTGGGAAGGGTCCTGGGCCATGGGATGTAGAGATGAATAACATCCCTGACTTCAATCAGATTGCAGTCTCATTAACAGTACTTGTGACACAACACAGTATGCATGGTAATAAGGATATTTCTGGAGTGTTATAGGGGTGCAGGGGAGGGCATCTAAACCAGCCAGGGTCCAGAGGAGGTTTCCTGGAGGTGGTGGCCCTCAAACTGAGTCTAACCATCGAGAAGGAATTCGCCAGGTGAAGACAGAGCGAGAAGGAACAGCATGAACAAAGGCTCAGAAGCAAGGGGCATCATGGTGAGTAGAGAGAGAAAGCAGTTTAGAGTTCCTGGAGATTTATGTGCCATGTTGGGGGGAGCGTAGAAGTGGCCTGCATAGCCAGAAGAGTCCATGTCATAAAGGGATTTGGACACTTCGTTCTTAGTATCAAAGGACGGGAGATTTGGAGGGGTTTGGAGTAGGAAAGAAATATGAAGTTTCCTATTACATTTTTAAAGTTTTTTTTTTTTTTAATTTTTATTTATTTATGATAGTCACAGAGAGAGAAAGAGAGAGAGGCAGAGACATAGGCAGAGGGAGAAGCAGGCTCCATGCATCGGGAGCCTGATGTGGGATTCGATCCGGGGTCTCGAGGATCGCGCCCTGGGCCAAAGGCAGGCGCCAAACCGCTGCGCCACCCAGGGATCCCCATTTTTAAAGTATTTTAAAGATTTTATTTATTTATTCATAAGAGACAGAGAGAGAAGCAGAGATATAGCCAGAGGGAGAAGCAGGCTCCTCTCAGGGAGCCTGATGTGGGACTCGATCCCCAGACCCAGGATCACACCCTGAGCCAAAGGCAGACACTCAACCACTGAGCCACCGAGGCACCCTGCCTGTTGCATTTTTATTTTATTTTATTTTATTTTTATTTTTATTTTTTTTAAATTTATTTATTTATTTATTTATGATAGGCACACAGTGAGAGAGAGAGAGAGGCAGAGACATAGTCAGAGGGAGAAGCAGGCTCCATGCACCGGGAGCCCGACGTGGGATTCAATCCCGGGTCTCCAGGATCGCGCCCCGGGCCAAAGGCAGGCGCTAAACCACTGCGCCACCCAGGGATCCCTATTTTTATTTTTTTTAAATTTATTTATGATAGTCACAGAGAGAGAGAGGCAGAGACACAGGCAGAGGGAGAAGCGGGCTCCATGCACCGGGAGCCCGATGTGGGATTCGATCCCGGGTCTCCAGGATCGCGCCCTGGGCCAAAGGCAGGCGCCAAACCGCTGCGCCACCCAGGGATCCCTTTATTTTATTTTTTATTTTATTTTTTGCCTGTTGCATTTTTAAAGAAAAGGTTTATTTATTTATTTTAGAGAAAGAAAGAGAGCATGAGTGGGAGGGGCAGAGGCAGAGGGAGAGAGAATCTCAAGCAGACTTTGCACTGAGTGTAGAGCCTGACGTGGGGTTCGATCTCACGACCCTGCCCTGAGATCACAACCTGAGCTGAAACCAAGAGTTGGCTCTCAACTGACTGCACCACCCAGGCGCCTCTGCCTGTTGCATTTTTAAAGAGACCTCTAATTGTTAGAAAATCCTTCTAGATTTTGAGTATGAAATTTGCCTCTCTGAGCTTTTGCCTACTCCTCTTGAACCAAATCTGAACTCCTTACCCCGGTTCAACTCACAAAACCTCACTCTCTTTATCCACAAAATGGGGATAATGGTGGAATGTTCCATATAACATTGTGCCTAGCAGTGTACCTGACATATAGGAAGGTGCCTATAAAGGTCAGCTATTGTAATTATTATTGCTATTATTATTATTGCAAGACTCTACCTGCCTGAGTCTCTCAGGTCTTGGACCACTCTTCCATCTTTTTTCTTGTTTCTGCCTCTGGAACTTTGTATTTGCTGTGCCATCTTTTGGGAACCTCCTTTAGCCTGCTCCTTCTCACCACTTAGGTCCCAACACAAATGTTACCTCCTCAGAGAGATCTCCTTTAACCACTCCAGCTAAAATATCCCCACACTGTTATTTGGACCTGTTCTATTTCTGCCCAGCACTCATAATTATCTGAAATCATCTTGGTAATTGTTTGCCACCAACAGAATAGAAGTGCGGTGCAAGCACTTTGTCTCTTTTTGTTTATTACTGGGATCTTCTCCTTTAGGGTAGTAGGTATGTCCTGAATGGTCTCAGTTCTTTCTGACCGCATGAGATTACTGCCCCTTCTTCCTCCTAATGACACCTCTGAACTTTGATGAGAATTTCTGTGATTCCCCAGGCTTTTTCTGTGAATCAGAAGTGTGTTTCTTTTCTTTTGATTTTTTAAAGATTTATTTACTTATTTTGAGAGAGAGAGGGAGAGAGAGAGAGCTAGTGGTGCAGAGAAAGAGTCTTTTTTTTAAAAAAGATTTTATTTATTTATTAGAGAGACAGCATGAGCAAGGGAGAGGGGCAGAAAGAGAGGGTGAAGCACCTCCCTGCTGAGCAGGAGCCCAACATGGGGCTTGATCCCAGGACCTGGAGATCATGACCTGAGCTGAAGTCAGACACTTAACTGACTGAGCTACCCAGGTGCCCTGAGGAAGAGAGAATCTTGAGTAGACTCCCCATTGAGCATGAAGCCCAATGTGGGGCTTGATCTCACGACCCTGAGATCATGACCTTAGCTGGAATCAAGAGTTGGATGCTTAACCAACTGAGCCACCCAGAAGCATCTTTTTCTTAAAGCTTCTTTTCATGTGTCCTTGTTTTCCAATATTTTTCTGTGTGAATGGATGTCTGACGAGTGTGCACTTTGCCAACCTCCCACATCAAGGTATGGAGTAGTCTAGCTACCAGAGAGGAGAGTCATTCCCAACCAGCAATCACTGAATCCATCTATATACCGAGTCCTATGCTGAGGACTGGGAAAAGAGCAATGAACAAACTCTCTCTTCCCTCTTAAAGCTTCATAGGGAGACAGTTAATGTGGAATTGTGTAAATTGCTATTTAATCACAGTTTAGTAAGGGTCATGAAGGGGGAGCTATGGAGACATGAAAGCATGTAATTGGGAAAGGGTTGGTCAGAGAAGGCTTTTCTGAGGTGGTGACATTTGCCCTGAGACATGACGGTTGAGAAAGAGTTGGGCAGAGACAGCTGATAAGGTGGAGGGTGAGAGGCCAAGAGAACAAAGTGTGTAATAGTGTTGGGGTGAGACAGCAAGTGGTGTGTCTGAGGAGCTGGTGAGCTAGGTAGTAGCCTGAGCATGTCGGGTGTTCCTGACCACCACCCTAGACCCAGTGCACCCCACATTTGATGCCAACATAAGAGATGGCTTGAGGTGCAGCCTTTGCCTACGTTTCAGCACCATGGACAGCCACCAAGGGAAGGTGGTCTAGGCCTTGGGGCCACTTGAGTGAAGCTAAAACTGTCTTCTTCCTCTTCCAGAGGGAAACCCTGGTTTCTGCTCTTGGTGTCTTTCATGCCCCCAGTATCCTTCTCCCCTCTGACTCTGGATGGCTGTCGCCTCTTTGTGAAGCACCAGTGGGGAGCAGCCACAAAGCTGAGCAAGGAAGAAAAGCAGCCATCTGGGGGAGGCCCAGGTGCTTTCAGAGAGTTTGATGTGGGGTTGGGTCTGTCTGTGTGTGGGCGTGAAGAGGCTGCCACTGGGAGACCCTGGGGGGTTGGGCGTTGGAGGGCAGGCTGGTTCCCAATCTTGCCTCTGTGTGTCTCACCCTTGATGCTTCACTGTCTTAAACTCTTGTCTTTTGACTCTTTCTGTCCTTCTCTTTTTTGTATCTTTGTCATTAA
This sequence comes from Vulpes vulpes, assembly GCF_048418805.1. NCBI lineage: Eukaryota > Metazoa > Chordata > Mammalia > Carnivora > Canidae > Vulpes > Vulpes vulpes. The sequence continues at coordinate 103,468,906 of NC_132788.1, read as the reverse complement.
CTATATTCCCCTCCCTCTGTTTTAACTGTGTAGTTACAAAACATGGGTGATTTTCAGTAAGTGTTTGTTGAGTGAATGTTGATGATTATCTCTATCTGCCTGTGTCTCAGTATCTGCTTCTTTTCATCATACTCTTTTCTTTCTCTGTTTCTGTCTCCAAGTCTTCTCTATGTCTCTGTCTTTGTCTCTGTGTGTCTCCGTCATCTCTGTCTCTTGGTGTCTCTATATCTATTCCATCTCCAGCTCTAGGTCTATGTCTGCCTCTCTGCCTCTCTCTCTCTCTCTCTCTCTCTCTCTGGGATCCTATTTCTATGTCACCACAGTTGCTGTATCATAGTCCAGGATGCTGAGGGGGGGTGAGGGACAGAGGAGACTTCTCGGATCTGAGAGGGCTCTTGAGACAACAGGACAGAGCCAGAAGTCTGTTGGCAGGATTCAGTGAATGGGACAGGATGAGCCAGACCAGAGCGAGCTCTTGAAGGCCCTAGAGGGGGCCTGGGTAGTCTGTACCTCCAGGGTGCCAGAAATTGGAGCCAACCTTTGAGGGGAGCCCAGGAGGAGGTGGAGGTTGGGGCTCAAACTCCTGGTGAGCCCCTTTCCTCCCCTACCCATTCCTATTCCACTGCTGCCACCTAGGAGAGCCTCCCTCTAGGACCCAGCCATCAGGCCCCAATGCTGGCTCCAAGATGGAACAGCTGTCTGGGCTGCAGCTGCAAAAGCTCATTTTGAACAAGGGAGATGATTGCAGGGGTGATTGGGGGAGGGAGAGACAAGGGGAGGATAGCAAGGGCCAAAGAGGAATCAGGCTTGATTGTTGCTGCTGCTGCTGCTGCAGTGGGTAGTTTGTCCAGGAGATGAGGAGACCAGGTGAGGCAGGAAAAGGCAGAGGGAGGTCTGTCTGCCTAGCTATGGTCCATCTGCCCCCACTTCTGGTCTCCCGGTTGTGAAGTTTCTCCTTCTGTCTCTGGCAGTCTCTCCCTCTTCCTGCATTTCAGGGCCTGCATCCCGACTCTGCTGACGTTGCTTGACCTCCCTGTTGCCTATATTCTTCCCTCCTGCCTATATTCTGGTCCACCTGTATCTCTCTGTCTCTCTTCCTGCCACTCCACCTAGATCTCTGCATCTCTCTGAGCCTCCCTGCCTGTCCCTCGGTGCTGCTGTCATTGCCAGAAGCACAGCTAGGGTTCAAGCAGCCCTTTGGATTGCTCTTTCTTTTCTTGTCATTTCTGCAATACTCAGGGGCTGGAGATAAATAGAGACAGCAAATTCCCAGGAAATGATGGGATCGTGTCCTTCAATAAAGGGATATTTACAAAGATATCTCAATTAGGACTAATTAATTAAATGAGCCACTTCCTCTGCCCTCTCCCCCACCCTATGGTCCCGCAGCCTCCTGGGAGAGAACCAGCCAATGAGTAGGTGGCAGAGTCTGGTGCTCAGGCAGTGTCTCAATGTTTAATTTATAACAGCCTTCTCCCTGCTGCCCCATCAATCCATCCGGAAGGGCAAGGTGGCCACAGGCATATAGACTCAGGGGCAGAGGCTGGAGACCTGCCAGCCCCCCAGAGCTTGCCGGGGCATGTGTGTGTCTGTTGGAGACTGCCCCACACGTCAAGGTGTGACATAGTATGTTTGAATATGTCAGGGCATGTCTTTATGGCCCGCATGCCCCTTTGTATAAAAAGGATCTGATGGCTGCAGGGCATGTCTGAGCCCATGGATATGTTGGAGCAAGTCCGAATGTGTCTCTCATATGGAAATGTCTGAGCGCAGCACGCCTGAGTGTGTCAGGGTGCAACAGGACATGTGGAGCACAAAGAGGATGTGGCACATGACGGGACCTGTCATAGCATGGCTGTGCTATGGAGGTCTGCACTGGCAGGCTAGGCATCTGTCCTCAAGGGCATGGCAAGATATGTCTTGCAGACCTCCCTGGCAGGAACAGTGGAGGGATGACAATATCTATAGCTTCCAGGAAGAGCTAGTCAGGCAGCCCTGCAGCTACACACTCTAAATTTCCCCAGCCCCTTCAGCACTGATGAATCAGAAGGGTTGAGTTCCTTCCCTTGATGTACTATTTACTCCCTTGTCCTCTGTAGCTTCCCTTCCCCAGTGCATAGCTTCCAGATCCCCAGTTCCCTCATTGTTGTGGTCCTACACGTTCCCTTAGGATTACTTCTCAACCTCACCTCCACCTGCCCCTTCTCGCCCCACACAGAGGAGTTATCAATGCAAAGGGAAAATGTTGCTTCTCAAGTTTTATTTTCTAGCTACAAAGCCCTCAGTATAATGCTCAGCCTGGGATTGGGACCCCCAGTGTTAGGACCAAAAGGATGATTCTATCTTCACAGAAAGGTTTAATGATGCAACCCTCAGTGTAATGCCCAAAGAGGTAATGCAGCCTACAGTATAGTGACAAGTCTGTTGATGCAGCCCTCAGTGTGCCACCCTGATGAGTGAGTGATACAGCCTTCCGTACAATGACAAATCTGAAGATGGAGCCCTTTGTGCAATGGCAGGGTAGTGTTGGGGCCATAAACATATCTCAACAGGTACCGGTTGGGACACTTGGTGCAGTCAGAGAGAAGAGGAGTTTGCTCATTATGGTGAGTGCATTCTTTGGCTATTCCGGGAGGCCAGGATTCCCCAAGCCTGCTGGCGGAGGCTGGCTCCATTAGCCCTTGTAAGTGCCATGTGACCTCAGCAGGACACCAGGCTTATTAGTAAAGCATAAATTCTGCAAGAATATTTCTGGACTGACTGCAATGCTAATGAGTTAGTCCTGAGAGTGCAGCTGACAGAATGTACACAGATGTCAGTTCCTACTGAGAGAAGTGTGGGAATGTTCGTGGATACGGGTAGACACAAATGGACATAGAGAATTATATACATGGAAGGGCATGGGTTTTCTTTTTTAAAATTTTAATTCCAGTCTATTCACTGTTTCACCTGGTGTTCTTGAATGGACACAGATCTGTGGCATGTTTGTGGCTGCCGGGTAGACGTGCATGTGGGATCACACAGAAGGCCATGGGTATTTATAGGGAGGTGTTCACCTGTGCTATAGAGCAACGCAGGGACACGAATGATCAAGGAGAAGGCAAATAGACACAAATATATCTGGTGCACAGATATAAAGAGTGGCTATGCAGATTGACTTGTGGGCTCATAATTGTGCACAGAGAATATGGGACTAGGACGTTTATGAGCATTTCAGAGTGAAGAGAATGTTCATGGCCATGGGCAACAGTGCAAGATGCACATATACTTGCACTTGTCCACTGATACACACCAGCATTTGCCTGGATTTACACAAATGTGCACCTCTATACTTGGCTACTCACAGATGTCTCCAGATGTTCCATAAGTGTCCAGAGCATAGATGCCCACAGGTACCTATAGATAAACACAGATGTCCACACAGTCATAGAACTTTTGGGTACCCCAATATCCACATGTTACTATTTTGGGACGTGAATGACCAAGCCCCTCCCTCCCCCCAGTTCCCTGGACTCCTGGCTAAGTGAGATCTCAAACTCAATAGGAGTGGCTTTGGAACCCCCAGGTCCTTTTTTGGATGAACAGGGAAGGGAAATCCAGTCACATGGGCACCTGGGTGACCGGGCGATGCCATCCAGGAATACAGTGTCCTGAGCCCAGCCTCACTCATCAGACTGTCTTGGCTGAGATTCTTTCCTGTTGATGCCCCCCTCCCATCAGAGCTAATTACAGTGGCCAGTGCTGGCAAATGGCTTAGAGTACCTGGTACAAGGAAGAACCCAGTGAATGTTAGGGACCATAATTGTCAGTGAGTAGAATCATTATTCCCATTATGAATATTCTCCTTGAAATGCAGAATGCCTTGTTCTTTGTGTCTAGTTTTCCAGCCTTTTCTCTCATCCCCACCCCCACCCCCCATCTTGTCCTACCTGGCACCCACTGAAGTGTCCCTCCGGCCTTCTAGCTTCATCTGTTTCTCTCCTGCTCTCACTTGAGAGAGTCAGTCCTTGAAAGCCATGGTTTCCTTTCTCATTGGTTGGCTCTTGCCTGACATCCTCTTTGTTCTCATCTGCCTCTAAGCATCACGGTCTGGTCTGTCTGCCTGGGGATGGGTGGGTGTCAGAGAATGTGTTTGGAATAGAAAGCCCCCTAAAAGGGCCTGGTTTAAGAGGAGCTTTAGATAAGGAATGCAGGGAATCTCACAAAACCCAGTATCTGGGGCTCCAGGACCTTGGAAAGTCATCGCTCACACACTCATTTCAATTCCATAGCAAATACTTATTCCGCACCTACTATGCACCATGTAGACAAGACAGACAAGGAGCTTGCTCTCATGGAGCTGGCATTTTATTGGGAAGAATTATAATCCTGTAATAGTGCTGTTCAGAGAGTTAAACCAGGGCAAGGGATGGTGGCAGAGGCGGGGCTCCTTTGAAGCCAGGAGGGAAGCCCCTCACTCTCCCCCATCCCTTTTCACTCTGGGCACCAGTATCCTCTGACCCCCTGGGCACCATCAGCTCCACAGCCCCACACCTTTTAATTGCCTTGACTTTCATGTTCCAACTCCATCTCCCTGGGCTGGAAAATTTGCCTCTTTCAATGTGTATCAGGAATCTGCTTGTCCAGTTTGCTGAGACTGGACAACTCTGGGACCTGGAACATGTGTTGTGGAAGTCTCTTTCTCAGTAGGGATTTACAGGTAGGAGCCTGTCTCTTGGAAGAGGCCCTGGGAGGGGAGGCAATGATAGGCACCCATCATTTATTCTCTCATTCATTCACTTACTAGACAAACTGACTGAGTGCCTAGAGTCCCAGGTGCTGTTGTAGGTGCTGAGACACAGCTGTGAATACAATGGATCTGTTCGTCTTGCGATGTGTATTTTATGCTGGATGCACAACAAATGTGTAAGCAAATAAATAAATTAAAAAGGTTTTTTATTTATTCATTTGAGAGAGTGAGTGAGCGAGAGCATGAGGAAGGGGGAGGGACAGAGGAAGAGAGAGAAGCAGACTCCCCTTTGAGCAGGGAGCCCAACATAGGAAGGAGGGTTGATCCCAGGACCCTCAGACCATGACCAGAGCCCAAGGCAGATATTTAACTGAGCCACTCAGGTAGCCCTTAAATTTTATTTTATTTTTAAAGATTTTAATTATTTGAGAGAGAGAGAGAACGAGAACAAGCAGGGGGAGCAGCAAGCAGAGGGAGAGGGAGAAGCAGGCTTCCCGCTGAGCAGGGAGCCTGATGTGGGGCTCTATCCCAGGACCCTAGGATCACTACCTGAGCAGAAGGCACATGCTTAACTGACTGAGCCACCCAGGTGCCCCAACAGGTTCATTTTAGTTAGATAAACACTGTAAAGACAGCAAGGAGACATGAAAGGAAGTAACCAGGAGATTTGTTTTGTCAGGACATCTGGGTAGTATCTCTGGGGAGGTGACTCTTTTCCCATCTTTATTGAGATGTAATTGGCATATAATATTTTGTAAGTTTAAGGTGAACAATGATTTGATACACATATCTATTGTGAAATGCTTACCACAGCAGGGGTAGTTAACACCTCCATCACGTAATTGCCTGTGTATGTGTGTGTGTGTTGACAACTAGAGATCTACTCTCCTAGCAGCTTGTAAGTATATGATACATTATTGTTAATTATAGTCACCATGCTCTACATTAGATCCCCAGAACTTATTCATCTTATAATTGGAATTTTAGGGAGGTGACCTTTGAGCAGAGACCTGACAGATGAGAGGCAGTTGGCCATGGAAAAAGTGAGAGAAGAACATTTTGGGAGAGGGAACCACAGTGCAAATGCCTTGACGTGGGAATGAGCTTGATGCCTTCTGGAAAGACAGGGCCTGGGTGCCTTGAGAGAAGGAAGGGCTGAGGTTGTATAGGTCAAAAGGGGACACTGCACGCAGGGTCTCACAAGCCAAGGAGAGATGTTGGTTTTTATTCTAGGTTCAATGAGAAGCTGCTGGACAAGTTGCAGTGGGGAAGAGTGCCATGATCTGACTCACGTTGTTTAAAGATCCCTCTAACTTCCATGTTAGGGAATGGGTTTCAGGGAGTGAGGGTGGAAGCAGGGACATGAGGGAGGAGGTAACTGCAATAGTCCAAGCAAAAGCCAGTGATGGCTGGGCCAGGATAAAAGCATCCAGAATGGTGAGCAGTGGGCAGATTTGGCACATGTCTTCAGTACAGCCACCAGGAGTTGCTGATAGATCATATGTGAGGGGTGAGAAAAAGGAACATAGGAATGAGATGGTAGCTGGAGAGAAACATGATGCCTAAGGAGAATTTTTCTTTCTTTTTTTCTTTTTCTTTCTTTCTTTCTTCTTTCTTTCTTTCTTTCTTTCTTTCTTTCTTTCTTTCTTCTTTCTTTCTTTCTTTCTTTCTTTCTTTCTCTTTCTTTCTTTCTTTCTTTCTTCTTTCTTTCTTTCTTTCTTTCTTTCTTCTTTCCTTCTTTCTTCTTTCGTTCATTCTTTCTTCTTTCTTTTCTTTCAGATTTTATTTATTTGAGAGAGAGAGAAAAAAAAAAGCATGAGCAGGGGGACAGGCAGAGGGAGAGGGAGAAGCAGACTCCTCTCTGAGTGGGGATCCTGACATGGGGCCTCATCCCAGGACACCAGGATCATGACCTGAGCTGAAGGCAGAAGTTTAACTGACTGAGCCACCCAGGTGCCCCCTAAGGAGAATTTCTAAAAGAAGGGGGGACCAGAGCAGACCAGATGATAGCTGGGTCACCTTGCCTCTTAATAGCCAGGAAGAGATAATGTTCTGCACCCTCTTCTGTGCTCTGTGGAAAGCCAGTGTCTCCCCAAGATTTCCCCCCTCCCAAGGGGACCTATATTCTTTTGGTCATCCCTTGTCTTCGACTTCCTGCTTCTGCTGAATTATTATTCTCCATTTGACATCTTGTGCCCTTTGGTGTCTGCCTTGACCTTTACATAGGCTGAGAGCTCAGTCTTCAAAGTGATGGAAATGCCAGGGCAAGACACTTAAACTTCATCCTAAAAGCACTGAGGCCATTTTTCCATTCATGGATTTATTCAACAAGTACTTCTGAGAACCTACTATGTACATCACAGGAGAGAAGATGGTGAACCAGGCAGAGTACATGGGTCATCCTTCAAAATGAGGAGACAGGTAATGATCAAATATTCACAAATAAATATAAATGGCAAGTGTGATAACAGCTTTCAGGAAAAGATCCTTGGTGTTACAGGAGCTTCTAATAAGGGGATTTGATCTAATTTGAGAGATTGAGGAAGAAAGAGCTGGGATCTGAAGCTAAGACCAAACAGTGCTCTGGGCAGAGGGACCTAATTATGCAAAGGCCCTGGGGTAAGAGAAAGTGTGGACAGTATGACAGATTAAAGAAGACCTTGGAGGGGAAAGACTGTGTGGGCACACATTGGTAAGCTTAGTCTATTGTCTGCCTACGGCTAAGGTCATGATCTCAAGGTCCTGGGATCAAGCCCCATGTCAGACTTCTTGCTCAGTGGGGAGTCTGCTTTTCCTTCTCCCTCTGTCCCTCCCCCCTCTCATGCTCTCTGTATCAAATAAATCAATAAAATCTTTAAAAAAAGGAAAGGGAAGCCTGAGTGGCTCAGTGGTTGAGCGTTTGCCTTCATCTCAGGGCGTGATCCCAGGATCTGGGATCTGAGTCCCACATTGGGCTCTCTGCAAGGAGCCTTCTTCTCCCCCTGCCTATGTCTCTCTCTGTCTCTCTCTCTCTCTTGTCTCTCATGAATAAATAAATAAATATTTTAAAAAAGAAAAGGAAAAGAAAGACTGTGTGGGATGAAAGCAGAGGTAAATAAAGGTAGACCTGTATGACTTTAAGGTTGTGTTAAAGTTTTGTTTGAAAAAAAAAAGTTTTGTCTGTATCCTAAGAGTAAAGGGAATTTATTAATGAGGTTTCAGCTTGGATGATGTTTTGATCAGATGTGCATTGTGAAAGTTCCCTACGGTTCTCATGTGTAGAGTGCGCTGGCAAGAGAAAAGGCCAATCAAGGTAGAACAGATAGACTTTCTGAATTATGAGAGTAGATAATTTGAACTCAACTGTATCACTGAGTGGTGATAAAGATGGAGAACCAGGGTGCCTGGGTTGCTGTATGTTGAGTATCTGATTCTTGATTTCAGCTCAGGTCATGATCTTGTGGTCATGGGATTGAGCTTCACATTGGGCTTCATGCTCAGCATGGAGTCTGCTTGAGATTCTCTCTCCTTCTCCCCATCCCAAATAAATAAATTAATTAAAAACAAAACAGATGGAGAACCATGGATGAACACAAAAATGTTGAGGTGTTAAAGTCAATGAGACTTGGTGAGGGAATGGAAATGGGAGTGAGGATAATGCCTGGGCATCTGAACCACTGACTTGGCAGCAGTGGGAGAGGGAGATGCTGTGAAGATGATGAGAACTAGGTTCAAGAGAGGAAGGAGATCTTGCATTTCATTTTGAGTGTGTTGGGATTGAGATGCTTTTGAAACAGCCAAGTGGGGGGCAGGTCAAAGAGTCACCTGTATATTTGGGTTTGAAGTTCTGCGGACATTTACTCATGCAGGTGGTGATGGAAGCTTTGGCAAGGGTAAGTGCTTCTCAACTGGGAAATGATTTCACACCCGGGAGACATTTGGCAATATCTGGAGACATTTTATTGTCACAACTGGGAGGGGGTAGTCCTGGTGTCTAGTGGGTGGAAGCTGCTAAACATCCTACAGGGTTCAGAATTGTTATCCAGCCAAAATATCACTAGTGCTGAGATTGAGAATCCCTGGTTTAGAGTAACATTTAATGGCTAGGTGGAAGAAGATGAAAAGGAGATGCGTTCAGGTAGGAAAGAACCATGCAAACATGTGTCATAGTGTCCAAGGGAAGAAATATATCAAGAAAGAGAGAACATTCTACAGAGTCAAATTCTGCTAAGAGATCAAGAAAGGCGAGAGGCTAAAAAGGGTCCATTGGATTTAGAAACATGGAGGCCATTGGTGGACTTTGCTGTGTTGGTGGTATGATAGGGTCAGAAACTAGATAGACACGATGGAGAAGGCAGTTAGTATAGATAACTAGGAACAGGAGAGAAGTGGGAGACAGATGGGAGGAGAAATCAAGTGAGGCATTTGGGTTTTTTAATAGAGGAGACTTGAGTTCATTTAAAAACTAATGAGAAAGTTCTGCCTGAGAAGGAGTTGAATATGCAACACAAAGACAGGATATTGATTGTATAAGACTCCCAAGAAGGGAAAAAGGACCAAAACAAGAACAGCTGCATGAACCTTAAGATGAAAGGTACCTCCTCCACTGTAACTGGGAGTAAGGACCAGGATGGGGAAGAAGTTTGTACACGATGACAGGAGAAGAGAGATTCCGTTTGATGGCTCTCATGTCCCCTGGGAAATCAGAGAATAGAGAATGGCTAGAGCCTTTCTGCTTAGTTCAAGTGGCCTGGTGACAGTGCTGGACTTGCCCAGGCTATGCAGCAATGAAGAAAGCCTTCTTTAAGGTCCCCCCCTGAACTCTTGGTCTGATGTTTGACCTCTGAGCCTAGAGAGAGCTCAGATGGGGTGGAGGGAGATGTCCAACTCCAGTATTTATGAGATAAGACTTGTGATGGATTCTTGAAAAGTCCCCCATTCTTGAAGATTAATGCCATTTGTAATAGCCCATCAAGAAAGCCTTGTAATAATGCTTGAAAAAGACCCATAAAATCTACTTTGATGAATTTTAGGTAATGGCATTGGAAAATAAAGTCCCCCTACCCTGGTTAATCCTGGGCCACCACAATCAGCTGCAATGGACATTCATCCCAGAGGCCTGAGCTCCAGGGGGCAGCTCACCGTGAATGGGGAGATGCTCAGGAGGTGGACACTTCAGCTATTAGATACCTCAGCAGATTATGAAGATCAAGCTCAGGCAGGGTGGACCCAGCTGAGATAGACCAGGCTCAACTCAGGTTCCAAGACTAGGGATTAGCTCAAGTCCAGGGACAGAACAGGGATTCACCCCTGAGGTCTTAAGACACTCCATGGTGGACTCTGAGACAGATGAGGGTCAGGCCCAAACCCTAGGTAGACAAAGGCTGAACTTGAGTCCAGGGATAGACCAAAGATAAGCCTGGTCCCAGGAGACCAGGAACAAATCCAAGTCCTGAGTGCATCAGGGCTACAGTGGAAGCCTGAGATAGACAAGGCCAACCCCACATCTTGGGATAGACCAGAGCATAGCGCCTGACGACAGAAACATAAAATAGGCTTCTCTTGGGGGAGTTGAGGGACGGCAGGTTTGCCCTCTGGGGATCTCCCTACTTGTTGAGACACTTCCCCGAAACTGGTGAGTACCTCTGTGATTAATGTCCATTGCAAATGACATGGCATGTTCTAGGACTAATGAGGAGAAGTGAATTGTATTTTCCACTATAAGGTCATCCTAGGACCTGAGTTTGAGCCAGCACAGGCCCATGAACCTGGAGACATGCTCAGCAGAGCTGACAGCTTGGGAATGCCCGGGGTGGCTGACCCTCCCTCCATGGTGGCTTGTGACCACTCTGATGCAGACTGGAGCAACACCTACATTCCACACGGGCACATAACACACAGGGGCTCACATAATCACACTGCAGTGCATGCACGCGCACACACACACACACACACACACACCTGGCACCAAAACCACACCTATGCCTCAAGCACACAGCAACATGCTTGGCACAGACATACACAGTGTCACAGCAGCCACACACAGATCCTCATGCACATGTGCATAGACCGTATCACGGTCTCACACACTATCAGCCAACCAAGGCAGCACACTCAGACACAGCCTCCCACATGATGACACTTCCGTATTTGTGACAGTGGCATGATTCAAGGGGGAGTGGTGCGCTCTGAGAACAGCGCCCTCTGGAGGTGTGCCGTGCAGTGCCTTGCCTTTCACATTCATAGTTTCCCCCACATAGTTTTGCACGCTCTTACTCATCCCTGTTTTATGTATGCAGATGTGTAATTTCATACACTCACTGATGCTCACCCACTTAGGCTTATAAATGCCTATGCACAATTGTGGGTTCTTGGCCACACACAGACGTGCCACACATCCATCTCACTCTTTAAATGAGCTCATGCCGTTGACAGGGGTCTCTGCCTTGTGTGGTCACTTGGGGACTCCAGCTGACAGAGGCTTCTCATCAACACACGCTTCCACGATTGCTGAGACAAGAATGTGGCAAATCACTCACTAGCTCTTAAAGCTGTCACTGGGAAGTCACTAACAGTCACATGGCATTGGCTAAAGGGAGTCACAGGGCCACACCGGGGAAGCACAGCTCTCTCATGCACCCAAGAGAGAAGAAATGGAAAAGTTGTGAACAGTTGTGTTGGCTGCCACAGTTTCTTACACATTCAGAGAGTAACACACTCACACATGCAGCTTCACACATGCATGCTTGATCTCCTCTTTTATGGACCAGTCTTTATGACCCGTCCCTCTCCTTGGGACCAGGCCGGGGGCCACCCATGCCCTCCCAGTGGTTTGCTTGCAGAGCCACTTTGCCTCCTGGCATATCTGAGGGGCCTCCCCCTCCCTCCTGAGCCGGGGGTCCCAGGGTAATGAGTTTCCAAGCTGGAGCTGAGAAAACAGCGCAGACACCTTCTCTGCCCCCGGAGTGGGTGGTATTTTTCCACAGACACTGGGGAAGAATAATAATAGGCATTGGGAGATCTCTGTATTGGCTGAGAACCTTCCCCATCTTGCCAGCTGCAGCTTGGAAGGGGAGCCCGGAGGGAAGAAGGCAAATCCAGAGAGACCCTCATTCTCCCCACCCGCATGTCCTCCCAACACCACAGGAGACCCTCTCCTTCCCCTTATGGTCCACCCACTCCTCCTTTCGACTACTTAAATATTCCAAGGCAGGAAGCTCATGAATATTTATAGGGGCCTGGCAGTGAGAGAGATAAAAAAAAAAAAAAAACATTTGGAATTTATGAACCAAGATCCGTCTATAAATAACAGGCCTGTGGCTGATGGGGTTCTTCCCTCACCCACCACATTCCTTCAAGTTCAGTTCCAACCCTGTCCAAGCCTCCCGGAGCTACCCCACACGCACACACGTGTGCACACACACACAGACACACATGCACGCATGCACACAGCTTGGCTGTGGTTGCACAAATTCCCATCCTCCAGTGCAGTGTCACACACACATAGCGAGTATACAGACATGTGTTTGCACCTGCCTGTGGCCTGGCCCACTGCTTCCCTTCCACACACAGAAATGCACATGCAAAATCAGCTTCAGCATGTCCAGGCAGCCTCCTATGCCACGTTCAGGCAGATGCAACCACTCGGGCTCGGACCAGCACACACCGCACAGTCACATGCAATCTCACATGTCTGTGGTCCCAGTGCATGGGCCCATTCCCTGACCCATGACTTTGCTCTGGGCCTTGCTTTCCTCATCTGCATCTGTGTAAGGGGAACGCTTATAGGGTATTTGTGCAGAATTTTAACAAACCAATACCAAGTACCTGTGTGCAAGATACTGTTGTAGGTGCTGGCAATATACCGATTTACAAAAATAGGTAAAAATCCCTGCCTGGAGTCCTGGAGGGAAGAATGATAATACATAAAATCAGTGCACAAATGATGTAGGTGTGTCAGACGTTGGTAAGGAAGAGATAGGGTGGGTAGTGCTGAGACGCTTGTAGTTTTGACTGGGGTGGGAGCCGTCAGGGAGGGTCTCTGGAAGCAATGACATTAAGTGAAGATTTGAAGGAGGTGGAAGGACATTCCAGGCAGGGGGAATAGCCAGAGCGAAGAAGACTCGTTATACAGGAAGCAGGCTTGAGGTGGCGGAAGGAACAGGGAGGAGATGGCATGGCTGGAGCAGAGTGAGGGAGGGGGAAAGAGGGAGAGGGTAGGGCCGAGAGAGAATGGGGCAAATCTGGTTAGGCCCAGTGGGCTGTGGTGAGGATTTTATCCAGGGAAGGTGGGAGCCGTGGAGGGTTCTGAACAGAGGAAGAGCATGGCCTGAGGTGCTCACCGGCGCCCGCTGGGTGCTGTGGGGACAGGGTGGCAGCAGGGGCACCAGGGCAGAGGCATCTTCACTGGGGAGATAACTGTTGAGATGGGGAGAAGTGAGTAGATTTCTGATTGTAAAGCTGTACGAGAAAGAGGCGATGAAAGCTGGCTCCAAGTGAATGCATTCAAGGACTCATTCTTCAATAGCAGAAGTGTTTATTGAGCACATACTATGTGCTGGGCACTGTTCTAGTTTGAGAACACAGCGGTGAACAAAGCGATCAACATCCCTGCCCTCAGGGAACCGACAGCACCGTGAGGGAGAGGCAAATACGAAACAAGATACATTTGAGCGCACCATCAAGGGGTAGTGCACTCTTACGTGGAAACCGCAGCAGAGCGAGCCTTGGAGGGTGATGGGGGCTGCACGTGGAGACTGGTTGGACTGGGCAAAACCGGGATGCATTTTGAAGCCAGAACTGCTCTCAGGATTGGCAGGCGGTTTGCATACGTAGGTGGAAGTGCCAGAACTTGGTGCCTGGGTGTGAACATGAGCTTTGAAGGGACACCCACATAGATACCTTTAGGTTGAATGTTCATCGTTTCCCCTCTGCTTAGGTTGGGTTCCTGAGAAGCAGTACCTGAGTAGGATTCGGAGCATGTGGTTACTTATGAATGGAGGCTAAGGGAAGCGGGAGCGGGGAGGGGATGAGATCTCAGGTGAGCTCCGGGCTTGGCTTGCTCCACGGGGGTGGAGGTCTCTCTGGAACGTAACTTGTGCTGCAGAGGGGTGGGCTTTTGGACCACTGTGTCAATCCTGTTTTGGCTGCTCCTGGGGCTGGGGGCTGCCTCTCGGGCCTCTCCAGAGTGTAGTGATTCCCAAAACCGAGTTCAGGTCTCCAGGAAAGGTCACAGGTGCTAGCTGTGAGCTCCCACTCTCAGCATCTGTGGGGTGGGTGTGCCCAGTGAGGAGATCTGGGCAGAGACCCAAGAGTATCTCCTATACCCCCAGGCTCCAACGAACAGGGTCACAGGAGCACCAGGCATTTATGCCAATCATAGCGTGGATGTGTGACACCAGAACCTGTTCTCAGCGCTCTCGGGATAAAAATCAGGCCAACTTGGCACCAGGGCTCCCCTGACACAGCTGAGGTCCTTTCTGGATTCATTAACTGCCGGAGACTCAGCCCTCTGCTTCCCAGACTTGTCTGGGAATTGCAGATAGGAAGTGAGAGGAAGACACACTGCCCTGGAACAGGGCATTTAATTCTCCCGTGGTCCTATGGAAAGACACTGCTATGGTATCCATTTTGCAGACGCTGAAACGCATGTGCAGAGAAGTTAAATCACTTGCCCAAAGTCACACAGCTAGAAAGTAGAGGAGCCAGGATTTGAACTCAAGTTTTTAGGCTCCGGGGTCTATGTGCTTCCAAGCTACGCTCAACTGCTTTAGACTCCATGAGTCCTTCAAAACCCAGAGCCCTGGTATCCACCCTGAGAAGGAAGGGGAAGAAGAGAGTGAGCCTAAGAGAGTGTGGACACAGTGCGGGAGAAAGAGGTCCTATAGAGGACTCGGAGTGTGCAGGAGGCATTTGTTCATCTGTTCATTCATTCATGCCCTAATGAGACCTACCTACCTGTCCGGCATGTGCTGGTATTGGGGCCATGGTGGGAAAGTAGGCCCAGCCTGCCCTTGTGGAGCTTACGGCCTAATAGGGCACACGGATGCCCACCCAGGCAAAGAAAGGTGTAAAATATAAATAAATAAGAGTGGGAAGGGGTAGGGAACTATGGAGACACGCCACAGGAGGGGTCCTAGACCTGTCTGCAGGGATAGGAAGCTTCCTGGAGGTGGTGATGTTTACTCTCAGCCCTGAAGGATACACAGAATTTGGAGAGTCTTGGGGGAGTTGGCTGGAGGGCAGCAGAGTAGAAACACCAGCCTCTGTATAGCCCCACAGACCTGCGTTTATAATTCCGGCCCCACCACTTAATATATAAAGAGGCAGCATTGTAAAAAACATTGTACATTTACTGAGCACTATGTACCAGGATCACACCCGGAGCCGAAGGCAGACACTCAACTGCCGAGCCACCCAGGCTTCCCAAGGAGGTGACTTTCAAACTTAGCTCTTAACTATGCACAAGAAGGACCTAGTGTTATCATTATACCATCAGACTTCATTGTGGGCCATGAAATGGGACAGTTGACCTGAGCAAACACTCTGTAAATTTGTAGCTTCGTGGTCAAGACAACTCTAGGGAGAGGCAGTGTGAGGCCACAGTCCTGGGGGCTGGTCACTTACCTGGTGTCCCTTAGATCTGTTCCTTGCCCTTTGTTCTCTGTATCCTAGAGCAGTTGACCCCTGAAAACTACATCTCCCAAGTTCCCTTGCTCCCTGGCTTCCTGGTGGCTTCAGCCAATGGGAGGCTGTGGTGGTGGTTGGAGGTGGGAGGAAGAGAAAAGCCAAAGGATTTCTCCCCTATTTCTTTGCTGTAGGCTGTGGCCTTGGCTGCTCCCTGCCTCCAGCTCCCAGTCAGGGGGCCATGATTCCTGCTTGGTGGTCCTGGTTCCCGGGCTCTGGAACACCCCTCCTCCCTTTGCCCTGCCAGCCCTGAAGCTTCCTGCATTTACTATTCTTTTGATCATCCACTTCCCCCACTTCCCTCTTTCAGCCTTCCTGGCTCCTCAGCATCACACTTGCCATATTAATTCCCTCCGTGGAAGCATCTAGCGTGGCCTCTGTTCCCCTCTGTTCCATATCAGGCTCTGTCACTCGACTTTCCCTCCCTCACCTTCAGTGTATGGCACCCCGACACCACACAGTTTGTGCAGCGAAGGGCAAGTACTGTCAGCGGCTCACCTTACACAGTTCTTAGTCTATGGCTCACAGCTCTGCGCATGGGCACTCATTTACTTCCGTGACAGCACTGTTTCACAGATGGGGAAACCGAGGCACGGTGAGGTTCAAGTCACTTGCCCAAGGTCACGTGGCTAGGAGGTGACACTAGGAGGTCCCTTGCATACACAACGTGCATGCACAGTACGTGGCACACAGGCAGTGCTTGCCAAGCCTGGGGACCGTAATAATCATTACATGTGGGGCTGGTGTCTGGTTAGTACCAACGCTGGAAGTGATGCTGCAGTGCCACCTGGGATGGACACCACAATGCATGCTGATCGAAGGCTCTTCTGGGACCTGCCACCTGGCAGAGCAATCTTCGGGCTTCTGCTGGCTCCCGTCCCAGACCTAGAGGAAGAGGGGCAAAGGGCCTATCTCTGGCAGCGTTGGCTGGGAGCAGCTGCTCAATGCTTAGCTGGGATCGATTTCCCTTCAAGTGGCCCATTCTCGCTAACAAAGGGCTCCGGTGACCCCGGTGGCTGTCACTGCGCCCTCCCCTCTGAGAGGAGGACGTGTCTCATGGCTGGAGCTGTTTTCTGTCTTTGAGATTCATTTCTTTGAAAGCTCTGGAAAACTCACAAGGATGGGCCAAGTTGGCCCTCAGGTGTGCTCATCTGGTGGATTTCTCTGCCTCTCTGTCTTGCTCTGGCCAGTCCATCCTCCATGACGTTCCTGACCAGATCCTTTCCTACTCACACATGACTGTTGGCTGAGCTGTGTCCACCCCCCAAACTCTCTCTCCTCTGCCCCCCTGTCTCCTATGGCTGCTGTCATTGACTGAGCTCCACTGGACGCTAGAGGGCAGGGGGTCCTGGGAGGCGAGGGCTGCGGGGGGTCAGCCTTCCAGAGCACAGAGAGGACAGAGGAATGGGGAGGGAGGATCTGGACAGACCAGCAGAACACCCAGCTCCTCTCCCACCTCCCAATTTGAGATTTGGCACCCCACCGAAAAACTTTCGAGTGTGCCACCTCTCTTCCTACCAGAATGGAACTGACATGAGGGCAGGGGTCCTCGTCTGTCTCACTTGCTGCTGAGTCTCTAGGGCCTAAAGCGCGCCCACCACATAGTAGGTGCTCAATAAATATTTGTGGGCTGCGCAGTTCTCTCCCCTCCAGGTCTTTGCCCATGTTGCTCCCTCTGCCTAAAATCCTCTCACTCCTCACCCTCCTAACTCCTGCCCAGTCATCCAGTCTGTTTAGCTATGGCTTCTTCCAGAAGGCTATCCCCGAGCCCTCAAAACCAGGATCCGTAGCGTTCGGCGCGGTGTACTGCCCCCGACATGGCACTGGTCATACTGTTTTATAATTGCGTCTTCGCTTGACTTTCAAACATTAGCTCACTTAACCCTTAAACACCCACATTGTCATCACCCTACTTCCCTTTGAGAGAGAGGCAGACTGAGGCTCTGAGAGGGCGAGTCACTTGCCCAGGGTAACACAGAGCCAGGATTGAAATGCAGACGGTACTGGCTGCCTCTTTGTGTTTCTGTCAGCACCTATCTGCTTATTTTTATTCCATAATCAATTTTAATGCGCTCCCTTGTGTATTACGTTGCCTGTGTTAAGCCATTTCAATATATTTCCAACGATCTCAGTAACATCACTACTGTTCTTAGCTCCACATTACAACTGGGGAAACGGAGGCTTGGGGTGGCCCAGTCACTCGCCCAAGGGCACAGAGCAGAGCTGGAATTTGAACTCAGGTGACTGGCTCCAAAGCCAAAGCCCTCAGTGACCATGCTCTGTGGCCTCACCTCGGCTGGAGGAACCGAAGGCCTTTTGAGAGTCACTTCCTGGGCTGTTTGTCAAAGATGCAGCCAAATGACAAAAGGGTTGAACCCCACATTAGCTTGCTGCCCTCCGGGGCATACACGGAGCTAGGAGATCATAGAAGCAGGTTTTCGGGCAGTGCTGGCAGCTGGCTGTCCTTGTGAGTTATTAGCTAGCAGGTTGGTCCCCTGTCCCCTCCTTTTTTTTTTCCCCCTGTCCCCTCCTGACCACACTATCCAGCCTTCAAGGTTTCCTCCCTCTACACCACCCCCCCCCCAACCTGGGAGCCTCACAGCAAACACCTCCATTTTGTGCAGGGGCGTCCCTGGCTATAGGCATGAAATGCCTCAGCCGGCCACGGAAGATGAATTTCCCCCATGACGACCTTTTCCACGCGCCGACGGATTGATTTCAGAAATCCATCCCCAGCCAATATGCCCAGCCCCAGCCCCCACCGCGGGCGCTGATGGCTGCAAATTTATGCCCAGTCCAGAAATTGAATTCCTGTAAGTCGAGGGAAGTGTCGGAAAAGCTCACCCAGGTTCATTTTTACCTCTGACAAACTTCAGGCGAGAGATTAAAACCGGGCCAGTGTCTTCCAGCAGCGGGGACCGTGGTGGCGGGGAAATGACCTCGACGGGGACATTTTTCTCATGTCCCTGCTTTCAGCCCAGCCTGCCAGGGCTGAGAAATAAAAAGCAGCCAGACCCACAGGTCTGCGTGGTTAAAGGGAATTCCCGTTTTTGACCTGCTAATGTTAGTAGAGGGGCACACTCTGTGTACCCAAAGGCAGGGCTCCAGGTCCCCATGGCAAATATTGAGCCATTCAGAGGGACGGGAAATAAAGCATCGAATTCATCTCCATCACCAGCTAGGCTCCTGCACCAGCTCCTGAGGCCAGCTCAGTCTCTGCAACGTTGTGAGGTTCTAATTAAGCTTCCTTGGGCTGTGACAGACAGGACATCAAAGGGTGGATGATTCCAGGGCCCCAAACCCCCACCCTGCCCCTGCCAGCAGCCCAAAGGCCTGGGAGGGAGAAGCTGAGAAACCAAGTGACAGCTCTGAGAAGGAAGAAACCCATCTTGCTAGAAAGATCTCTCTCACTTGCCTTGAAAAATGAGATGTCTGATGCAAATGTAGCTGCTTCTCTTTGGTACAAAACCCCCTAAATATTAAAGAAATGAATCCTTGATGTCTACAAAGAAAGGATCAAAAAGGAGCCCTTCTGAAAAGAGAAGAGCTTTTATTTCACTGTGAACTTTTCTAGATCTAGCCTCTGGCAGGGATGCCTACAGAACACGGGGTGTAGGAGAATAAAGAAAGAAATGATTGCCATTCATGTATTCATTCACTTAGGAAGTGTCTCTGAAGCAGCTACTGTGTGCCAGGCATCGGGCAGTGTGCCAGGGGAGAAATTAAGACCTGGTTCCTGTCCTTCAAAGCCAGTGGGGCAAGCGCAAAGTCCTTGACCACTAGCGCTCAAAACCGTCAAGGTCCTGAGAAACAAGGGAAGACTGAGAAGCTATCACGACCAGGGGAGATGAAGAAGACGTGAGGACTAAGTGCAATGTGGGGTTCTGGGTGGGACTCTGGTCAAGCTGGGGAAATCCGAATATGGCTGAAATGTAGTCGTAGCGGAGCAGCAATGCTGGTTTCTTCATTGTGACAGGTGCATCATGAGTGTGCAGGATGTTACCAACAGGGGAAATCGGGCGGAGGGTATATGGGAGGTCTCTGCTATCTTCACCACTTTTCTATAAAGCTAAAATTTTTAAAAAAGATTTTATTTATTTATTCATGAGAGACACGCAGAGAGAGAGAGGCAGAGACACAGGCAGAGGGAGAAGCAGGCTCCATGTCGGGAGCCCGACGTGGGACTTGATCCTGGGTCTCCAGGATCAGGTCCTGGGCTGAAGGCGATGCTAAACCGCTGAGCTACCTGGGCTGCCCTGTAAAGCTAAAATTATTCCAACATTAAAAAATATATATTTTGTTTTTAAAAAGTCAGCAAGGGACATGGAACTATTCTAGAACATCACTGGTTCCGTGAGTTACTATGAAGGTCCTACTGACTGGGCACACACTGTGTACCAGGCACTGCAGTTGACTCTTGATAGGTGCTAACTCCTCATCCTGATGACAGCTGTGCAAAGCCTGGTTATTACGATCACATCTTTTAGGTGAGAAAGCAGAGAGATTAAGAAAGGCACAGAGGGGTTAAGCTGCTTGCCCCAGGTCACACAGGAAGGAACAGGGCAGAATTTGGACTGCATCCAGCCCGTGCTGTTGAACTGTACAGCTGCCTGTTTGTGCACATGTATTTATTGAGCAGCTACTGTTCCCTTCAGGGTCTGACTAAAGAAACATCTCTTTGAGGGATTGTAGGGATTTTTAAAAAATATTTTATTTATTTATTCGTGAGATACACACACACACAGAGGCAGACACACAGGGAGAGGGAGAAGCAGGCTCCATGCAGGGAGCCCGACGTGGGACTTGATCCCAGGACCCTGGGATCACGACCTGAGCCAAAGGCAGATGCTCAACCACTGAGCCACCCAGGTTCCCCCAGAGGACAGTTTTGATCTCTTTTTTTTACAAATGACAGAGGCCAAGTGATCTGCTTAGGAACTCACAAAAAGCTGCATATCCAGGACTTGAACATTTATTTTGGCTCACCCACATAGGGTTCTTATGAGGATTGGTGAGAAATTAGCTGCAAAGCACCCAGAATAGGGCCTGGCTCACAGGATGTGTGCCATCAATTTGAGCTTTTACTGATGATGATGATGATGCTATTATTTATTATTATTATTACTACTACCACTTTCGTGATACTGAAGGACCTCTCTTTGCATGGAACTGCCATATCCCATGGTCACAGGACTCTGTGGTGTGTGTGTGTGTGCATGTCTTGGGGGGAGAGGCGCTACTAAAAATCCTAAAATCAATTTAGGGCATTGAAACCAGAGCACCCCACTCTGCTGAGGCCTGAGCAGGTTTCCCCCATGTGAAGAGGAGGGCGAGTGTCGGAGCACAGACAAAAGTCCAGCGACAGAAACGGAACTAAAATAACTGTGGGGTGGTGACAGGCAAGTGGGGAAGCTGAGGATTCAGTCAGGCTCGTTCGGGCAGGACGAGTGACTGGCTCTATATGGAAGACACCTGGAGCCACGAAGGGTTCCAGGGGGAAGTGACATGTCACAAGCCAGCTCTGGCCTCTCTGGGGAGAATGGATCAGAGGCGAGGCCAAGCTTCCATGGAAAGGAGAAAGACTCTTCTCCCCTGAGCAAGGATCTGAGAGTCTGACAGGCCAGGGTCCAAATCCCGGCTTGGATACTTATCTGCTCTGTGAATTTGAACAACTGACTTCTCCTCTCTGTGCCTCAATTTTTCCATCTGTAAAATGGGGCCAGTGTGGGGCACCTGGGTGGCTCGGTCAGTGAAGCGTCTGCCTTCGGCTCAGGTCATGATCCCAGGGCCCTGGTATTGAGCCCCACATCGGGCTCCCTGCTCAGTGGGGAGTCTGCTTCTCCGTCTGCCCCTCACCCACTCATGCTCTCTCTTTTTTTCTCTCTCTCTCTCTCTCTCAAGTAAATAAATAAAATCATAAAAAAAGTAGAATGGAGCTAGTGCTAGTACCTACCTCACTGCGTGAGCGGAGGCTACAAGGACTTCACATTTGTAAAGCAGCTTAGAAGAGTGGCTTAGGCTGTTCGGGTTGTATAACACAAGTAGTATAGATGGACGGGCTGAAGCAACCACAGTTATTTCTCACAGTCCTGGAGGCTGGGGAGTCTATCAAAGTGCAGGCGGATTCTGTGTCTGACGAGAGCCAGATTCTGGCTCATAGGCAGCGTCCTCTCCCTGTGTCATCATGTGGCGGGGCGGGGGGGGGGGGGGGGGGGGGGGATGAGGGAGCCCTCTCGGGTCTCTAATCAGGGCACCACCTTCAAACACCATCACATGGCCGGTTGGGCTTCAACATATGGGTTTTGGGAAGACAGAAGCATTCAGTCCATAGCAAAGGGCAAACTCTACAAGTTGTTAAATAAAATATGAAGCCTCCGTGGGCGTGCTTGGTGCCTCCTCCCCTCCATCCATTCTGTGAATTTAAATCCCAGCTCTCTGCCAGCAGCACCCAAATGCACATCTCAGGCCAGACTCTTGATTTCTATTCTTCCCCACTCTGCCCACCCACCCCCACTCCATCTTCCCCTTCCCCCGTCTTCAGCCTTCTCCAGCTGAGCAAAAGCACCCCCACCCACCCACCCTATTCCTCATCTCTTGCCTTTCCTTCCACCAATGTCTGGCCCCAGGCAAATCCTGTGAGCTCTGACTCGTCTGTCCCAATTACACCTACCCTGGGGGAGGACCTCATCATGGCTCACCTGGACAGCTGTGCAGTGAGCAGCAAGTTCAAAGGCCCTGGGGTGATAAAGAGCTCATGAGTCATTGAGGATCTGATAGGAGGCCCGGGAGACTTAGCAGGCTTGGGAGAGAGTTTATTTCCTCCCAGAAAGATCTCTTTAAATAGGGTGTTCCTGAGTGTTAGGGGTGGGGGTGGTGGGGACTTGCACTTTCTCAAGGCAAGTTTGTCTAATGATTGGCATGACCCTTGTATGAGAATGTATAGCCTTGATGCAAACCCTTGCCCATAAACCCTACTTTTAGAGCTGTCTGCAGAGATTCGTGATGGTTCCAACACAGTATGGGCCACACTTGGAGGGAATGGACTGAGTTTGTAAATATTTGTACAAGGCAAGCCTTCTCCACACCTTTCGTGGACTTGAGTGATGGAGGTCAGTGGAACTGAGAGACCTGTGTCTCTGCCTGCATTTCCCAAGAAAGTCTGTGTCATCGATTATTGGTCCATATTGGCATTGTGATGGCAGAGACTAAGATATCCCGGGACATAAGCATTGACTTTGACTGGGGGTCAAGGATGCTGGGGATCTTCTGTCAAGGCTTGGGCTGCTCCAGAGGGTAAGAGGTTGTGTTGTGCTGCCAGTCTGCATAGCTGCTTGGGGCAAAATGGGAGGGAATGAATGAATGAATGAATGAATGGGCTCACAGTCGCGCCCAGCCACAGGCTCTCACAGGCAAAGCCCCAGCTCCTTAGGCTGCAGAGGCCCCGTCCTCCGTCTTGACATCGGTGAGCTGATGTTGTCTTTAAGGCCTGTCAAGTTTATCACTCAGGGGGCATTTGCCCAATATCTCGAAGTCTGACAGGAGCAGCCTGCTATTATCTCAAGCCCTCCAGAGGGACGCGGCCCCTGTCACGGCTCAGATGTGGCAGACAGGCATGTCCCTGATTATTCATCATGGCCCTTCTGCCATCCTGGCAGTCAGGGAGAAGCCATGGCCACTTCTCAGCTTGCTGGGTGCCTGTCTCCAGCCTGATATGACACTATCCCTGATCCTCCTTAGGACGACGGAAGTTAGTTCGGTGGCAGAAGGGGAAACGCATGGTGGATCTCTGTCCCATTGGCCATCCACTGTCTAGTCATTCAACAAACATTCAGCATGCCAGGCCCAGGGGATGTGGTTGATGAGCTAAGCAGATGGACCTCCCCACCCCCATATGGGGGCAGAGGCAGGCTTTGAGCCACTAGTCACACCCGTGAGGTCCTAGTGGCCATTGTGATCAGCCCCTGAAGTTGTGCTGGGAAGGCATGACATGGAGGTGTGGATGTGGAGCCAGATGCCCTGTGTTCAAAGCCCCAAGACCATATTAGAGACTGTGAAGCTCTCGGAAAGACACTTGAATCCTCTGCCCTAGTTTCTTCTCTTATCAAAGGCCCAAATGACAGTGCCTGCCAATCACCTACTCACAAAGTGCTTAGAACAATGCTTGACATAGAGGAAGAAATGGAAGTATCAGGGAAGGCCTTGGGAGGTGGGTAACAAGGGGGCATCGAGGCTACTTTTGGAAGAGACATCTGCACGAGAGCCCCAGGAATGGGGAGAGTTAGCCCGGCCATGAGATGGGGCAGGAGTGTTGATGGCAGAGGGTCCAGCCTGTGCAAAGGCCCAGAGGTGGTCAAAGCAAGGTGTTCCAGGAAGACCAGAGGATGGACCAGAGACAATGGCCAGCGGTGTAGACTTGTCGATTGCCAGCCAAGATGAGACAGGACTCCTCCCTGGCAAAGTGTATTCAGGAGAAATTCTGGGACAGGAAGCCCACTGAGCCACATGGGGATGAGGATGGAGCGAGCCTCTCTGCCCGTCTTCTGCAGGGCTCACTCCTCTCCAACATGGGCCTTTGGGGACTGTCCATCATCCGTGGCCTCAGCCGCAGCTCCACCAGATTCTCATCGGTTCTTCCAGATTGTCCCAGTTCAAGACCTGCATCAAGCTCAGACCATTTTGACTTCAGAAAGTTAGGGAATTTGCTTTAGAGTCATGAAGGTAGTAGTAGTAGTAGTAGTAATAATAATAATAATAGCAGCAAACACATAGTCCTACATGATGATGACTGTTGTAGATGCTCGCCCATAGAGAGCATTAACTCATTCGAGTTTCCCAGCTGCCCTGTGAGGTAGGTACCACGATCCTGTCCATTTTTCAGATGAGGAAGTGGAGATGAAGTGACTTGCCTGGGTCAGACAACAAGCGAGTGGCCAAGGCAGGACAAAAACCCAGGCCGCCTGACCCCCAGACTCTGCTCCTAACACCTGCCTCTACTCTACCATCTGAGTAGGGGTAATAAACATCCAAAGGGAATGAGTTGTTTCTGTCGTAAGGGTTTTTTTTTTTTTTAAGATTTTATTTATTTGAGAGAGAGAGAGAGAGAGAGAGAGAGCATGCATGCAGAAGCAGGATGGAGGGGCAGAGGGAGAGGGAATAGCAGACTCCCTGCTGACTCAGGGCTCGATCCCAGGACTCCAGGATCATGACCTGAGCCAAAGGCAGACGCTTAACTGACTGAGGCACCCAGGTGCCCCTGTCGTAAGTTTTTTAAATTGAAAAAAAAAAAAAAACAATGTTATATTAGCTTCAGGTGTACAACACAGTGATTTGATAACTCTATACCTTGTGCAGTGCTCACGATGAGAAGTGTAGTCACCATCTGTCCCCGTACGACGCTGTTACAATAGATTGAGCACATTCCCTATGCTGTGCTTTTCATCCCCGTGACTTATTTATTTTGTAACTGGAAGTTTGTGGCTCTGAATCCCCTTCACCTGTTTTGCCCACACCTTTCTTCTCCCCCCTGCCCCCAGTGTAAGGAACGTTGTCGGGAAAGATGCTGGTGACATCAGAGGGACTCCTTTTTGGGAGGATCGTGGGAGAGATCCTTGCCTGTTCTTGGTACCGAAAATAGTTAAGCTTGCTCCTGAGCATCTGCTGTGCTTTTGTTTCAGGACACTGGGAACCGCATAAATGACCAGCTTTTCCTTTTTGAGTTGGCTGCTAAGGAACTTGGAGCCAAATTTATGGCCTGACCATATGCTGGTTGCTCGGGTTTTAAAGGGATGAGTTTTTTTCTTAGCCTAATTTCTGGCTCTGTCTATGTCCCTACTTTTCCTTTCCTTGTCTCCCTTGCAAAAAAGAAAAAAAAAAAAGGGCTTGAAAAAAAAATCTTTTCAGGACCAATACATGTTCATTGTAGGAAACTTAGAAGATAAAACCAATCTGAAGAGGACAAGAAGAATCCCCGCTAAACTCCAGTTTTCATGACTGCATACTATTCCCTCCTGTGTATCAGCCTTAAGTTTTTGTTGGGTTTTGTTTTTTTTTTTGAGCCTTAAGTTTTGAAATCAAGCCCTCCCCTGCCACTGTCAAACAACTGGAGGGAGAAAATTCGAGGGGTCCAATTGGAAACAGTGCTTTAATGAGCATCTTCGTAGCCATCGTGTGCTTGTCCACACAAGCGAAATTCTTCCACTGGGGTTGGCTGGGTTAAATGCAAATGCAGAAACCCGGATTGGCAGACTGCCCTCCCAAAACATCGAATTCCTACTCCCCTGTCTCACTGGAGCGACCGTGTGGTAGTTTACATATCCTTGTAAACCGCTCGGAGTCCTCTGCAACAAGGCAGGGTACAAATAAATATATAAGCCCCAAGCTACTTGTGCCTCTTGATTCAATTACCCGGCCTCAAATGCAATAATATCCTTGTCTTATTAAGAGACAGCCGCTTGCTCTCTCTCTCTGTTGGCTCACCTCCCCGATAGCCAGTGCTCCACGGATGGCTGGCCCGGGATCCTGTGGCAGTCCCTCCT
The DNA here is from genome assembly GCF_048418805.1 of Vulpes vulpes. NCBI lineage: Eukaryota > Metazoa > Chordata > Mammalia > Carnivora > Canidae > Vulpes > Vulpes vulpes. The sequence goes on along the minus strand of NC_132788.1, from coordinate 103,442,977 downwards.
CCCCGGGAAGAAGAACCAGGAATTGTTTTTGAACCAAGATGTGGGTGGCAGGGCTGTAGGCTGAGATGATGATCCTGGGAGTGACAGCGAGAAAAATTTTTCCTGCGTGTCAGTCCTGGACCTGTTACGGGGACTGCTTGCTTAATTGGGGCAGCATCCTCAACGAAAGTATTTGGAGAAAAAAAAAAAATTTCCCAGCCAGAAAAGACGATTTGAGAAACAGCTACTTGAGCACATAGCTTACCCGCTTAGAGCCCATTAGCAGGAATATTAAGCTCAGGACCAGCGAGCAGCTCAGCCAAGAGAGCAGCTGGCTTCTCCGGTACATTTGCCACATCTGAGGTGAGACCGTCCACCTGATTGGAGGCTTCTGTACCTGGACAGTTCCTGGGCTCTCGCACCTGCTGTTACAAGCATTTTCCTTGGGATAGGCCAATGCTCTATGCCTGGGACTCTGACCTCCAAGAGTTCATGACCGAGGTTCCAAGCTAAACCCGGTCTGAGAGAGCTGGCATTGGCACCCTCAAACAGTGAGCCTTCCAGGACGTTCCAGTGGTTCCCGGGGACGCGAACTTGACTGCGTATTTGAACCTGAACCTGCCAGGCGAAACTCTGGATCCCTGCTGTGCTGAGAGTTGGCAGCCAAGCCCCAGGCATTTAATTACACTGCTGCAGAGAACACTTCAGCGAGGTGCGTCCAACGCAGACAATTATTTTAGGAAAGCCGTGGAGGCCTTCTCTCCTTGCCACTTAAATCTTGCTTCTCTTTTACAATTCAATATTTCGTATGTTGAAAGAAAATGGCTTGTTTGCTTCAAAGGACACACTAGGAATTGTAGAAAGGAGATGTTAATTATGTTGAACCGGGCTGCATTGTCTCTGCACAAATGAGACTCTTCGGGGAGTATGGGGCTGGGGGGGGGGTTCTGTCCAAGTTGCTTGGGGATCAGAGCCAGGGGAACACGGATGGGGGTGCTTAGGCTCCAGTTCTCTCTTTTGTTGTGTTTTAAAGAACCAGATTTGTCATGAAAGGAGACACAGGTAGTTTCACATTCTCCTGGAACCAAGGCGGAAGGCGTTCTTGAGCCACCCTTCTTGCCTTAGGTCGGACTCCCCCAGAAGCGGAGCTGGTGGGGAGCGGTTGAGTGCAAGTATTCACCGGGGAGGTGATGCCACCAGGAACCAGTAGGGGAAGTGAAGGACTCCATGCGGGCGGAGCACAGGTCCCAGTGGGCTCCCCTGGAAAGCTGCATGCGGCACCCCCCGCAGAGCTCTGCTACTGGAGAGTTGAGAGGGCTACCGAGACCTCGCACCTCGCACCTCGCACCTCGCACGAACACCTGTGTGGCGCTGTCGAGGACTGCAGGGGGTGGGGGACCTCTGGCTTTGATGGCCAGAGGAAGCCTTTGGCAAAGGGGGAACCCCAGATGCTTCTGCAGTGAAGTCCTGGGGAGGCATGAGTGTTGGCTCTACCTGAATCATACCTGCGTGCAAGAAAGGCCGGGAAGTTGAGTGACTCCACTGCTCCACGGAGGAGACGTGGACTGGTGTAGATGGGGATCCCCCAACTCCAAAAGGGTGTACATAAGGCATAAAGACTAATTACAATCATTTCAGATGGTGTTTATGAATGGTTGGGTTGTCTTATAAATCAGTGGAGGAGTCAAGCTCATCTGTACAATTATATCACTCGCTCACATTACAATAAGCTTTAAGAAAAAAAAGACTTTATTGAGTGGGAGAGGAAAAAGGTGGGCTAATCGCTGGCATCTCCAGGATTGCTCGTAACTCACAGCCTGGCTTATCTCTGCTACGGCTCATGGGAACAGCTTCTGTGGGGCGATCAGTTAACAGCTGTCCAAATGAACAATTATTATGGGGCTTTGTTTCTCTGTAAAACACTTGGGTTTTATCAGAGTTTCTTCCAGGTATGTAGGAACGCATCCTGGTTAGGACCAGAATCTTCCATTTCCCACCTCTACCGCCACCACCCATCCCTGTTCACCTCATCTGTCCACCCCCCCTTTTCTACCCTTGCTCCTCAGTCTGTCCCTCCCCTCTGACGGCCACCAGGGGGTGCCTGTGAGCACTTGGGTCTCCTGACCTCCATCCTTCCCCATCCTCTGTGGCTCCCACTTCGCCCAGGAAAAAACTAAAGTCTTCCCTACAGCCCACAGGTCTTGAACATGCTGTGCTGCCCCCTCCCTGCCCTCATTTCCCCCCAACCCCTTGTCATCATTCTCACTCTGTTCCAGCCATGCCAGCCTTATCCATGTTTCCCGAACGAACTGGGCATGCTACTGCCTCAGGGCCTTTGCACCTGCTTTTATCTCTGCCTGGAACATCCTTCCCCAGATATCTGCATGGCTAATCCTTCACCCCCTTCAGGTCTTGACTCAAATGACACATTCGTGGAGGCCTTCCCAGGCCACCCTAAAATTGCAACCCCGAACAACAGCAACACCCCCCCCCATTATTCCTTCCCTATATTACTTCTATGACACTCATCACCCTTTAGATGTCTGGCATTTACTTGTCTATCCCTGTCTTTGTCTAATGTAAGCTCCTAGAAGAGCTTTTGTGTTTCGCATTTTGTTTACTGCTGTGTTTTCAATATTCAGAATACAGCCTGACACACACTAGGAGCTTACCAAATATTTGCTGAACAAAGGAAATCATCCTTCCCTGATACAAACAAAAAGATTGGGACTTGTGACAAAGTCCAGTGCGTTCTGGGGAAGCTCAAGGGGGCCTGATCTAGGAGCCCACCGTGTTCCATCCAGTGATTACTCAATGCTTTTTGAGCAATGTTTCTCAAATATTTCTAGATATTGATTGGTTTTGTGCTGTCAAGTGTCCCCTCCCCTATCCCCTTCTCCTGGCTCACTCGTCCTTCAAGTTCAACATAAGCATCCCTTTGTGGGGTACCTCCTCTGAAATCCCCAGCCTGAGAAAGATCCCCTGTTACTCCTTGCAATTTCTTTGGAGCATTCACCGAAGTAAACAGTTCTAGAAGTATCTTGGGGTTACATGCTTGATGTCTCCTCTATCCATGGGCAGCAGCCAGATGTTTTCTTCACTTCTCTCTTCCCAGCCCTATCCCTGACCCTATACCAGGCATAGAAGGGGCACTCACTACATATTTCCTAAGTGTAGAAAGTTTTGGAGTTCCTTGATGCCCATTAGCATTTCAAGGGCTCTGATAAGTCCTGCATCAAAGGGACTTGTTTCATGCTACAATGCACACATTTATTTGATCACTGAGCACGCCTGGAATGATTGCCAGTGTTCCAAGGAGCATGGCTTGGGAAACCGCCATGATTGATCCCTGAATTATCTACGCATCATAAGCTGACATGAAGTTTAATTTAGGAGTCTGCAGTGATGCTTTCTATTCAATGGCCTGGAAGTCTCTGGAGGATTCGGTCACCCTTTGGCCATTAACTTAACAATTAAGTTAATGTTTGTTTGTTTTTTTAAGATTTTATTTATTTATTCATGATAGTCACACAGAGAGAGAGAGAGAGAGAGAGAGAGGCAGAGACAGAAGCAGGCTCCATGCAGGGAGCCCGACGTGGGATTTGATCCCGGGTCTCCAGGATTGCGCCCTGGGCCAAAGGCAGGCGCCAAACCACTGCGCCACCCAGGGATCCCCAATTAAGTTAATGTTAAGTTAACTTAACATACTGGGGCATATTCAGAGTCCATGTTTCCCAGTGGGCTGGGAAAGCAGAGAGGGAGGTCCCGAGATCGGTACGAGTGGGTCTGTGCCCCGCTGAGGCAGAGCCAGTGTTGTGTGTATGCGAACTTGTGTGAGAGAATGAATTCCAGTCTTGCGGAAGGGTTCAAATCCCTCAATTTTTTGCCATGTTCCTTAACCCGCCCCACACCTCAGTCTCATCATCTGTAAAATGGGTTTCCTTGAGGAGCGCTTGAGATCACATGCATCAGGCATTCGGCACATGGTCCAGCACATTCCAGGGCACCCGTCATTTCCCCGGGTCCCCTTTCTCCCTCAGCATGGGCAGAGTGAATCCCCCATTAGGTTCCTGCTCTCTGACCCCTGACTTCCCCGCAGACCCTCTTCCAAAGCCCAGAGGAAGGCTGGCAGCTGTATACCTCGGCCCAGGCCCCCGACGGGAAATGCATCTGCACGGCTGTGATCCCTGCACAGAGCACCTGCTCCCGCGATGGCCGGAGCCGGGAGCTGCGGCAGCTGATGGAGAAGGTAAGGACCTGCCAGGTTCCCCGGGAAGTCCGTGAAAATCTCCCAGTTCCCACCCTGTCTTTGCACACCCCCCCCCCCAGGTCATGCAGAGCCAGATCTAGCCAGGCAGACTGTTCAGAGCTAGTGGATAACCCAGTTCCCCTCCAAGGGGATATTTTAGCCAACATCTGTCCAATGGGTCTTTGGAGAAGCTGAGCGCTGTGTAGGGACGGGGGAGGCAGCATCTGAGTTTCCTGTGTGTGATCTCTGGTCCCAACCGTGCACATCCCACTCAGCTCTTTAACTCGCCAGACTCACCTGCTGAGAAAAATGTCCTGTGTCCCTTGGAGAGGGGTCTCACCTTCCAACCCCAGACACATACAAGATTCCATCCCCTTCTGATTATGGTTGATATGAAACAGTCCCCATTCAGAACATCCCTGAGGATGTTTTGATGCCCTTTATAGACTGATTGCTGTCCCTTGACACTATCCAGCTGAACTGCTCATTAGCTCCGATGTCAGTGTTGAAAGGGACCAGCTACCTCCCATCATTATCCCATAGAAGAGGAAGCTGAGGAAATGGTAGAGAACAGAAGAGATCCTAGTCAGCACCGGGGTCTCCTACCCACCCACGAACTCTGCAGGATCCTGCCCCGCCCACCAGAACTGCTTTGCCCACCAGTTTGGCACATCCACGTGGTGTCCCCTGATTGCTTTGTGGCATCCAGGATGGGTATTGGGCTGTTGAGTTTCTGAGAACTTCCAGGTGTCATGTGAACAGGGTGCAGGAAAATCTGTGTGTTTCTGCAAGCACCTAGTGTTGTCTCTGAGTTTACCTTGGCGGGTAGAGCTCACCTTTGTCAAGTGAAATTCACCTGAGGCAGGTGGAGGTGGGAGCCAGGGGGTCCTCGTTCTGGGTTAGGAGAGGCTAGGGCGACGGAATTCAGCTCATTCGTGTAGCTGAGAAGTACTCCCTGGGCATCTAGTTTAGGTCAGTGCTGGGCACTGGTGATTTCGCTGTGGACAAGCCTGACACTGGGTCTTTCTTGACCATGACGATCCTCCCTGAAGGAGGCAGATGAATAAGAATGTTCTGGGCAGTAGTTGTAGCTAGGAAGAAAATAACCACGTGAGGGAGACAGGATGAAGGGTTACTGGAGGCAGGGTGGTCAGAGGCCACTCTGAGCAGGTGACACTGGGGTTGAGGCCTGAAGGATGCAAGGGAGCCAGCATGGCAAGACAAAGAGAACAATACTCCCTGTAGAGGAATCGGCAGGTGGAATGGCCCCGGGAACAGTGCTCCCTGTAGAGGAATCGGCAAGTGGAATGGGCCTGGGAACAGTGCTCCTGGGAGAGGGATTGGCAGGTGGAACGGCCTCGAGAATAGTGCTCCCTGTAGAGGGATCTGCAGGTGGGAGGGCCCCCAGGAGGACAGGAACTTGGAGTCTGTGCAAGGGAAGGGGGCTGGTGGTCCGAGTGGATGAGCATGGAGGCAAGGCGGGTGAGGAGGCAGGACCGACCTGCAGGGCTGCAGGGGAAGGTGATCCGGTCTTCCTTTTGAAAAGCTCCCTCTGGGGATCCCTGGGTGGCGCAACGGTTTAGTGCCTGCCTTTGGCCCAGGGCACGATCCTGGAGACCCGGGATCAAATCCCACGTCGGGCTCCCGGTGCATGGAGCCTGCTTCTCCCTCTGCCTGTGTCTCTGCCTCTCTCTCTCTCTCTCTCTCTCTCTCTCTCTCTCTCTCTGTGACTATCATAAAAAAAAAAAAAAATGAAAAGCTCCCTCTAGCTGCTGTGTGAAGGATGGACTGTGGGGGGGCGAGGGTGTAAGCGCAGAGACCAGGGAGGAAGGGGAGAGGGGAGAGGTGGTAGTGGCCACACCAGGCCGGAGCAGACGGATGGACTGGGCATGTCATCAGGAGGTTGCCGGTCAGATCAGGGGAGCAGGTTGGTGGGGTGTTGGCCTCTGGCTTCACCAGCCTCGTCTGTGGCATCTCAGGGGCTGGGGAGGGCAGGGGTCTGGCTCTCCCTAACCCTCCCGAGCTCCTAGGTCCAGAACGTCTCCCAGTCCATGGAGGTCCTTGAGTTGCGGACGTACCGTGACCTCCAGTACGTGCGCAGCATGGAGACACTCATGCGAAGCCTGGACGCACGACTCCGGGCGGCTGATGGGTCCCTCTCAGCAAAGAGCTTCCAGGTGGGTCGTTCTGTGTCAGGTCAGGGGCCAAGGGAAGAACTGGGATCAGCGACCGTTAGTTCTGAGAGTGGGGTCGTGGTGTCTGGGAAGGACCAAGGGAGGCTGGGATCCAGGGTCGAGTGTGGACCAAATGTCAAGGGCCAGGTGTGCATCAAAGATGAGGGGTGGGTCAAAGGTTAGGGCCAGGCCTGGATCAGAGGTCAGGGGTTAGGATCAGTGAGAGTTCCATCTCGGTGGGCAGGAACTGAAGGACAGGATGTCGGAGCTGTTGCCCTTGAGCTCCGTCCTGGAGCAGTACAAGGCGGACGCGCGCACCATCGTGCGCCTGCGGGAGGAGGTGAGGAATCTCTCCAGCAGCCTTGCAGCCATCCAGGAGGAGATGGGCGCCTACGGGTACGAGGACCTGCAGCAGCGGGTGATGGCCCTGGAGGCCCGGCTCCATGCCTGCGCCCAGAAGCTGGGTATGCTTTGACCCTTGACTTTGACCCCCGACCTCCACGCCCAACCCTCATACCACCGCTGTGCCCAGAAGCTGCACATGGCTTTGACTTCTAACGTCTAAACTTTGACCTTTGACTTAATACCCCAGGCCTAAAATAGACCCCCAAACTGGAAATGGCCTTGACCCTTGGCTCCCGGCCCCCTTACCTTCAACCTAACTCCATCTTGGGACCAGATTTCTGGATCCTCCCTCACGCCTGGTCCCAGCTCTTCCCAGTTTGATCATACCATCATCCTTGCCTGTCTCCCTCGGGCTCTTCCCATCCTCCGTCCTTATCTACCCTGTTCCTGCCTCTCAGGCTGCGGGAAGCTGACTGGGGTCAGTAACCCCATCACCATTCGGGCCATGGGGTCCCGCTTTGGCTCCTGGATGACCGACACGATGGCCCCCAGTGCGGATAGCCGGGTGAGTGACCATGCCCACCCCAGGAGTCAGGCAGCCTGTGGCCGCCCACGTGCCCAGCAATTCCACACTAATGCTTCTCTTGTAGCCTGAAGTGTCCCAGGATCCCCAGGGCCCTTGGCCCTCCCCTCGACTGTCTAGTAATCACCAGGTGATCAGGGACCTTCCAGCCCTGAGAATCACCATGTCAGTTGTTGACCTTTGGACTTCCAGTGGCCTCTATGGTCACGACTGCCCATCACCTCAGACCCACAGGAACCAGCCACTAACTGCCCAGTGACTATCCTCCTGGCTGATATTGGTCACTGGGTGGCCCCTGAGTGTCACAGATTAGAGGTAGTAAGTAGCCACTGTCTCACTAGCCTCATAGGCCTCCCAGGGATTATAGTGGTTCAACCAAGTGGTTAAGAGCTTAGGTTTGGGAATCAGGCTTCGATTTGCATCCTGCTGCCACCAAATTCTCAGCTAGAAAATCTCGGGCAGTTCCTTAATGTCGCCAGAGTCTCGATCTCCTTATCTTCAAAGTGGTTGTGACGGTGTTGGCATGCAAGCTTTTAAGATGCTCAGCCCAGTAATCAGCAGGGGTGAGGGAACTCACCCATGCTGACTTGGTGACGGGAGGCGATGATGGCAGAGGAGATGCTGCTGGCAGGCTGGGTCATCCTGTGGCTACAGGGGTGAATTCAAGTGACCTCGTCACCCAAGTGCTGGCCAGTAACCGCTAACCATGCTATCTCCAGTGACTGCTGAATCCCCGGGCCCCGTGAGTCACCAGGGCTGGCGATTTCCCTTGATCCTTAGGTAGCAAGTGTCTGTTTTAAGACCACTGGTGTTCCCCGACCAAACGATCCCATTCCTGGGACTATGACCGGTCCTGAACGGTCACCGGACATCCCATGACTGACTAACGGCCACTTAGCGAGCGCGGACCCCTAACAGCCACGGGTGATTCCTGCGTTGTTGCTGGGGCCCTTGGGTGGCGGCGGCGGCTCCGCAGCGACAGCAGCTCTCTCGTAGGTCTGGTACATGGATGGCTATTACAAGGGCCGGCGGGTCCTGGAGTTCCGCACTCTGGGAGACTTCATCAAAGGCCAGAACTTTATCCAGCACCTGCTGCCCCAGCCGTGGGCGGGCACAGGCCACGTGGTGTACAACGGCTCCCTGTTCTACAACAAGTATCAGAGCAACGTGGTGGTCAAGTACCACTTCCGCTCACGCTCCGTGCTGGTGCAGAGGAGCCTCCCCGGGGCCGGCTACAACAACACCTTCCCCTACTCCTGGGGCGGCTTCTCGGACATGGACTTCATGGTGGACGAGAGCGGGCTCTGGGCCGTGTACACCACCAACCAGAACGCGGGCAACATCGTGGTCAGCCGGCTGGACCCGCACACGCTCGAGGTCGTGCGGTCCTGGGACACCGGCTACCCCAAGCGCAGCGCCGGCGAGGCCTTCATGATCTGCGGCGTGCTCTACGTGACCAACTCCCACCTGGCCGGGGCCAAGGTCTACTTCGCCTACTTCACCAACACGTCCAGTTACGAGTACACGGACGTGCCCTTCCACAACCAGTACTCCCACATCTCCATGCTGGATTACAACCCCCGGGAGCGGGCCCTCTACACTTGGAACAACGGCCACCAGGTGCTGTACAACGTCACCCTCTTCCACGTCATCAGCACCGCCGGGGACCCCTAAGGGTGCCCCGCAAGGCCCGGGGCCGGCGCCCTTCTGCTCCACCCACGTCCCTCTCCCTCTCTCTCTCTCTCTCCCTCCCCGGGGCCCTCTCTTCTCCCCTCTCCTGTACGTTGTTTTCTCTCCCCTCCCTTCCGCCGGGCTTTCCTTCTCTGCCTCTGTATTTCTCATTAGTGCGTTCTCTCTCTCTCTGTGTGTCTTTTCTCCTTTGTTGGGTCTCTGGTTTTGATACTTCACTCTTTCTGCCTTTTTATTGCTGACCCTCTTGTCTCTCTCTTTTCATGGATCAGACTCTCCGGTCCTTTCCCTGAGGCCTCTCTCTCTTCCCTCCTCCACCTCCCTCCTCGCTTCCCACCCAGCCCCTCTCTCCAAGCCCCCCCCCCCTTCAAGGAGTTGAGTGCATGGATCGGTTTCTTTTTTTTTTTTTTTATTTACACTCTTTCTTTCCAGGTTGCTGGAATAAACGGGACCTTTGACATTTGAGGCTTTGGTTGCTCTGTGTGTCTCGGGGGCAGAGGAGGCAAGGTGGAGGCTACGTGTGAGCCTGGAGACCCATCCCAGCTGGGCCCCCTTTGACCCAGGCAGACAAGCCCAGCCTGAGGGCCTGGTGGGCAAGCCCTCTGGGAAGACAGGCGAGGGGACCCACTCCAAAGTTGTTTTGTTTGAAAACAATCTGTCTAAAGGCAATTTGATCCAAACAACCACAACGATGACAACCAGGCCTCGAATGAATATTCCCCATCACTGGTTTTTCACTCGTTGATCACACCGGTGCATCGCTGAGCCATCTGGCAACTTTTTAATTTTTTTTTTTTAAAACAATTTGGCTGCTTTTAAGAATCTGGGTATGAGAGAGTAGGACATGGCATTTTTCCCTTTTCTTTTTGCTTTGTAATTTCAAAATACTTTTAGATGAGTCACACCTGTTCTGAGTTCACTACTAAAAAGGTAGAAACGACCTGAAGGTGCCCTGGGTGGCTTCAGCTGAACACACCCACACCCCACCCCTGGAGCCCCTTCACTTGGAAGGGGCTTGGGTAGAGACCAGAGCTCCTGGAGGAGGAAGGAGAAGCAAAGCTAGGGAGCATGGGAGGCAGGAAGGCATGTGGGAGAGCCAGGAAGAGATCGAAGAAGCAGAGGCCAGTTCCCTAGGAGCCTCAATGATGTGGCTATGGGGAGTGGGGGGCAGAGAAGAGGAACAGGGGAGGGCTTTCTTTTAGCCAGATCCCTGGTGGCCAAGGTGAGACACACTGCAGGAGTGAGGAGAGTCATCCCTGGGGCCAGTGGTTGGCAACAAGGGGAGTGCGGACTCCCACCTGCACGTTCGCTCCACCACATGGACCCCACTGAATATGGAGAGGGATCTTGCGTAAAGAGCCCCACAGGCCTGGATCCCACCCCACTGAGACCATGTAGTTAGCAAGACCTGCTCTTCTGGGAGCTACCCTCCCCCCCGCCCATTTCTAATTAATGGCCTCTCTGATTAAATCATCTCCGGGAACTCGGGACACCGGGGCCATACTGCAAATGAAACCAATGAATAATAAATGGGACTGCCTAATGCACTCATTTAAAACCAATTTTTAAAGAAATTTTCAAGAAAAGCAATTAATTTCCATTTAAATTAACAAGTTTGACATTGAAAAAGAACCGATTCCGGGATAGGCCCATGGAGGCACTTTGTACCTAGTTTAAAAAAAAAAAAAAAAAAAAAAAAACGAAGAATGGGCACCTGGGTGGTTCAGTGGTTGAGCGTCTGCCTCTGGCTCAGGTCAGGATTCCAGGGTCCTGGGATCCAGTCCTGCATCAGGCTCCCTGCAGGGAGCCTGCTTCTCCTTCAGCCTATCTGTCTGTCTCAGGAATTAAAAGAAAAAAAAAAACAAAAAACAGGGACAGGGTTGGGACACTTAGGACCTCTGTACCCCAGCCCTCCTATATGTATTTATTTGCAGACAAATCTCCCCCAGTGAGCACATTGGGGGTGGGCAGTAGTTCATTGGTCTCTCCTACCCCCAGTGGAAGGTTGGGAACCGAGGGCTGCCGAGTTCCAGTCTTTGTCCAAAACACACACAGACCTGGAGACCCCCACAGAACGCAGGGCTGGGTGTGGGTGTGCCTGTCACATCTGCACACCGGTCCTCCTACAGATGCCCAGAACACTTGGCATCACACCGCCTGCCCCCTCTCTCACACACAGAGGCAGGCCCAGAGCTCCTTACAGGTTTGCATTTGTGGCTTTTGTCTCAACCAAAGATTGGCAGGAGGAACAGCCCCCCCTTCCTCCGGGACTCCTCTGTGCCTCGGGCTGCCTGCTGCCACCTGACTTCCCCCCCTTGTGGACGCTGTGCCTGGTGACACCGGGGAAGCTTTGCAGCCCATCTCATCCATGGCAGAGGCTGCGGTACCCCAAGTTGAGGGGACCCCGTCCAGCCCTGCCGCATGGCCACAGGCCTGAGCTGGTGCGTGTGGCAGAGGAGTGGAACCCCCACCGCCCCCCTCCCTGCAGCCCTGGAGCCAGGGCATTCTGGGCTGGGAAATGCGAGGCCAAAAGGACAGGAGGGAAGACTGCACCGCTGTCACCGTCCAGAAGGTCTGGGATTTATGACCCCGCCTCCAGGCAAGAGGCAGCGGGTGGGAATGCGGAGCAGGTGAGGGAAGCCACAGCTACTTAACCATGAATCACCCCGACGCTGAGTGGCCTCGGAGGCATGTTTATCTAACAGCGACATTCTTTTGTGTTTGGGTTCTGGCCGCTGCACAGCTAGATGAAGGGGGTGGCCACACCCAGTCAGGGGGACTCCTCGTGTCACACAGGACACACACCGAGGGATAACCAGTCACACAGCTGCCCGTGCACACACACACACACACACACACGCACGCACAGATGCCCACAGTGACAGAGAACGCTACAAAGACCATCTTCCTGCCAACCCCACACAGGAAAACATACACCACTCCCCAGCAGCGTCTCAGCCCCGTGCACCCTCTTCATTTCTGCTCCTTCCCAGAGGCTCGAGTCAGGGTGTGATCGCTCCCCCGTCACACAGAATTGTTGGTGCAAACGGGGGTGCTGCCGCCTGCCTGCTGGCCCCCAGAGGTGACGGGAGATTCTGTGGAGAGGAAGCCCATTAAACCTTCCTAATGACAAACACTCTGGCAGGCAGCAGGCAGAGAGCGATCGCTCCAGAAACCAGCCAGATGGGAGCTGGCCCAGGTGACCGTTTATGAGACGCCGTAGGGGCCTTCCTTGGGGTGGGGCTGGTTTCCATTGAATGAGGGGGGTAGAGTGGGCTAAACTGATAAGCCCCGTGACTGAACTGCGCCCCCAGCCCAGGCCCTGGCACAGGGGAGGCCGTGAGGAGGGGACAGAAAGCAGGAGGGCCACACCCACAGGCCACCTGGGAGATGCCTCTACTCTCTCTGCCCACAGAGCCCCCTCTGCTCCAAGAGGGCCCTTTCCCCACAGACCCTCCCCCAGAGGGTTGGGCAGGATCCCCACTCTCAGAAGTGCCTGGTGGTAGCACCCCTCTTCCTGGCTGGTCCCGTGTTGCTAAGGTAACAGCATCTGAGAAGGAGGCAGGACCCGGGAACATCGTGCCAGAAGCATTTGTAATAACAGGAAAGCAGGCATCAGGGTGCTGGGTCTAATCTGTTCTACTTGGGAGTGGCCTGTGTACGGAGGGCATGGGGTGATAGGTGCAGAGGGCACTCAGGGCAGGGGGGGCTTCGGTCTGGCTCTCCAAGGATCCCCTGAAGATCCCCAGCTCCACCCTGACCTGCTGAATCCAGAGATGTGAGGTCAGGGCACTGCCCTTGCATTCTCGAACATTCTTCAATACCCAAGTTGGAGGACCACTGGCACTGACTGGCACCCCACTTCTCTGCTAGGAGCCCTTCTTCCCCGGGATGAAGGGAGGCTTCTCAGGGAGGAAATGCAGCCTGGATACTTGGACACCAGGGAGGGCGGAAGATGATGGCTCCTCTGACAGCTCCCCCTCACCTCAGCTGGGAGGGAACGAGACACAGGACAGCAGAGTAGTGGTTCCAAGTTTAATCAAGGATGCGAAGGGGGCTGCACTGCCACTCAGTGAGGACCCCAAGGTGGTGGGCAGCCTGGGCCCCACGTTGAGCATTTGCTTTTTGCAATTGAATAGAGGAACATAGCATAACCAGAAACAGTGTTAAGGCCATCCTGCCCCCAGCCTGGACCTGGGTGGCAAGGAGGGACACAGGGGCAGCTCAGCTGACTAGGCCTTCTCTTTGGGACAGGTCACCCCCACCCCTTCCGTCTGGGAGCCTCCCCACTCACCTGCCCTTCTGAAGTCAATTCCTAAAGGGGAGGGGAGTCTGACAGGGACAGCTCCAACTAGGGGCAAAGAGGAGGCCCCCAGTGGTGAAGAGCTCCCCTCAGCCATTTTGGGAACAATAAATACTGTGACGTCAGCAGGGTGGGGCACCTGTTGGCAGGCTGACAGCAGGGAGCAGAGTCTGTGGGCCCAGCCACCCATCCCGCCCCACCCGACCCTGCAGGCCAGGCCTGAGCCACCCACATCCCTCACTCCGTGCGCAGGATGATGTGGATGCCGGAATCCGTGAACACGGGCCCGCTCATCTCCCCCGTCCGCAGTGCAAAGGAGGCATCTTCAAATGGCTTCTGCATCTGACCTGGGGAAGTGTGAGCGATGGTGTGTGGGGGTCAAGACCCGGCCGCAGGCCAGGACCAGGTGGAGCGGGCAGATGGGACTCCCACCTGCGCTGAGCCTCACGCTCATCCATCACATGGTTTATGGCCCTGTCAGTGGGGCGGCGGGCCATTAAGAAGGCCCCAGGAAGCCTGAGGACAGCATGAGGGATGGCAGGCAGAGCTGCTGCCACTGCTGTGCACTTGGGAGGCACATTTTAGTGATGAACTCGTCTCCCTGGGCCCCCGTTCCCAGCCCCTGCCGCATCATCTGTCCTGCCTGCCTCCTGGGGCACACAGGCAGCTGACAGCCCCTTGCTGGCTCTTCCCACACTCCTCACCCCATCCTGGGCCCCTCCCTGATGCTCTGCAGACCCCAAGGTGGAGGGGGAAGAGGAAAGAAAGGAGGAGGAGGAGGTGGCCTGATCCCCTCTGCTCCCCCCTTTCCACTGCCTGAGCCCCATAGGCTTAAACTCAGGGCTGCTGAGCTGAACTCTCCTCCCCTCACCCCTGTGGGTGGTGCTGGGAGGGGCATTCTTGGGGACCCAGCCTTACACCCCCCAACCAGAGGAGAGGCACACGGCAGCCAAGTACCTACCCTGCCGTGTCCCTGATGGGGACAACTGCATCGAGGGACCCACAGACGGACTCCCCACCACAGGGGGGAAAGGAAGCCAGGCAGAGGGCTCTGCAGCCCAGCCAACCCCCCCAGCATTGGGAGTCCCTCTGGGGCCTGCGGGACTGTGCTGCCACCTGGTGGACCCTGAAGACCTGCACAGCCGGGGCTACCCCTCCCAACCTCCCCCTGGCAGAGGCATCCCAGCGGCTGGGACAGAGGCTCCTCTAGGGCCAGGTAGTGCCCACTCCTTGCGCACCTCTGCTGAAGGCACCCAGGTCTCCCCTGGCCTTGGCCGAACTGCAGTCGCTGAACTGTGAGGCCAGAGATTCAAAGTCTTCCTCTCCTGACTTGATCTTCTGGATGTAGCCTGTGGACATACAGGGAGACCTCTCGTCAAAGGCAGGGTGGGATGGAGTGGGGGACTCCTGATGGAGGGGGCACTTCCCTCGGAAAGGAGGCACGCAACCCCTGCCCTATTTGCAAGGGTGACCACTTGCCCCACACACATTCATGAACACCCCCCCGCCCCACCAAGTGTGCGCCCCCTGACCTTGTGGCGGCTTCAATAGCCACACTGGTCTCAGAGCCCGTTCCCCCACCCCAGCTCCCTTTGCCACTCCTACCTCCCGCCCCCTACAGACATAACATGAACACAACATGACCTTTTCCATACCCCAACACGTATTTTGGGGAAAATCTTTACCTCTAGGCCCTGTTGGGGAGGAGGGCAAAAAGCAGGGCAGATACTGAAGAGGGATGCTGGGACCCAGGGCCCTGCCAAGATCCTACAGGGCACTGATGGGGAAATTTTCTAGAAGTTTCCAGGAGAAAGGCAGGAGGCTGGGGCACCAGGCCAGCTCTGCCACAGGAGCTGTTGGCGGATCCCCTGGGCCTCAACTGTCCAACCTATCAAAACTGGGAGGAAGGCCCAGGCTGCTAAGTGGGGCGTCGTGAAGAGACCACAAGGCAGCCGAGACAGGACATGTGTCATTTCCATGGACATGGCCCCACAGCAGCCGACACCATTCTTGCAGCTGCTCTAAAAGGCTGTGGTGGCATCACACTGGATGCATCCTGTGTGTGGTACAAACTGCTTCTACTGGGGACTCATCTCCTGGGGGCGGGGGGTGGGGGAAGGCTGAGGCTGCACTGAGCACCTATATGACTCACATGTGGGGAGCAGGGCACATAGGAAGGCTGTGTTTGCGTGGTGAGGAAGAGCACCCTGTTGCTCCTGAGTCCAGGTTCCAGGCAGGAGCCCCTGGAGCCAGAGCCCACCCTCTCCTCCTCGAAATGCCCCAACCTGCTCCAACCAGCTGCCCCAGCGCTTGAAGGAACATTCCTGCCAGTCTTGTCCCTGCACCCACAGGCGCAGCCACGGGGTGGGCTCCCAGGACATGCAGCTCCAGACCACCCTGGTCTCACGTGGCCTCCCTGACAGCTACTCTCCTGGGGACATTCTGCACACCCACCCAGCCCACCCCGGGTGTGAGGATCACCCTGTCATGCCTGCTAGTGGGCTTCTGCACACCACCCTCCACTGCTCCTGTCTGAGCACCACAGGGACGCTGTTGATTAAGCCACCTGGCGAACTGAGGCCCAGACACCCAGCCGGGGCCATCTGCCTGCTGAGCTCGTGCAAACTCCGCTATGACCACAACTGAAACAGCACAACTGTGACAACACACCTATCACCCCATCCTGTCCCACACCATGGCAGCACCCGGGGTCCTGGTATCTGGTCCACTGGGCGGCTTCCACTGCTGTCCCTGTCACCCTGTCATCCCCATGTCCCGACCATCCCTCTGCTGCTGGCCCATTAGTCATCTGCCAGCAGACCACAGTGACAGCACAGTGTGCCTGCCATGGAGACTGACAAATGTCAGGTGTTGTCACAATTCTCCCATCCACAAGGGCCACGCGTCTCAGTGATAAGACTCCCCTGTTTCTGTGTGACTTGCCCATCCCTGGGCTATCCCGCCTGTGTATCTTGTCATGGGACAGGCTGCCTGGTCAGAAAAGCTTGCCAGTGCGACATGAGCCCCACCCTCCATGGGCAGGGGTGGCTTCTGCCTGCAATGCCCCTGCTGGGGCTGGCCATGCCCGCTGGGGCTGCTAGGTGGCCCCCCAGTGCCAGCTGCACCCATTAGTGATCCAGCCTGAACTGGACATCACCGAGACTTCTCTACTCCCTGGACTCTGAGCTATCTCTTCACCTCACCTGGGCAGCCTCAAGATTCTTCCTCCTTTCCCTTGTCTGGACCTCAATTCGCTGGCCAGAGAATCCTGTGCATACAGTGCTCCCTGCTGTAACCTGCCCGCCTCCGGGCACAGGCCCTGCACCTGCAGAGCCGAGCCCAATACAGCACCACCTTACCGCATCCTCCAGGAGCCGACGCCGTGAGTCAGCAGGGATCCCTGAGACTAGATGGCCTGGCTGTGGTACACACAGATATCAGCCCAAAAATCAAATAAAAGCCAAGTTTCTGCCCGCCATAGTTCATAGCACCCAAATCTTCCTCTGATCAGCCAACTCTCAGGAAACGTTCTGCTTGGACAGGAGCCTCAAGTGACTTAAAAACAAACAAACAAACAAAAATCACTGCTTTCTCATCTCCCCTTTCTTGAAGCTGCCCGTCAGGAGTCTGGCCACAAGCCAAGATGCAAGGGAACCCTCAGGCCCCTGTGCATCCCCTGTGCTCAGTATTACCCCAGCCCCGGTGACAGCCCTCCCAGTCTGCCCTGCCCCTGCCACCTCGAGGCCTTTGCTTAATGGTCTCTTCCCATAGGAAGCTCATTTGTTGTCCTCTGGCCTCATCCAGGAGTCTTTCCTAAGACCCCGCTGTGGGAGGTGCCCCCCTACATTTGCCAGTATCCCATCTGTGTGTCACCTGCCTCAGAGTGGGAGGGCAGGGCCAGTAGGCCTTGCTCGCTGCTGTGTTCCCAGCACCTGGCCCTGTGCACAGAACAGGTGCTTGCTAATGCTGAAGGAATTCATGAATAAATGAGACAGAAACAGGCCACAGAGAAGGAGGGAGAGGGATCCACCCCTCCGCTCCTTAGACAGAAATGCTGGAATCTCATGTCTCTTTCCTCTGTGCCTTAGATCCAAATGCTCAAGGGGGGAGGAAAAGGAAGCACATACCAAACACCCTCTGCCACCCTCCTGGCGATGCCCTGACCTAGCCGGCCTGCCTCAACACCCCTCACCGAGACCGCACTCCATCCAACGGGCACTCTAGGTGAGAGGCAGATCCTGGGGGGCAGCCTCTCAAGGAGTTCCCCATCTGAAGCAGGGAACTTTTACCTGATTTGGGGAGTTGGGGGGCCTTTGAAACTGGCTGCATGACAGAAGTGCACCTGTCGCTGCTGGGAGGTCACAGGCTGGCCTGCTCCATGCGTCTCTGAGGCCGAGGCGGGTAAACTCTAGACTCCCCCACTGTTGTATTCAGATCTCAGCTCTACCCATCCCGAGCTCTGTGACCCTGGTGGGTGACTGCCTCTCGGAGGCATACTTGCCTGACCTGTAAAATGGGCTATTTATAGCAGCTCCCACCCTGGAGGGCTAGCAGGAGGGACAGTTACTGCTGGAAAATGCCTGGTGCAGCGCAAGCCCCTGACAGTTACTAGCTGTCAGTCCATGTGGTAGGGATTGAACTGTGTCCCCCCCCAAGTTCGTATGTTGAGGCCTCAATCCCCAAAATGACTGTGTTTGGAGACGGGCCTTCATGCAAGTAATCAGGGATAAATGAGGTCATAAGGGAGACCCCCTGGTCCCATAGGATTAGGGTCCTTATAAGAAGAGACACTAGAGAGCTCCCCCTCACTCCTCACATGCACATGCCATGGAAAGGCCACGTGAGTGCACAGTGAGGAGGCAGCTGCCTGCAAGCCAGAAAGACAGTCTTCACCAGAAACTGAATCGGTCAGAACCTTCATCTCAGACTTCTAGCCCTGGAACTGTGGAAAATAAATACCCAGCCTGTGGTATTCTGTTACAGCACCCCAAGGTAATACACCACAATTGTTTAGGGAAAGTGAGTAAACAAATCAGTTTGTTTCTAAGATGTTGCTTTTTTTAAAGCAGGGGAGGGGCAGAGGGAGAGGAATAGAGAATCCTAAGCAGGCTCCACACTCAGCCTGGACCCCCAACGTGGGGCCCCTGAGATCATGACCTAAACTGAAATCAAGAGTTGGATACTTAACCAATTGAGCCACCCAGGCACCCCTAGAGAGGTTTAGAGACAGACAAGGGAAGGGGCCTGGACCAAGTAAAAGTGGACAGGATTAAATCTGCCCAGAAGACCGAAGATCCAGCAGGAGGGGCCCAGAGACACCTCAGCCTGAAGACAGTAGACTGGAAGGGACTCGCCAACCTGGGGTGGGGACGCTAGGGCAAAGGGGCTCACTGACCCGCAGACCCTGGGAATGAGCATGTTTGAGGAGATTGCTACTCACACCAGGGCCTCCCTGGGATCCTTAGGTCCCAGGCATGTGGGGCTGGAGGGATGGGGAGCAGGTGGAGAGGGCTTCTCCACAGCCTGGCCTCCTTAGACAAGGACACTGGCAATGACAGGCAGCTGGTCCCCAGATCCCTGGCAGGGCCTGGCCACAGCCCAGCAGCTGCAGAGGAAAAGGAGCCTCAGCAGAAAACGCGGACATGCTGGTTCTTATTGCAGGCAGCCTGTCCCCTCGGGGCGATGGACCTAAATGGGTACTGATGAGACTCGAGCCCAAATCCTGATCTCCTGATCACCTGGAACAAGCCCAGGACAGGGGGAGCGTCCACTTTCACAGAAGAGAAAAACAGGCCTGGACACCCGAAGCTTGCTGACAGGGCACATGAGTGTCTGGTTACAAAGCATTCCGTGGCCTGGGCCATCTCCCAGCTTTCTCCTAATGACCCCTGAGGGGTCTGTCCCAGCTCATCTCAAGACACTGAGTAAACAGGCCAAGGTCACCAGAGGGTCTCCATGCTGAGCCCACCAGGCTCCTGAGTCCCATCCAAGTCCCACCAGGCTCCCTAGTCCCTGCTCAGAGCTCTTTCAAGGAAGGAGCAGATGCCTTGTCCTGACCTGGGCCCTCAACCACACAGGCCTGAATGACCAGGGTCCTGTGTAGATGTTAAGCGCTGGGCACTGAGCCCACTGCTCTGTTGAGCCGTCAACCGCTGGCCGGCCCCTGGGTCTCATGTCCTATCCCCATTCTACAGATGATGCAGCCAAGGCTCTGAGATACTTGCTCAAGGCCACACAGCTGGCACCAGGCTTTATCTGTGTGTGACTCCAAGATGAGCCACACTAGTTGTGACCTCACCCTGCCCCACCCAGCTAACCCGTTACCATATCCTCCTGAGTCTGCCTCCTGACCTCTTGGGAATCTGCTCCCCTCTCCCTGGTCAGTCACATCACACTGCCTGTAGCTGCAGCTCTGCCCACAGCTCCCCCGGGCCATCTGCACAGATACATGCATGTTCCAGCCCCTGCTAACACTCCAGAGTCTACACCGACTCCAGGGCCTGACAGCTTCCTGGGAGCACGTCCCAGATCCCCCTTCTCCAAGACCTAACTGACTCAGCAGCCCCAGGATCCTCCCACAGTAACAGCCCACCAGGCGCACACCTATCCATCCTGGAAATGGGGAGGCATCCTCAGTTGCCCCTCCCAGGCAGTCCCCGAGGCCAAACAGCCTATCTTCCCAGCCATGCTCACTGCTTCGGCCTCCTGCCATCTCTTGCCAGGACTGTCCCAAAGGTCTCTGGCTCTGGCCTGGCTGTTCTGCAGAACTAGACCCTCGCCCAGATGGTCCGCCTCTTGCCCACTCTTGTGGGTCCCCAAGCCTCAGAACAGGGACCACCTGAGCTGGGAGGACCCAGGTCACCCCTTGATTCTCTGGGCATTCTCCACTAACCTCCTCCTCTTCCCTGGGGCAGCATACCCCTCCCCCCAGCTGCTCAATGTTAGATCCAACCAGCCTGGGCTCTGGGCCTCCCAGCATCCCTGGCCCTTGACACTCCCCACACTGCTCTCTCCTGATAGCAAGGCACTGCAGGACCAAACCCCCAGTCAAATGTGGTCAGCTTTCCTGCTGTCTCCAGAAAGAACCCGGACTCTTCGCTCACTCAGGGCCCCCCCCCTCAACCTTGCTGGGAGAGGTCTCATCCTCCTCAGTCCCCTGCACAGCCTTCCCCAGAGTCCAAGCTACGGCCTTGCCGAGGCCTTTACTTCTGGCTCCCTGCTGTTCATGAAACAAGGCCGTGAGGACAGAGTGTAGGCCAGGCTGTGTGTAGAGTGGTGGGAATATGGTGGGAAGAGAGCCAGTCCCTGCCCTCACAGAGTTCAGGAGGCGAGCTCTTTAACCTGCCTTCCAGAATCTGCGCATGAGCTCTGCTCCTCTCTATGAGGCTGCCGTGTGAGGCTTGCAGGGGCCAGGACACTGCAGGAAGTGTGTGGGTGTAAATAATATCCTGCAGCCCAAATACCGGACCAAGTAATATGACAGTAAAACAACCGCCAACACTGACCGGGTCTGCACTTTGCAAGGCCTGTGCTCCTAACAACAATCATCATGACCGTTAGCAATTAGAGGACATTTACTAGACACTAGGAACTGTTACTCATGCTTTACATTCATGCTTTTTACTGCATGAGGTCAGAGTCTTCACAACTGTCCTAGGAGGTAGGTTCTATCATCAAAACACGAATCTTACAAGTGAAAAGACAGGTTCAGAGATGTTAAGTAACTTGCTCAAGGTCACACAGCCAGGGCTGGGCAGTGCCAGATAGGAACCCAGGCCGTCGGGGTCTGGGTGAGGCACAGGTCATATGGGGTAAGAGCAGCCCAGGAAGGGTCTGGGGTCTGTGGTGCCAGAGTCTGAATGATTAAACCACACGTGAGATCCAGCCCAGCACTGTCCAGCAGAACTTCCTGTAAGGATGGAAAAATTTTATATCTGCGCTAAGATGGCAGCCACTAGCCACCTGTGGCTGCCAAGCACTTGAAGTGTGGCCAGTGTAAGGAACCAATCTTGAATATGGCTTAGTTCTAATTAATTTAAATAGTAACAGCCATGTGTAGGTAGTGGCAGCAATACCAGGAAGCTCCATACCAGGGTTCTGCAACTTATGGCCCTAGTGGGCTAAATGCTGCTGATTTCATAGTTTTCTTGGCACCTACACACCAGGTATGGGCACGTATGTGACAACACCCATTTTACAGAGGTGAAAACTGAGTCTCAAGATGACACAAGCTCCCCCTGGAGCTTACAGGGCATAGCCACCATCTGAACCCAGGGCTGCCAGCCCCCAAGGCTGGATCCTCCTCTCCTAACCCGGCTCACCCTCAAATGCCAAATAGAAAGAAAAAGGAGAGGCAGCTGTGCAGTCCAAGCTCGTGTCACGTACAGGCAGTTCGGTGGCAGCCAACGCTGACAGCTGAGTTGGCTGGGGTGCATGGCCTGGTGTGATTTCTACGAGGCTGGCTCCGGCTCCCCATGAGGGGACAACCTCTCCCCACATTCCCCCCACTCCAACCTGCTTCCAACTCTGCTCACCATTAATCAGCTCCAGGGCCTCCTCCTTGGTCCTGGTGATCTTCTCCTGTCGCCAGGATGAGGGCCGCCGGGACTGGCTGTGCTTGACAAGCAGGTGCGAGCAGCGGACCCTGGTGGGCTCCCCTTGTCCATTTTTGCTGCCACTGCTGCTGTTGCCACTCGGCCGCTCCCACTGGCTGGCGTTAGTGATGTGATTGAAGTAGTATACCCGGCCTGGAGGAGGGGGGATACAGGAATTCAGCTGGGACCTGCTCAAAGGACACCACCTGGAGGCCAAGATGACGGACCGGCCAATGGGATGCCTTCATTCAACAAATCTCCTGAGTCCACCTCGAGCTACAGGCCCCGAGGGAGCCAGCATTCTAGATGGGGATGGGCAGGCCCCAGACAAGCAAAAAAGACCATGTCATAACTTCAGTTATTAGTGACTTCGAGGAGGAAAACCACCCAGAGTGACAGGAGAGACGAAGCCGGTGTGGGGACAGGCAGCCAGGCTGCCTGTTCAAGTCTGGCTGTCACTCACTGTGTGAGCTAACCTCTCTGGGCCTTGATTTTGTCACCTGTAAAATGCAGATAACAACAGTCCCTGCCTGTAGGGTTGTGCTAAGGACTGAGTGAGCTCACAGCGGTAACACACTTAGACTAGTGCCCAGTACACATTAGGAGCGTGACAGCTATCATCTCCCTGTAGACGACAGAAGTGAGGCCTCACCTTCCACACCTTTGGAATGTTTCCTGAGTGTACATTTGGCCCCAGGCACACATGGCTGGAGGCAGGAATTATACCCAGGTTGCCAAACATGAAAGCTCTGTTCTTAACCCGCACCCAGTGTACAGCGCTGCACAACTATGGACCAGCAGTACAGGGGGGTCAAACGTTATCCAGGGCCCAAGGAGCCACAAGAGAGAAGATTGAGGTAGAACCCAGGAGAGCCCAGGGCTGAGATTTTTGCACGACTGGCACCCAGCACTGTGAAGCACTGAAGGTCACCCCTGAGGAAGACCATTAGGGTGGAGCCGAGCAGATATGGCCAGAGAGGGGGCCCAGAACGGGGCAGAGCATCAGATTCATGCTGTCAGCTGTGGCCACGGAGCAGGGCTGGAGCGAGCTCAGTGAGAGCTGAGCCAGTGACTGACCCTAAAACCTTGCAATGGCCTCTCTCTCCATGAACCTTGGTTTTCTCATCTGAAAAGTGGGGGTGAAGCAAGAGATTAAGGACATAACTTCCCGGGGCTAATGTGGAGAACAGTGATGATCCGTGCAAAGTGCTCACCAGAGGGCCTGGCCTTCAATGAGCAGATATCACTGTGACTGTGATTTTTATGGGCTGGGGAGGCAGTGCGGTGAGATGCTGGGCCTGCTCCTCACTGGTCTGCAGTGACAAGGGCAGGCGGGCTCTGCTGTCAGACTGACCGGACTCTAATCCAGCCCCCACCCCCTGAAATGAATGACCTTGGGGGAGCTCCTTAAGTTTTCTGACTTCAGCTTCCTCACCTGCAAAACGGGGTGATAACTATCCACCTCCCAGAGTTGTGGTCATTCAGAGAGAGAGAGAACACACTCCAAACACACTTGGCACAGGGCTGGGCGGTAAGACGAGCGTGCCCGGTTACGGGTATTATTACTGTGGATAAGCCTCAGATCGGGCTCCCGGCACAGGGTCCATCCACCCGGCGGCGACGACAGACTCGGGTTAGGCGGGGATCGCCGGCGGGTTAGCAGGGGCAGGTTGTGGGCCCGAGGCCCGGCAACGCTCTGGGGCCACGCCCTGAGCGTGGGGTTGGGGTGTCCTTCCCCGGGGTGCCCCCGGGGCCCAGCAGGGTGCAGAGACGGTCCCCGGGGACGTCGGGTGCATTAGGCCAAAAGGTGTCAGCCGGATCGGCAGGGCCAGGGCCATCACCCGGGGGAGTGCGGCGGGATCCCCGGCCCCCCGCCCCCGCCCCCCCCACCCCCGGCAGCGCGCTGGGTCTCTCCGGCCCCGCCCCTTGCCTCAGTTTCCTCCGGCATCCCCGCTCCTGAGGTTCGCAGCCCCCACGGGGCGGGCCCGGGCCGTTACCCTGGGAAGACGCGGAGGAGCCAAGACCCCACGGGAATCGGGCGGCGGCGCCGCGCCCCAGGGGCGAGCTCGAGCCCTGCTTCCGCGGGCCCGCGCGGCCCCGCCCCAGCCCCGACCCCCGCGGCACCTGAGCTGCGGCTCATGCGCTTCTCCCAGCCGGGCGGCAGCTTCTCCTCGTCCGCCATCTTCCCTCCTGCCGCAGCGCCCGCTCCGCCTCCGCCGCACCGCCTATGCCGCCCGCACCCGCCCACCGCCGCCGCCGATTGGCTCGGCCCGCCTCGCCCCGGGGCCCGGCGACGATGCTCATTGGGCGCCCGAACAGTCCGGAGAGGCCTTCGGGCTTTCTATTGGGCAGCGGCGAGACTGGGCGGATCCTCCGCGCGTTCTGCCGGGTCCCGCCCCCGTACGGCCTCACCCGGGTCCCGCCCCCTTCCTCCCTCGGCCGCTAACTGGTAGGGAAGGCGCCGGAGCCCGTCCTTCTCCACAGCGCCCGGCGAGCTTCACAGAAGTCCGGGCACCTCCTTTGCGTCCTTCGCCGCAGGCCCCATCCGATTGGCTACTCCGGCAGTAGTTCCCGCCTTCCTAAGCCGTTCCCGGAGGCCCGCGCCCCCTTATGCGGAAGTGTCCGGGTGGTTTCGAGGTGACGGCAGCCCACGAGGTACTTGAAAGAGGCGGT
Source organism: Vulpes vulpes (assembly GCF_048418805.1). Taxonomy (NCBI): domain Eukaryota; kingdom Metazoa; phylum Chordata; class Mammalia; order Carnivora; family Canidae; genus Vulpes; species Vulpes vulpes. The sequence continues at coordinate 103,418,388 of NC_132788.1, read as the reverse complement.
GCTGCCTTAGCTGTTGCCGTAGCAACGCAGTTGCCTTGGTGATGAGCCGCGAAGAAGCCTAAATTTGGCTCCTCCATCCTCCTTCTCCCCACCTGTTTCCTCCAGATGTCCAAAGCTGACCCCCCACTTTTTTTTTTTCTTTTGCGAGACTAACCCTTTCCCTGTGCCACTGACCAAACATCTTCTACTTCCTTTGGAACCTACTTTATTCTCTCGGTCTGGCTCCTGCCTCTGTCCTGGGTGACTGGTGGGTGTTGGCATGGCCACTTAGCTGGTGACACAGGAGGATGCGCCTGTAGGAGGATGATGAGCTCAGTTTGAATCGTCTTAAAATTGAGTGTGCGGCACCTGTGGGACTCTGGGGAGGTGCCTGGGGACAGGCTGGAGATAGATAGGAGAGGCAAAGACACCAACAAGGAAGAGTTCAATGATAGTTCATCTATAACTAGACCCCTATGTGACCATTAAAAAAGAATGAGGCGGGGATCCCTGGGTGGCTCAGTGGCTTAGCACCTGCCTTCAGCTCAGGACGTGATCCTGGAGTCCCGGGATCGAGTACCACATCGGGCTCCCTGCATGGAGCCTGCTTCTCCCTCTTCCTGTCTCTGCCTCTCTCTCTGTGTGTCTCTCGTGAATAAATAAAATCTTAAAAAAAAAAAAAAAGAAGAAGAATGAGGCACAGTCATATAAAACATGGGGAAACATGTCTACAAGAAATAGGATATAGTAGGTTAAGAGCATTCAAGAGCCAGATCGCTTGGGTTCAAAGCCTGGCTATGACTTTGAAGAAACTAATCTCTGTGTTTCAGCTTCTCCATCTGCAAATGAGAATAAGAAATATACATATATCTCATACATACCTTTGATGCAAAGATTAAATGAGTTAATCTGTAGAATGCTCTCCAAACAGCATCTGCCTCATAGCAAAAATATGTTTGATGAGTGAAAAGTAAAGCTAGTCACTGTACAGTGTAGCAATTATAGTATGTATGAAAGCATAACAAATCAACAAACATTAATTGAAAAGAATTAGATTACTTATAGAAAGATATCAAAGCATTAAAAAAACATAAAAAGGAAGCTGCAGAATATGTATAATTATCTTAATTGTGTAAAAACTATATACCAAAATCTCTGGATTCATTCAAATATGTTAATGAATGCACTGATAATTCAGGTGAAGGAAAAATTGAGAATCTTATGTTTCAATATAACATTTTGATTTTTCTTACAAGCACATATGATAATCTTAACCATAATATTTTTTAAAAAATGATTTTCAAGGTGTCTGGGTGGCTCAGTCAGTTAAGCCTTCGGCTCAGGTCATGGTTTCAGGGTCCTGGGATTGAGCTCTAAGGTGAGATCCTGCTCAGTGGGGAGTCTGCTTCTTTCTCTCCTTCTGCCCCTGCTCATGCTTGCTCTTTTTCTCTCTCAAATAAATAAAATCTTCAAAAAAAAAAAAAAAAAGATGATTCTTGACTTAGTGCAGAGTTATAAAAATAATGTAGATTTTTCATATACCCTTTACCCAGCCATCCCTTATATTAACATCTTATATAATAACAGAATGGAGGTGGGGCTCCTGGCTGGCTCAGTTGGTGCAGGATGTGACTCTTGGTCTTAGGGCTGTGAGTTCAGACCTACATCATGTGTAGAGATCGCTTAAAAATAAAGTCTTTAAAAATAATAGAACAGAGATCACGAGGGATCATTTTTGTTTCCCTGGGGGCATTTGGCATTTTTGGTTGTCACAAATAGTGGGGAGGGAGATGCTACTAGCATTTAGTGGGTAGAAGCCAGGAATGTTGTTGAACATCCTATAATGCACAGCAACTCCAACAAAGAATTATCCGCCCCAATGTCAACAGTGCCAAAGCTGAGAAACCTTGCCCTAGAATAATTATCAAACATTTGTAAATACTATTGGAAATCAACAATAGTACAATACTATTAATTAAATTAGACTTTAGAAGAGAATTTCCTGTTTTCCCACTAATATTCTTTTTATGTTCCAGGACACACATTTGTCGTGTGTCCTTAGTTTCCTCCAGTTCATGACATTTTTTTAGGTCTTTTCTTGTCTTTCATGACCTTTGATACTTTCAAAAAGCATAATGTCCCTCATTCTGATGTTTTGTCATGATGGGGTTTGTCTGGTATTCTCTAATGATTTGAGGTTACATGTTATTGGGAAGTATATCACAGAGACAAGGTGTCCTTCTCAGTGCCTCATACCAGGTGATCAATGAGAAGGTGTCCTTCTCAGTGCCTCATACCAGGTGATCAATGATATTGATCAATGATATGTTTTACTGATTGTATTAAGGCATATTTTCCTGCATAACAAATTACCCTACAATTTAGTGGATTAACATTTAGTATTTCATAGTTTCTATGGAATCCAGGCACAGTTTAGCTGGTGTTAGCAGGAATGGCTGTGGTCTCATATGAAGGCTTGACTGGGGCAGGATCTACTTCTAAGCTCCTTCATGTGGTTGCTTGCAGGATTTACTTGTGAAGGGGGTGATGGATGGCTGAGGAACAGAGTTCCTTACTAGCTTTGGCTGGGGGCCTCTCCGTGAGGCAGCTGGCTTTCATCAATGAGCAAGTGAGAAAGCAAGACAGAAGCCACAGTCTCTTTGCAACTTAATCTCAGAAGTGATATCCAATCACTTTTGCCATGTTCTATTTTGTTAAAAGCTAGGTCTGGTCTATGCTCAAGAGCAAGGGATTACACAAGGTTGTGAATACCAGGACAAGAGGATCATTAGGAACTACATTAGAGTCTGCCTACCATACTTGTGATGTTATTAACTGATCATTTGGTTAAGGCAGTATCTAAACTTACAATTTTCCTCCTTGTAATGAATACTTTCTGGGAGATACTTTGAGGCTGCACAAATATCCTACTTCTGCTTAAACGTTTACCAATGGCTGCCAGTTTTTAGCATCTGTCAGTATTTCTTTATCTACAGCAATTAATTACTATGGTAATGGTGATTACCATTACTATGATGGTAATCATATGATTACTATGCAGTGATTTATTATTTTCCTCTTCTCCATTTAACTGCAATCCTTTTATAATGAAGAGTTGTCCCTTGTTTATTTACATTCAATTATTTATTGATATTGATATAAGTGTGGGCTCAAAGATACTTATTTTATCCTATTGATTATAGTCCAATACTATTATTATCTGGTTGTCCAGGTCGTTCCAAATTTGGAAACTGTGAGCTTGTTCACAGGTTGGCTTCTGTGCCCTTTCTATATGCTCTCATCCTTTCTATTTGGAGCACTTCCTACTACCTGGCCCAAGATATTCCAGGCTCAGCTAGTATATTCTCTATCCTAGTTCTGGAACCAATCACTTCTGGAAGGCTTGGCTCCTTTCATTGGAGAATATTTAGAAACTTAAGATCTAGGTGCTGGGTATACCCATTGCTACTGGGGTGTCACTGCTTCTGGTCCAAGAGGATAAAGCAAGGAAATAAATGTATGTATACATACATATCTGCATTTCTGTATACATACTAATACCTCCAACTCTAATCCAGCCTCATAGGGTTTATTCTAACCACTTCCTTTCACCCCACCTTGTTTTGTTTATAACTTCTTTCTCCAGCAGTGAGAAATCTGGCTCTATCTATAATATATTTACCTGTTTGTTCAACCATATGTGTGGTTATAGATGTACAAAAGTAGTTCCAGAATTGCTCAATCATAATGCTGTGAGGAATTTATTTAGAGTACAGTGTTTGTGTATGACTCTTTTTGTCTCTAGCCTTACAGTATCCAGTCAAAATACTTTTCCAAAGTTACTAGGTCAGCTCCTTTCTTCCCCACCCCTTTTGGTGTGGTCATGTGATTCACTTGTAATACAAGCAGATTCATCTGACAGCCTGCACTCTTTCTTTCTTCCTACATCCTAGTTGACAAAATAAAGTCCTCATCCACTACCACAGTTCTACACAAGCGAGTACTATCATCACAAAACCCCCTCTGTACTGTCTTTTTATATAAAGCAAAACAAGCAATTATCAATAAACTAATGAAAAAGAATGAGAATAATTTATATGGAACATGAAAAATAAAGCATAAAAAAGCAAGTGATTGGGGCATCTGGCTGACTTGGTCAGTACAGCATGTGACTCAATATTGAGGTGATGAGTTCGAGTCCCACATTGGGAACTTAAAAAAAAAAAAAGCACTGAATGGTATATATTACAGAATGCATAATTAGGGACGCCTGGGTGGCTCAGCAGGTAAGCGTCTGCCTTTGGCTTAGGTCGTGATCCTGGAGTTCCGGGATCAAGTCCCACATTGGGCTCCCTGAAGGCAGCCTGCTTCTCCCTCTGCCTGTCTCTGCCTCTCTCTCTCTGTTTCTCTCATGAATAAATAAAATCTTAAAAAAAAAAAAAAAGAATGCATAATTAACCCAACTGTATAAAAAGTATAGGTTATATTTCAGAAAATTTCTGGATTTACTCAAATATGTTAAATATGTTAAAAATTACCACTGGGAGGGGGGGTGTTAAGAAATAAGAAACTTTTTTTTTTTTTGCTTTTAAAAAATTTTTTTTTATTTATGATAGTCATACAGAGAGAGAGAGAGAGAGAGAGAGGCAGAGACATAGGCAGAGGGAGAAGCAGGCTCCATGCACTGGGAGCCCGATGTGGGATTTGATCCCGGGTCTCGAGGATCGCGCCCTGGGCCAAAGGCAGGCGCCAAACCGCTGCACCACCCAGGGATCCCAGAAATAGGAAACTTAACGGACACCTGGATGGCTCAGCAGTTGAGCGTTTGCCTTCAGCTCAGGGCATGATCCCAGGATCCGGGATGGAGCCCTGCATCAGGCTCCCTGCGAGGAGCTGCTTCTCCCTCTGCCTATGTCTCTGCCTTTCTCTCTCTGTGTCTCTCATGAATAAATAAATAAATCTTAAAAAAAAAAAAACTTAATTTTGAACAAAACATTTAAATTATTTTTAGAAGCAAATATTAGTATGGTCCTCTTAAAAATAAAATTGAAGTTTCTATAAATGCATTGGAAAAGACGTGACCTCAGGAGAGAGAATGGGACAAAGGTTTTACTTTCAGCCTGTACTTTTCTATGCTGATTTGAAATTAACAAGTAACCACCTTATCAAGGTTGTGCTACATTAAAAAAAATTGGGGGGGGGTATTTTTAAGTAGACAAATACGGGGGGAGACAACTTTAACAGTAGGAAGATCAAGGTATCAGGAAAGAGACATTCCTGACATCAGGAGGAAGCTAGTCCTAAGGACAGAAGGGAAGCCAAGATGGCAGGTAGGGAGGCATCTAACAGAGACCAAGGAGAGATCATCATCCATGAACTACATGCCAGTAGGACCCTAGGCAGCTGGAAGGTCTGCATCCCAAGAAGCTTGGTAGGGAAATTAAGGCAGAAGACTAGTTGGAGCTTATGAAGAAGGCTAGACTTGAACATGTTAATGTACTTCAGGAAATCAGCCAGGTCAATACAGGAGAGGGGGAAAAGGATGGGGCAAGCTTCTGGGTGAAACTCCTGAGAAAGGCTCCAGAATACAGCTCTGAGGAAGGATCAACATTGATCCTGGGGTCTGTGGCCCAGGGAACACAGATGGAGTGTTTGGTGTCCTGTCTACTCACACCTGGGGGAAGGCTGGAGACAGCTTTAAACACTTTGTGCCAGACATCCTGCTGTTTTAACTGCATTCTTGTTGAGATATGGGTGCCATCCTGGTTGTCTATTTTAGAGTAGGAAACCAAGGATCGGTGAGGGTGACTTCCTCAAATCCCATCACTAATGATCAAAGCTTAGCCTAAACCACAGTCTCTCTGTTCACTTGAATTTCCAAAATCCAAGGAACTGTGGCTGCTTAATCATGCCTTAGCTCATCTACACATTTCACAACAAGGCAATTAAGTAAACATTATCAGTTCCAGTTTGGATAAGGAAATGAAGGCGTAAACTACCCTGGCCCAGGATCACACCAGTGGCAGAGCTGGGATTCCAACCATAGTCGGTCTGAATCCAGAACCTGTATTCCTAACTACTGTATCTACTGTCCTTACCCAGACCCCCTTGGTCTATTAGGATGCCAATAATCTCACGGATCTCTCAACCTTCACAGACCCTTGGCAAATCCCAGAGCTTCCATTCAGGCTCCCAAGCTGCTGGCTTACTCTTCCCTCACTGATCCAGTTGGATCCTGAACTCTATTGAGCTGCTGGGTACCGAGAGTATAGTGACAACCCTCCCATGTTAGAAAAGACCTCATTCAAAGATGACAACAATGAAGCAACTTCTAAGATTTTATTAACATGAGTTTTTAAAAACAAGCATCTGTATCAGTGTGGGGGAGATGGTAGCGAAGAGGGGAGAGGAGCCAACAGGAGGGGAGAGGAGCAGCGGGGGGGTGGGGGGGCAGGCAGGACAGGACAAATGGAAGGAATTCTGCTCTATTGGTAATAAAGCTCCAGGTTCATCCCATCGTGGATTTCATCTGAAGTAAAAAACGTTAAGGAACTCTCACTGTGGGCTCCATCTCCACCCTCTCATCTAGCACAGATGGGTCAGGGTGGCCTGAGGGCTCCACGCAGGGCCAAGGGAACCATTTTGAACTAGGTCAATTTTGATTTGAAAAGAATCGGAACTATAAAAAAAAAACAAAGGTTCACGCTCCTGTTGCACAACAGACATGCCTGAGTCTCACTCCACCCTGACCACTTGTCCACACTCAGGTAGAGATCAGTAATAAATATTTAGACCTTCAAGTGTCTTCTAAGCCAAGCCAAAGCATTTCACCAACCACCCTCCACCCTAACCAACATGACATGGCTTCCATTTTCTTTCTTTCTTTTTTCTTTTTTTTTTTTTGGATCCCATTTTCCAAATGTTTACTGTGTGCTACATTCTAAGTTAAATATTTTATGTGCACCATCTCATACAGACTCCAGCACCGAACAAAGAGAACCAAGTCTGGTATACAGAGCCTTCCTTCCTCAAGAAGTCACGCAAAGGATACAGTCCCCCAGAGACACGTGGTCCTTGAAAATCGTGTACCTGTGGGATAGAAACCTTTTGAATTTGAAGTCTGAGGTGGATTTTCATGCAGGAGGCAAGCTAAGGAAGCTCTGCCTAAGCCCACAGGGCTCCCCCACCCAAACCTTCTGGCCCAGTCCCATCCAGTCCCCAGTTCCACCGCTGCACTCACCACTTCTTCAGGACGATCTTGTTCCAACGGGTGCCAGTTTGGGCTGCGATCAGCTTCTTAAGGTCCCCGATGGTATCATCAGTGCTGGGCGCAGACGAGTTAAGGAAAACGGAAGGGAGAACGGGGAAGAGGACATCCCAGGGCTGAAGGCGCCCTGCCAGGCCCCCACCCGCCACCCGCCCACTCCCCCGGGTTTAACTAAAGTCACCCTACAGCACACACGGAGATGCCTGCCTCACGTCAAGCACCCCAGGAACCACTGCCTCTCAGCCGCGGGTGGATACTTGCACTTAACGCGGACCTTCTTCCCTAGACGGTCGTTGCAAACAACCTCGATCATCCTGTCTGGAGCTACACACGGCGTGGGGTGGAAGGCAGCAGTCAGGACTTCAGGGGTCTCCCAGGAGCCAAGACCCCGGGTTTGAGTCTTACGTTCACCCCTCAACCTCCCAGATTCGCGGTCCTCCCAGGCCCCAACTCCCAGGACCGCGGACCCCAGGGGGCCGCGCCTCCCCGCTCAGGTCGCCTGAAGGCCCGGCCTCGCCTTTCGCAGACGCGCACACCCTTGATGGCCGGGTCCGTCCGCTCTCCCCGACTCTGAGCCTCTCCCACCAGCCCCTCACCTCGAATCGCCTGGAACCCGCCGACGCCACAAACTCCTCGCTCGAGGGCGGAGCCCGGGTCAGAGTAGACGCCGAGAGCCGGAAGCGGAAGTGAACAACCGGAAGCGCCCTCCCGCTCCCCGCTCAACACCGCTCCGGCTTTCTTCCGGTCCCAGGCAGGTTCCGAGCGCCGCTTCGGGGTCCCTAGTTTGGGCAGAGGATACGCGCCCGTCGATGCGTGGGGCCGCGTTGGGGTCCCAGTTTGTGCGTGGCCGGGGAAGGGGCGTGAAAGCAAAGTCAGAGGTCAGGGGCCGGCCAGAGAGATCCCCCTTCCGTTGGAAGGTGCGGGTTGCCGCGGCCTCGTGTGGCGTCTGGTGGGAACATCAGGGGAGCCCGGGGACGCCCCGTGGGGGTGGTGACTTTTCGTTCCGGAGCCCGACGGAGCCTCTCAGTGGAGCCTCAGCTTCAGGGCGAGGAGGAGCCTGGGTCAAGTCGTGCTGTCATCTCGGGCCCCCTGCCTTCACTGGGGGCGGGGACTTGGAAGCGTTTTGCCCACCCCTCCCTTTGGCCATAGCTTCCCCCCCTTGCACCCCGACACACACACCTGGGCGCAGACCACAGTCAGCAAAGCGGCCTCCTGATCACGTCCTGGATACAGCACGCACCAGTCCGGAGTCCAGTTCTCTCCTCTGCTGTCTCTGCCTCTCTCTGTGTGTCTCTCATGAATAAATAAAAATCTTAAAACATTTTTTATTTTTGGTAAAGGGCCGCCTAGGTGGCCCAGTGGTTGAGGGTCTGCCTTTGGCTCAGATCCTGGGATGGGGTCCCACATCAGGCTCCCCACAGGAAGCCTGCTTCTCCCTCTGCCTGTGTCTCTGTGTCTCTCATCAATCAATCAATCAATCAATCTTTAGAATGGAGTCCAAGTTGCACGCCAACCAGCATCATGGGCAAGTCAACTGGAAACGACAGGAGAGGGTGATTACCCGGGTTTGTGTGATTGAGGAAGGTCACCCCGGCCCTGCAGGGAGCACCTTGTACCAGATCTCAGCCTTGCCCTTCAGCCCCAGAGCAGCCCCTTCACTGCCAATGGAACCATTAGGCTGTTCTTTCTCTGCAGACAGGATTTTCCCAGTTTGGTGAGCCTAAAGGGATTCGCTCTGAAAATGAGCTGCTGCTTCCAATTTGCTCCATCCACCTTCTCTGTCTCTCTGTCTTTTAAAAAAGATTTGTTTATTTATTCATGAGAGATACAGACAGAGAGGCAGACACATAGGCAGAAGGAAAAGCAGGCTCCCTGCGGGGAATGTGATGTGGGACTCGAGCCCAGGACCTCGGGATCACACTCTGGGGACTAGGCTACCACTGCAGCATAGACACCCTCTCTTCCAGATTAAGGTGACAGAGGAAGGAGCCTCAGGAGATCGGATACCTCACTTTAGAGACCCCTCCTCACACCTTGGTAATTAGAATTCAGAACTTCCTATGGAGAAAAAAAAAAAGAACTTCCCATGAAAGGACTCAGTGAATGCCCCTTGAGGAACAAGGACAGCTCCATTCCCCTCTCTGAGCAGCAGAAGGTCAGTTGTTAGAGGTGCTGGGGTGGGGAGGAGGTAGGTGCTTCCCAGAAGGGAAGGTTGTGGGTCACAACCCAAGGAGCAAGCGAGGTAGGCCCTCTTTGCCCCCTTGTTCCCCAGGTTTCTGACCCAGAGGAAGGAGTTTATATATGAGGTTTCCTTCCCTCCACCCCTGTCTGCTGGTGGAACAGGAGATGGTACTTAGGAGCCCCCCTGTAACTCAGGGGGTGAGGGCAGGAGCACCTGGGTGCTGCTAAACTTAAAAGCAGTTGCTCCAAGGGTGCCTGGGTGGCTTAGTTGAGCATCTGACTCTTGGTTTTTGGCTTAGGTCACGATTTCAGGTTATAAGATCGAGCTCCACATTGAGCTGTGTGCTCAGTGCTGAATCAGCTTGGGATTCTCTCTCCCTCTGCCACTCTCCCCTACTCTCTCTCAAATAAATAAATAAAATCTTAAAAAGAAAAAAAAAAAAGGCAGGGCACCTGAGTGGCTCAGTTGGTTAAGCATCTGCCTTCGGCTCAGGTCCTGATCATGGGGTCCTGGGATTGAGCCCCACATTGGACTCCCTGCTCAGGAGGGAGTCTGCTTCTCCCTCTGGCACTGCTCCTGCTTGCACGCTCTCTCTCTCTCTCTCAAATAAATGAATGAATAAATATTTTGTTAAATATTACTTAAAGGACTCTGAGTGGCTCAGCGGTTTAGCGCCTGCCTTTGGCCCAGGGCGTGATCCCGGAGTCCTGAGATTGAGTCCCACGTCCGGCTCCCTGCATGGAACTGCTTCTCTCTCTTCCTGTGTCTGCCTCTCTCTCTCTCTATGTCTATCATGAATAAATAAATAAATAAATATTTAAAAAAGATTTAAATAAAGATTAGCTTATTTATTTGAAAGAGCACAAGGTGGTGTGGTAGAGATGCTGCACTGTGGCATCAGATCTGGGCCTGTGCCCCCTGACAAGTGACTTGACCTCTGTGGGATTCTTTTGGTTTTTCCACAGTTGCAGGATGGCTGCCAAAACATGAAGCATTTTTTTCTGTGCTTTTGCTGAGGAAAAATACCAAAGAGGTTGACTTATCAATAAACATTTGGAACTCACATTTTTAAATTATTTATTTATTTTTTCAAAAAGATTTTATTTATTCATGAGAGACACACAGAGAGAGAGAGAGAGAGAGAGAGAGGCAGAGACACAGGCAGAGGGAGAAGCAGGTTCCACGCAGGGAGCCCAATAGGGAACTAGATCCCAGGACTTCAGGATCACGCCCTGGGCGGATGGCAGGCGCTAAACTGCTGAGGCACCCAGGGATCCCTGGAACTTACATTTTAAAAATTATTTTATTTTATTTTTTAAAAAGATTTTTATTTATTTATTCATGAGAGACAGAGAGAGAGGCAGAGACACAGGCAGAAGGGGAAGCAGGCTCCATGCAGGGAGCCCGATGTGGCACTCGATCCCAGGACTCCAGGGTCATGCACTGGGCCGAAGGCAGAAGCTTAACCGCTGAGCCACCGAGGCATCCCTACATTTTTTTAAAAGATAAAAATTGCACATGGTAAAAATTTAAGCATTATAAAAGTATATATGGCAGCATAAAGACTTCTTGCCTTCAGATCACAGCCATCCCCAAAGGCAACTACCACTAAAAGTTTCCTTTAAGGGATCCCTGGGTGGCGCAGCGGTTTGGCGCCTGCCTTTGGCCCAGGGCGCGATTCTGGAGACCCGGGATTGAATCCCACGTCGGGCTCCCGGTGCATGGAGCCTGTTTGTGTCTCTGCCTCTCTCTCACTGTGTGCCTATCATAAATAAATAAAAAAAAATTTAAAAAAGTTTCCTTTAAAAAAAAGAAAAGATTTTACTTATTTGACAGCATAAGCAGGGAGAGCTGCAGGCAGCAGGAGAAGAAGGCTCCCCGCTGAGCGCAGGGCTTGATCCAAGGACCCTGGGATCATGACCCTGAAGGCAGATGCTCAATAACTGAGGCATCCCCCAAATTTCCATTTTATATACTTCCTGCATCTTCAAACGTGTGATATGGAACCTCCCAAGAAAATTATAAAACTTTTCAGATATTAACACATTTCAGTAGAGACTTTGTATTTTCAAGTAACATACAATATTTTAAGTTATATCAAAGGGCAGAAACGAATGACTTAGTTTTTTTGGTTTTGTTTTAAGACTTTTTAGTTTTTAAAGTAATCTCCACACTCAGTGTGGGGCTTGAATTCACAACCCAGAGATCAACAGTCACTTGCCCCACCAACTGAGCCATCCTGCTGCCCTATGGGTTTTTAAAAAGATTTTATTTATTTATTCATGAAAGACACACAGAGAGAGAGGCAGAGACATAGGCAGAGGGAGAAGCAGGCTCCATGCGCCATGCAGGGAGCCTGATGTGGAACTTAATCCTGGGACTCCGAGATCATGACATGAGCTGAAGGCAGACGCTCAACTGCTGAGCCACCTAGGTGTCCCAAGGTGCCCTATGAATGATTTAGGTTTTATACAGGCATTCATGTATAAAGGGTGAAATACATAATAAATTGTGTGTGCATTTTTTGGAAATATATGTATCTCCAATGAGATAAAACTATATATACTGATCTCTACACCTTCTGCTTTTTAAAGCAAACAGTATTCTGGAGATTGTTCCAGTTAAAGCAAACAGTATTCTGGAGATTGTTCCAAATAGCACAGAAAGACCTACCTCATTTTATTTATTTATTTTTAATGATTTGAGATCCTACACATGGGACTGTCGGGTCCAACAGAGGCTGCAATCTGATTGCTAAACTGCCTTCAAAGAGTTTGAATCAATTTTGCCCCTTCTGCAGGGTTGAAAGGGTCTGTGTCCTCACACCAAGGCCAGTGTGGATATTTTCCAGCTTCTTCATCTTTTTTAATCTGATAGATGAAAACCCTGGTGTTTTACTTTTTTATTTAATTATAGATAAGCATGAGGACGAGCATACAGATTTATCTTTTTTTAGCTTTATTGAGGTATAGTTGAAACAAAAATTTTACACATTTAATGTATAATCTTAATGAGTTTTGCATTTTTAAAAAGATTTTATTTATTTATTCATGAGAGACACACACAGAGAGAGGCAGAGACATAGGCAGAGGGAGAAAGAGGCTCCCTGCAAGGAGCTGGATGTGGGACTCAATCCCAGGACCCCGGGATCACACCCTGAAAGGCAGACGCTCAACCGCTGAGCCACCCAGGCGTCCCTTGCATTTCTTTTTTTTTCTTGCATTTCTTTTTAAAATAGTTCTCAGGAGATCCCTGGGTGGCTCAGCGGTCTAGCGCCTGCCTTTGGCCCAGGGCGCGATCCTGGAGTCCAGGGATCAAGTCCCGCGTCTGGCTCCCGGTGCATGGAGCCTGCTTCTCCCTCTGCTTGTCTCTGCCTTTCTCTTTCTCTCTCTCTCTCTGTGTCTCTCATGAATAAATAAATAAAATCTTTAAAAAAAAATAAAAATAAAATAGTTCTCAACATCTCCAATTCCTGCCTGCCTCTGTGTGAATGTGTGTATTGAAAACATTTGTTGCCTTTATTGGCTTTTGGGGGTGTGGTTTAGCAAAACCTCAATTTAAACATCACGTGTCCTTTGACCCATCAAATCGGTTCCTGGTTATTTATCCAATAGAAAAAATAGATAGATAGATAGATAGATAGATAGATAGATAGATAAGAGAATTCTTAGCTCCAATATTGTTTGTGGTAACAAATCTGTAAACAACTTGAATACTCATCAATACAGGAATGTTGAATACATTTCGCTGTTCTTATAAACTGCTAATTTTTAAATGAACTGCTAGTTTAGTAAATGATGGTAGTACCTTGATGGCTCAGTCTGCAGCATGGGACCCTTGATCTTGGGGTTGTGGGTTCCAGTCCCATCTTGGGCATAGAAAATACTTGAAAATAAAATCTTAAAAATAGTGATATGGGCATGTGGCTGTCAGTGGGTAGAATATGTGACTCTTGATCTCCAAGTTGTAAGTTCAAGACCCAGGTTGGGTATAGAGATTACTTAAAAATAAAATCTTTTTTTAAATTTTATTTTATTTATTTATGATAGTCATACAGAGAGAAAGAGAGAGAGGCAGAGACACAGGCAGAGGGAGAAGCAGGCTCCATGCACCGGGAGCCTGATGTGGGATTCGATCCCAGGTCTCCAGGATCACGCCCTGGGCCAAAGGCAGGCGCCAAACCGCTGCGCCACCCAGGGATCCCAAAAATAAAATCTTTTTTTAAAAGATTTATTTATTTATTCATAGAGAGAGAGAGAGAGAGGCAGAGACACAGGCAGAGGGAGAAGCAGGCTCCATGCAGGGAGCCCGACATGGGACTCGATCCCCGGACTGCAGGATCACACCCTGAGCCAAAGGCAGGCGCTAAACCGCTGAGCCACGCAGGGATCCCCATTGCTCATTAAAAAAAAAATATTTTATTTTGGGCAGCCCGCGTGGCTCAGCGGTTTAGCGCCTGCCTTTGGCTCAGGGTGTGATCCTGCAGTCCGGGGATCGAGTCCCATGTCGGGCTCCCTGCATGGAGCCTGCTTCTCCCTCTGCCTGTGTCTCTGCCTCTCTCTCTCTCTCTCTCTCTCTGTGTCTCCCATGAATAAATAAATAAAATCTGTTTTAAAAATGAGCAATATATATTTGGTGGGAGTGTCGGTTCAGCCTCTGTGGAGAACAATTTGGGACTATCAATCTAAATGAAAAATTGAACACACCCTTTGTTAAACTATTTCTGTTCTACAAATTTATTCTTGTTCATAGGCATCAAAAAGCATTAGTAAATAAAAAAGGGCCTCGCTCCCCCTTAGGACAACTCCGGGTTGTTCCCCGCCCCCCACCCTGCAGCTCCGCTGTCAGGGCGCCTTCCCAGCGGGGTCCTGGGGGCTGTAGCCCCGCCCCCGGCCGCTCGTCACCGCCCTTGGCCCCGCCCCTGGCCCTTCCGCACCACCCCAGCCACTTATCTCGGCTCCATCTCCATCCTTAGCCCCGCCGGAGCCTCCGCCCCGCCCCTAGCCCCGCCCCCAGCCTCGTCCCAGCCCTTAATCCGGCTCCAGGGCCTCGCCCTCGACCCAAACACGCCCCGGCTCTCCCGTCACCTCCCCAGGCTCGCCCCGGGGCCCCTAGTCACCGCCCCAGCCGCGCCTTCCAGGTTTGGTCGGAGCCCTAGCCCCGCCCCCAGCCTCGTCACCGCCCCTGGCCCCGCCTTCGGAACGCCCCTGAGCTTCAGATAGCCCCGCCCCCCAGCCTCGTCCCAGCCCTTAATCCCTGTCCTGGGCCTTGTCCTGGACACAAACGCGGCCCGGGGCCCCTCATAACCACCGCGCTAGGCTAGCCCCAGGGCCCCTGGTCACCGCCCCAGCCGCGCTTTCCCGGCCTGATCCTCGCCCTAGCCCCGCTCCCAGCCTTGTCCCAGCCCTTAATCCCGCTCCCAGGCCTCGACCTCGACTCAAACACGCCCCCGGGCCTCCCGTCACCTCCCCAGGCTCGCCCCGGAGCCCCTAGTCACCGCCCCAGCCGCGCCTTCCAGCTTTGGTCCGAGCCCTAGCCCCGCCCCCAGCCTCGTCACCGCCCCTGGCCCCGCTCCGGAACGCCCGAGCTTCGGCTAGCCCCGCCCCAGCCCCGCCCCCGGAATGATCTGCGCTTCAGCTAGCTCCGCCCCCTGCATCGTCTCCGCCCCTGGCCCCGCCTCCGGAACGCCCGAGCTTCGTCTAGCCCCGCCCCCGCCTCGTCACCGCCCCTGGCCCCGCCTCCGGGCCGCGCCGGAGCTTCAGCCACGCCTTCCGGGCTCGGGCCTGGTTCCCAGCCCCATCCTCCGCGCTCTGTCCTGGTCGCGGCGGCTCTGTCGCTGAGACCGGACCATGTTCCCGCAGGAGGAAAGCTGAAAGTCCGTCCGCTGCCGGAGGCGGCGGCCACCGCTCTGCTGGCACCCCCGCCATCCGCCGCCGCTGGCCTCCCCGGGACGAGACCCCGAAGCCCCTCAGCCGCCAGCGGAAGTGGGTGTCGGCCGGATCATGGCGACTTTGGCCGACCTGCCCGACTCAGTCCTGTTGGAGATCTTCTCCTACCTCCCGGTCCGGGACCGGATCCGCATCTCCAGGTGGCGGCCCGCACCCCGCGCGGGGAGGTGGCGGGAAGGCCGGGGCCGGGGCCGGGGTCCGCACCCGGGCTGCGGATCCGGTCCCCGCGGGGCCGGGGTTGTTCTAACGGCGGGTCCCCTCCCCCAGGGTTTGTCACCGCTGGAAGAGGCTGGTGGACGACCGGTGGCTCTGGCGACATGTCGACCTGACGCTGTACACGGTATGCGGGGCCGACCGGGCGGGCGTGGGCCGCGGTGGGGCGTCTGGCCCTCGAACCCCGGATCTGGAGCTTGGCAGCCCGGGGCGCGTCCGGCAACGTCGCTTGCCTGCTCCTCAGCCTGTTTCCCCATCGCCAAACTGGGGATAAGCGAGATCGTGCAGGGAGAGAGCTTAGAGCCGCGTCTGGCACACACTGAGCATATGACAAAAGTTAGTTGCTTACATTATGTATTAATGAGTTTTCCTGGAGAAATCATTTTCCAGATTCAACTTAATTTCCAGAATTTATTTCCTGAGTAGCGCAACCAAACCTTTTTACACTTTTCCCCATTTACATCGTATTTATTTTTCCTGTTTTAGTATGAACTATTTCAAATATATTATAGAAACGTGTAGAGGATAATATCTGAAACCAACTAGGCATTCATCACCCAGATTTTTTTTTTTTTAAGATTTTATGTATTGGGTACCTGGCTGGCTCGGTGGTTGAGCATCTGCCTTCAGCTCAGGTTGTGGTCCCAGGATCCTGGGATCAAGTCCTGCATTGGGCTCCCCTCGGGGAGCCTGTGAGAGCCTGGATCCCAGGACTCCAGGATCAACAACCTGAACTGAAGGCAGACGCTCAACCACTGAGCCACCCAGGTGCCCCATCATCACCCAGACTTCTCTTTTTTTTTTTTTTTTTTAAGATTTTTAATTTATTTATTCATGAGAGACAGAGAGATAGAGAGACAGAGACACAGGCAGAGGGAGAAGAAGGCTTCATGCAGGGAGCCTGACGTGGGACTCGACCCCAGGACTCCAGGATCAGGCCTTGGGCTGAAGGTGACACTAAACCGCTGAGCCACCCGGGCTGCCTAGATTTTTTTTTTTTTTTTTTAAGAATTTATTTATTCATGAGTGAGAGAGAAAGAAAGAGAGAGAGAAAGAGAAAGAAAGAAAGAAAGAAAGAAGAAGGAAGAGAGAAAGAGAAAGAAAGGAAGGAAAGGAAAGGAAGGAAGGAAGAAAGAAAGGAAGGAAGGAAAGGAAAGGAAGGAAGGAAGAAAGAGAGAGAGAAAGAAATAAAAGAAAAGAAAAGAAAAAAAAGAAAAAAGAAAAGAAAAGAAGAAAAAAGAAAAGAAAAGAAAAGAAGAAAAGAAAAGAAGAAAAGAAAAGAAGAAAAGAGAAAAGAAAAGAAGAAAAAAGAAGAAAAAAGAAAAGAAAAGAAAAGAAGAAAAGAGAAAAGAAAGAAAAGAAAAGAAAAGAAAAGAAAAGAAAAGAAAAGAGGGAGAAGCAGGCTCCATGCAGGGTCGCAGGACTCGATCCCTGGTCCCCAGGATCACGCCCGGGCCAAGGCGGTGCTAAACCGCTGAGCCAACCAGGCTGCCCTACCCAGATTTAACCCACTTTGATCTTTGGTCATTTTTGCCGCACATCATGTGAAACATACATGCAAAGGTTTATGTATACATATATATACATGTCATTTATAGATATATTTGTTGCATTTTTTTGAAGCTGTCCTCAGAGGTAGCCACTATTGTAAAATGCATTTGTAGTCTTCCGTTCACATTTTTATTTTCTTCCTGTGTGAGTGCAGGGAACCAATATGTAATTTTGTTAATGTTTTCCTAAAATTTAAATAATGGTATTCTATTTAGGTAAATAAATGGTGCTTATTATATATCCACCCACAACTAGCTTTATTCACACAACATTGCTTTTGAGATTTATTTTGACTGAGGATGTAAATCTAGTTCATTCCTTTTAAATTGTTAAATGAATATACCACAATTTATCTGTTTTCCTGTTGACAGACATTTAGTTATTTCCAACTTTTTACTATTACAAATAAGTGTTAAAAAGGAATATCTTGCCTGTGTATATAAATTACCTAAGGATCTTGTTAAAATGCTGATTCTGATTCAGTGAACTGGATGGGGCCCCAGATTCCAAATTTCGAATAACCTCCAGGGTTTATGCTATACAATTTTTCTGCCTTTTTTTTTTTTTTTAAGATTTTATTTGTTTATTCATAGAGATGCAGAGAGAGAGAGAGAGAGGCAGAGACACAGGCAGAGGGAGAAGCAGGCTCCATGCAGAGAGCCTGCACCTCTGGGGCTGCCCTGCTTTTTTTTTTTTTTAAGGTAAAATGTACCTACAATAAAATGCACAGTGCTTCCAATAATATTTTGTTTTCTAGTAATTAACTTTCCAGGGTTAATTTTTGCAGCTTTCACCATTTACTATGTTGTGATTATTCTTATTTATAACATGGCTCTAATTTACTCTGGATAGTTCTAGCCTTTTTCAGTTTTATTTTGTGTTGCTTATTTCTACTGGCAGTGGTCATTAAGAAAGGGATAAAATGCTGGTGAGTCGCTTTGCTTTCTTACTCCAGATAATGAGAATCCACTCAGTTGCTAAAGACAAATCTATTATGATCTTCTCTTTTCTTTCCTTGCTTTTGTTCAAACCTAGAAATCAAAATGATGGGATTAAATTCTCTTGCTACTCCTGTGAGGTGCAGGGTCAGGCTGGCAGGGGAAGAGCAGAAGCCCTGGGGAGCACTAGAGCCCCACCCATCTGGGGCCTGTCTGTCTCCAAGCAGCCAGGGGCCTTGGAATAATCTCCATTTCTCTCACCCTGTCACACCCATCTCTGGCTCTTACAGATGCGGCCTAAGGTCATGTGGCACCTCCTTCGCAGGTACATGGCATCCCGGCTCTATTCCCTGCGGATGGGTGGCTACCTGTTCTCAGGCTCCCAGGCCCCCCAGCTGTCCCCTGCCTTGATGAGGGCCCTGGGCCAGAAGTGCCCTAACCTGAAGCGCCTCTGCTTACACGTGGCCGACCTGAGCATGGTGCCCATCACCAGCCTGCCCTGCACCCTGAGGACCCTGGAGCTGCACAGCTGTGAAATCTCCATGGCCTGGCTGCTGAAGGAGCAGGACCCCACTGTACTGCCCTTGCTCGAGTGCATCGTGCTGGACCGCGTCCCTGCCTTCCGAGATGAGCACCTGCAGGGCCTGACACGTTTCCGTGCTCTTCGGTCATTGGTGCTTGGCGGCACGTACCGTGTGACAGAGACAGGGCTAGATGCAGGCCTCCAGGAGCTGAGCTACCTGCAGAGGCTGGAGGTGCTGGGTTGTACCCTCTCAGCTGACAGTACTCTCCTGGCCATCAGCCGCCACCTCCGAGATGTGCGGAAGATCCGGTTGACCGTGAGGGGCCTCTCTGCCCCTGGCCTGTCAGTCTTGGAGGGCATGCCAGCCCTGGAGAGTCTGTGCTTGCTAGGCCCTCTCATCACCCCAGAAATGCCTTCCCCAGCTGAAATCCTCTCCTCCTGCCTCACCATGCCCAAGCTCAGGGTTCTTGAGCTGCAGGGGCTGGGGTGGGAGGGTCAGGAGGCTGAGAGGATCCTGTGTAAGGGGCTGCCCCACTGTATGGTCATTGTCAGGGCCTGCCCCAAAGAGTCCATGGACTGGTGGATGTGACTGTACCACCTGTTCGTCTCGGCTTTTATTGGGGAGCCTCACATCATCTGAAAGGTACCTTGCAGTGGGCCCGTAATCAGGCTGACAGGGCCTCAAAGCCACAGGTAGGGAAAACTGAGGCCTTGGAGCCTCCAGACAATTGGAATCCCTGTTTGCCAGTTGTTTGGTCTGTGACATCAGCCAGCCTCCTAGAGGGCCTGTATCCACATCTGGAAATGGGGAAGATCATAGCTACCTCATGGTTATGTTGCAAAGCCTTAACTCTTTACCAGCCCTGGGCCAAAAAGGTCCTCGATAAAGGGTCGTTCTCAGGAACAGGATGGATGCAGAAGGGTGGGGTTAGGAGTTAGGGAGACCTGAGGGGCCAAGGCCCCTTAGGAGGCTTGGAAAGACTGCCTATGCATGTGCACCCACACACCGACACACCATTGATATACCTACTTGCACACGAGGGACGTGATGAGAAAGCCAAGCAAGACTTAAGCTTTCATCATCAAAAGTGTTAATGAAGGTTCTAAGTTGTATTTTCTGTACTTGGTATCCTGTATTTTCCGATTTTTCCACAATATATATTATTTTGCTATTAAAGAAAAATAATTTTTTTTTCAAAAAAGCGTTTGGTTTATTCAACAAATGTTTCTTGACTGCACACTATACCACAGGCACTGTTCTAGGCCCGGGGGCCACAGCAGTGAACAAAACAAGCCCTGAGTAGAAGGTAGGGCGATCAACGAGTGAATGCGTTGATGGAATAATTTTAGAGACAATAAACCAGGTTCACATGATGGGCATGCTTGTGTCTGTTAGAGTGAGCGGGGCCAGCCACTGAAGTTTGGAGACCTGGGAGGTGATGAGGAACCCACTCTGGGAAGCACTGGGAAAAAGAAAAGACCAAAACACTGAGATGGGGGATAAGCTTGACATTTTTCAGGATTAGGAGGAACCGTGTGGCTGAAGGAACAAGTGATGAGCAGTGGGAAGTTAAGTCAGAGTTGATGGGGTGAGGTTGGAGGGTCCTCACAGATGGTGCAGGTTTTAGGGGTTCAGTACATAGCAATTCCTGCCTGCTAAGTCTGAGCCACTTGAAAGAAACAGGTGGCAGGCTGATAGTGATCAGGAACGTAGTCCCTTGAGATGAGAGTTACTTCTGATCTGAGCCGGGTAGGAGGGCGTGTGTGACTCCACAGGTTCACCACCTGCCCACCAGCCCAGCCCTGTGGTGGGCAGAGCCAGAAGAGAAAACGGGGCTGAGCTGGCACCCTTCATTCCTTGTCTCAAGCTCCCTTATCAGAGGATCTGGGTGTCTCATGCTTTCCCACTAGCAGGTGGAGTGGAGATTCTCCATCAGGCCATATGGGGACTATGGGATGAGTACTTCCAGTGTCTCATGGTCAGTGTGGCCATGGTCAGAGTCTACTTGTCCCACGCCATGGTCAGATATGGCAGTTCCAGCTCAGGGCACCTGGGGAACTAGACTGATGCAGGCTGGGGTGTTGGGACTGGAGAAGTCTCAGGTTGGGGAATGGGATCTGTTTTGAGGGTATCTGGAGACCTGAGGCCTGTTGTGGGGAGCATGGTGGAGTGGCCAACCCCACTCTTACACTGGGCTCTGCCAGTCGTCCTGGAATAGGTC
The DNA here is from genome assembly GCF_048418805.1 of Vulpes vulpes. NCBI lineage: Eukaryota > Metazoa > Chordata > Mammalia > Carnivora > Canidae > Vulpes > Vulpes vulpes. The sequence goes on along the minus strand of NC_132788.1, from coordinate 103,397,565 downwards.
GCTGATGCCCTACCTGGAGCTGCTCGAGGTGGAAAAATAGTTTCCTTCTTTCCTTTCTTCTTGTTTTTCCTGCAGAAATGGAGCAACAGGCGTGAAATTGGAAGTAGTGGAATACGTGGAACTGTTTCGTAGTCAGCGCTAGCAAGTAGTGATGGGGGAGGAGGAGCCCTAATTTGTAATGTTTGCCAACTTCTGTGGTGTAAGTATCTCATCATGGCTGGTTTCAAGTGACCAACAGACTAACAACGGGCTCTCAAAACTCCTGCAAGTTTAGCAATGGGCCCTCCTGAGCTGGCATGAGCTGGCTTCAGCATGCCATTGGTTAGTGGTGTCTTTCTTCCAGGTATACTGAACTTTAGTGACCCCTTTCCTGGGCTTAGCTAACTCTGAGGGGTGGTAGGGTTATGGGACATAAGACAGAGCTCCTTCTACCCCTGACTGCTGCCTTCTCCTGGATAAGGAGTTGGGGGCTTGAGGATGCCCTTTGTATTGAATGTACTGGAGATTTGTTTTATTTATTTTTAAATATTTTATTTATTTATTCATTAGAGACACACAGAGAGAGGTAGAGACACAGGCAGAGGAAGAAGCAGGCTCCCTGGGAGGAGCTTGATGCAGAACTCAATTCCAGGATCCCAGGATCATGACCTGAGCTGAAGGCAGATACTCAACCACTGAGCCACCCAGGCGTCCCAGGCTTCTTTTAATCATGCATGGAGATAGACACAGAGACAACTGCCTTTGAAAGAAGACTATTACTTACACTTCCCAAGAGGAAGGGGCTTATCCCATACAGAGCCACTATGGGGGCAAAAACCAGGGTCTGTAGGAGGCAGGGGTAATGGGAAAGCACAGGCATGAGCCTTTATTACCAGGCAAGGCAGGGTAGTCTAGCTGAACAAGTTTAGATTTGGCTAGTTTGAATAATTTTGGTGGGCTCTAGGTGCGAGAGGTGGTCCCTAGTTGTCTATTACTTGGTCCTGGGGTGATTTAGGGCAGAGGGAATATTGGTTTGCTGTGTAGAGAGGAGAGATCAAGGAGGTAGTTGGATTGGTCATTTTGCACATGAAAGTGTGCTCAAAGGCACTCCTCAAGGGGTGGTCCTTACCCAGGTTTGCAAGGCCCTAAGGTGTCAAAGCACCACAAAATATTGGGGAAAAATGACTAATGAGCCTCCTTTGAAAGTAAAGGATAATCACAATAGCTAACATTGAGTGTCTATTTTGTGTCAGGTACTATGCTCAGTCCTTCATGCAGCCCAATGAGGAGCTCTATTGAGGTATAATTCACACAAACAAGCAGCACATATTTAGGTGCATAATTTGATGAGTCCTAACACATGCGTTCACTTGTGAAACCATCACCACAATCAAGATAACACATATTTGGGATCCCTGGGTGGCGCAGCGGTTTAGCGCCTGCCTTTGGCCCAGGGCGCGATCCTGGAGACCCGGGATCAAATCCCACGTCGGGCTCCCAGTGCATGGAGCCTGCTTCTCCCTCTGCCTATGTCTCTGCCTCTCTCTCTCTCTCTCATTCTGTGACTATCATAAAAAAATTAAAAAAAAAAAAAAGATAACACATATTTCCATAACCCCTTGAGGTTTCCTTGTGGCTCCTTTTAACCCTCCCTCCCTCCACCCATGTTCTCATGCAAACACTGATCTGCTTTCTGTCACTACAGATTATTTTTATTTTCCTAGAATTTTACGTAAGTAGAATCATGTATTATATACTTTGTGTGTGGGGAGGTGTCTTTTTGTTCACTCACTGTAATGATGTTCAGATTCATCCAAGCTGTTTAGGAATTAAACTTTGTTCCTGAGTGGAATTCTGTCATGTGGATGTGTTAGCACAATTTGTTACTTACTCATCTTTTGGTGGGTATTTGTGTTTAAACATACGTTTTTGTTAAAATAATTTTTCCTGATATAAAAAATAACATATGCTTGTGAAGAATTTTAACATAGAAAGTGAGGGGTGCTTGGATGGCTCAGTAGCTTAAGCATCTGCCTTTGGCTCAGGTCATGATCCCAGGGTCCTGGGATCAAACCCTTAGTAGGGCTCCTTGCTTATTGGGGAGTCTGCTTCTCCCTCTCCCTCTGCCCTTCCCCCGCTTGTGCTCTTTTATTTATTATTATTATCATTTTTTAAAGATTTTATTTATTTATTTATTCATGAGAGACAGAGAGAGACAGAGAGGCAGAGGGAGAAGCATGCTCCATGCAGGGAGCCCGATGTGGGACTCGATCCCAAGACTCCGGGATTACACCCTGGGCTGAAGGCAGGCGCTAAACCACTGAGCCACCCAGGGATCCCTGTCTTTTATTTATTAAATAAAATCTTATTAAAAAAATTATAGAAAGTGAACCTCTTTCTAATCCCAGGCCCTCGAGGAAATTACCATGAGAAGTTAGATGTATAATCTTCTAGAATTTTGTCTACTGTTGGGACTTTGTAGAAAAATCAAAGATGTTACTTTTTTTTTAAAGGTTATTTATTTATTTTTAAGTAATCTCTAGACTTAATGTGGGGCTCAAACTTATGAACCCAGGATCAAGAGTTGTGTGCTCTTCCAACTGAGCCATCATCACACACCCTAGTCAATGACATCTCTTAATGTCCCTTCTGAGTTTGAGACCAATCACGGGAGTTAGAGATGAAAACATCAGTGTTATGAGTAACAAAGCCTGAACTGAAGCATGATGGCTTTGCTATGCCTCGTTGGCCTTCTGATGTTTCACTGTTCCATTTGCCAAATGCACTCAGGCATGGTCCAACTGGTGAGCCACAAAGCTCCTCTGGATGCTTAGTGTATGGCCCCAGCCTGGTCAAACAAGCCCTCCTCTGGAGTCCTACAGACTCCCAAAGAGAAAGAGAAAGGCCAAGATTTGAAAACACTCAGTTCCTTCTTCCAAACATGCTATAAAGATTATGAGTGTGTACGTGCAGAAGTCACTTCAGCTGACGTTTGTGCTCCTTGGACATGGAAAGCCAGAGGAATGACATTTTCTCCCTAATGGATTAAGATAGATGGATATCTGTTCTGTGTCCATCTCAGCCTGTAATAGTGATGCTATTGGCTAGGAATGCCTGGAGCACTCATCTGGGCCCCTACTACTGGCAGCAAGCCACCACAGACATTGCCCTGACTGAACCACAACCTTGTGGTTCTTATTATGATTGCAAGACACACCTTAGCAACAACTATCAGATAACTTTGAAAAATAAGATTTATTACTCACAAGTTTTGGAGGGAACATGGCATACCCAAGATTGCCAGAAAAGAGAGAAAAGAAAGAGAGAGAGAGAGAGAGAGAGAGAGAGAGAGAGAGAGAGCATAGACCTGGGGGTTCTGTCTTTATTGGGGGTTAAGGGGGTGGAGGCCCTAGGGTTTTGTGGATTCACTCTTTATTGATGAATTTTGTTAACCATAAAAATAAAACAGTTATTTTACCAGCAAAAAATGGGTTTATTCAGGAATAACAGAATTACACTTCAGGACATGCAGGTTATGGCAAAACCATAGGCAAGTCTGGAGAACAAAGGAGAGGGATGCTCTTTTACAGAGGAAAGGGGGAATTTGGGAGGGGTTGTTAGAAGCAAAAAGTCCATTGGAGTAAACTGAGAGTTTGAAGTATAGTGGCTTCTCTTTTTTTTTTTTTTTAATTTTTTATTTATTTATGATAGTCACAGAGAGAGAGAGAGACAGAGACACAGGCTCCATGCACCGGGAGCCCGACGTGGGATTTGATCCCGGGTCTCCAAGATCGCACCCTGGGCCAAAGGCAGGCGCCAAACCGCTGCGCCACCCAGGGATCCCAGTATAGTGGCTTCTCATTGGCTGAGGTGTGCAAGGCTCTCACTGGCTGGGCTATTGCTGAGCTAGGAAAAAAATCTTCCCTCCAACTGCTGGTATAGTAAAGGTTCAGGCTTCTTGTTGAGAATACAAGGAACCTCTCTTCCCATTGGTTCTGCAAAGGGCCACAAGAGGGGCCACTCCTTCTGGCCTCCTGACTCCATTTTCCTTTATTCTTTTTTTTTTTTTTTAAAGTGGGGTCCATACCCAGCATGGAGCTCAACATGGGGCTTGAACTTAGGGCCCTGAGATCAAGACCTGAGCTGAGATCAAGAGTTGGATGTTTAACCAACAGAGCCACCCAGGTGCCCTACTCCTGACTCTATTTCATTTTATTTTTAAAGATGTTATTTATTTATTCATGAGAGACAGAGAGAGAGAGAGAGAGAGAGAGAGAGAGAGAGAGGCAGAGACACGGCAGAGGGAGAAGCAGGCTCCCCACAGGGACGCTGATGTGGGACTCGATCCCAGGATCCTGGGATCACGATTTGAGCCAAAGGCAGATGCTCAACCACTGAGCCACCCAGGTGTCCCTCCTGACTCCGTTTTAAATGAGATTTCCTTTACTTAGCTTTGCAAAATGGATGCCTCTTTAATTAAAAGCTTAATGTCAGGCACTTACACTGCACCTCCTTAAACAGATGTTCCCTGGGCTCACTTACTCCTTCCTACACAAGAACAGCCTTTTTCTAACTAACCTTTAAGATACTTATAGATCTTATGGTTGGAGTGTTCTCATTTCAATAGACCTTTTCTCCCTCTTGCAATAATCCTTTTGAATGAAGTCTCTCTTTACCAATATCCAGAATTATTTTTGACAATGATAAACAAACAAAAATTCATTGAGTCATTTTTGAGTCCTTGCACTAAAACTACACAAATCCATCAGCAGATAGCCATCAGCTCTATCTTAATTTTAGCATCAGAGCTGGTCCCACTCCTTCCATTCTCCCTGGCCATCTTTCAGCTATCTCCATCTGTCATTGGGATTATTGCCTTAACTTTCTAGTTGTCCTCCCTGATTCTATCTTCGCATCCCTAGAGTCACACAACAGACAAAGAGAACTTAAAAAAAATACACATCAGGTCAGCCTAGGTGGCTCAGAGGTTTAGTGCCGCCTTCAGTCCGGGGCCTGATCCTGGGGACCCAGGATCGAGTCCACATTGGGCTCCCTGCATGGAGCCTGCTTCTCCCTCCGCCTGTGTCTCTGCCTCTCTCTGTGTGTGTCTCTCATGAATAAATAAATACAATCTTAAAAAAAAATACACATCATATAATGTTGCTCCTACAGCTCAAAACCCTTCAGGGGTACCCCCATTGCACTCAAGGTAAAACCCACCATTCTTACATTTGCCCAGATGGCCTTGTATGATCTGATTCTATTGCTTCTCTGACTTCACTTCCAGCTAGTCTCCATCTTGCCCACTCACTTCAAACATTTTATTTTATTTTATTTTATTTTCAAACATTTTAGACACTGGGCTTCTCCTGTTTAGAGGCTAAACCTCTCCTACTTTAGGGCCTTTGCATTCTCACCCCAGAAATTCAGTCTTTCCCTAAATTCCTTCAACCAGATTGCTGGGAGTGAAGTGGAAATACTGTATGCACATGATTCTGGGCCTTAGTTTTCTCATTTGTCAAACCATTGTTCCTCTTGACCTCAAACACCAGGCAGATGTTATAACCAAAGGGATAATGGTATGGGAAAATGCTCTTTCAAGTGAGAAGTGTTGACCTTAACAATAAAATTGGTGGGGGCTCTTGGGTGGCTCAGTGGCTGAGCATCTGCCTTTGGCTCAGGTCGTGATCCTGGGGTCCTGGGATCGAGTCCCCCATTGGGGTTCCTGCATGGAGCCTGCTTCTCCCTCTGCCTGTGTCTCTGCCTCTCTCTGTGTGTCTCTCATGAATAAATCAATAAGATCTTTGAAAAAACAAAACAAAACAATAAAATTGATGGTTATTTTACCAACAAAAATTTAGGCTTATTTACAAATAGCAAAAAATTGCAACCCCAGGCCCAAGCAAACTTTGGCAAAACCATAGGTAAGTGCCAACAACAAAGGAGGGTATCTTTTTTTTTTTTTTTTTTTATAGAAGAGAAAGGGGGACTTGGGAGGGGCTGTTACGATCTAAAAGTCCATTGAAATAAACCGGGAATTTGAAATAGAGTGGCTTCTCATTGGTTGAGCTGTTGCTGGGGAAGGAAGAAATCTTCCTGCCTTCTGCAGGGATAGTAAATTAGATCCACTTGGTCCCTCTCTTCCTGTTCGATTTGCAAGTGACAACTAGTGCTGGGCATAAAGCTCTCCCTGCCTGTCTCCTGAATCCCTTCTAAATGAGGTTTCCTTTTATTAATTTTCACAGAACTTCCCAATAGGGAAGCACAGTTTTAGGGTCGGTTTCAAGAACAGCTGCTTGAGACAGTAATACCCTTACTTCCCAGAAGATGGCAGCACGTCACCGTATTTGTCAGGTAGATTATTTTGCCCTCTCAGGAATAGTGAGAAGTTGCTAATATTTGTACACTGCTTCACTTTTCATAAATGGGGAAAATGAAAGGAATGTATATTTTTGGCATCTCCTGTATTGCCTGGATACTTTGATTTACATCTGTGATTTAAATCAAAGCATGTCCCTCATCTCTGAGACCTCCCCAAAAACAAACAAATGGGAAATGAAGCAATTAAAAGGATGTATATATAGTATCTAGGAGTAAGCCTAACTGAAATATACGACCTTTTTTTAAAAAAAGATTTTATTTGGGATCCCTGGGTGGCGCAGCGGTTTAGCGCCTGCCTTTGGCCCAGGGCGTGATCCTGGAGACCTGGGATCAAATCCCACGTCGGGCTCCCGGTGCATGGAGCCTGCTTCTCCCTCTGCCTCTCTCTCTTTGTGAATATCATACATAAAAAAATAAAAAAAACAAAAATAAAAAAAATTAAAAAAATATTTTATTCATTTATTCATGAGAGACACACGGTGAGAAGCAGAGACATAGGCAGAGGGAGAACCAGGCTCCCTGCAGGAAGCCCAATTGCAGGACTCAATCCCAGACCCTGGGATCAGGACCTGGGCCAAAGGCAGATGCTCAATCATTGAGCCACCCAGGGGCCCCTGATTTCTGTATTTTAAATGAGAACTGTTAAAAGGATTCGAGTATGGATGATCTTAAATATGCTGTGTGAAGGAAGCCTTGCACAAATGTATATATTATATGATTCTATTTAGATGGGAGTTCTGAGAAAAAAAAAGTAATCTGTAGTGCAAAACTGAAGAACAGTGGTTGGGGGGAAGTTTTGGGTGGAAAGGGACAAGAACTTCCTTAAGTGAGGATAACTATATTTTGAGAGACATTTGGATGACATAGATGTATTTATCAAAACTCAAGTAACATACACTTTAGATTTCATTTCACTTTATGTAAATTTTTCCTCAAAAAATGTTGTATGCAAATATTAAACTGTAGTTGATATATATATATGTATATATATATATATATATTGAAAAATACGGAAAGATAGGTACTGATGTCAAACGTTACTTTGAAAATCACATAAAAAAAGATGGATGGGTAGATGGAAGGATGGATAAATATGTGATAATGCATTTATAGGAAAATGCTAATGGTATAATCTAGATGATGCTCATAAGGTGTAACTATAAAATTCCTAAAAATTACAATATACTTGAAAAATTGGATATTAAAATATTAGGGAGAAAGCTCAATCAATACACTTGGGAGATATATTGTTTATGGAAATCCTGTTTAAGATGTAAATACAAAAGGAGGGGCGCCTGGTTGGCTCAACTGGTTAAGTGGCTGACTCCTGACTTAGCTCAGGTCATGATCTCAGGGTTCTGGGATTGAGCGTGATATTGGCTCTGCACTGGGTGTGGGGCCTGCTTAAGATTCTCTCTCTTCCCCCTCCCCCACCTCTTGGGCACACTCACTCTCAAGAAAATATGCAAATACAAAAAATATCTGGCTGCATCAAAATTTAATATAGAATTGGAAGATAGGAAGCAAGCCAGAAGGCATATGTAATATAAAAAAAGATGAAGGAATAAATCCAGGAATTACCACTTACTCCTATGTGTCAGTGACAACAGGCAAGCAATTCAAAAGAAAATTGGCATGGAGGGTGCCTGGGTGGCTCAGTTGGTTAAGTGTCTGCCTTCAGCTCGGGTCATGATCCCAAGGTCCTTGGATCGAGTTCTGCATTGGGCTCCCTGCTTAGTGCAGAGTCTACTTCTCCCTCTCCCTCTATCCTTCTCCCCTGCTCATGCTCTCTCTGTCTCTCTCTCATGCTCACTCTCTCAAATAAATAAAATCTTTTAAAAAATTGGCATGGATATAGGCAATTTATAGATGAGGAAATAATAGTAACCATAACATTAAAGACAGATCTGTTGGCAGTAAAGAACTCTATCAAAAAGAAACCATGGGGTGCCTGGTTGGATCAGTCAGTTAGGTATCTGACTCTTGATTTCAGCTCACATCATGATCTCAGGGTCCTAATATTGAGCCCTGCTTCAGCAAGCTCAGTGGGGAGTCTGCTTGAGAGTCTCTCTCTCCCTCTCCCTCTGGTCCTCCCCACTCCTCTTTTTCTCTCTCTCTTTCTCAAATAAATAGATAAATCTTTAAAAAGACACCATTATGAAAGGGAAAATAAGCTATAATGAGGGATAAAATATATGAAATATATATATCTGAAAAAGGACTGCTGTCCAGATAAATGGGGAACTTCTACATTATCATAAGAAGAATGGGATCTCTGGGTGGCTCAGTGGTTTAGCGCCTGCCTTTGGCCCAGGGCGTGATCCTGGAGTCCCAGGATGGAGTCCCACATCGGGCTCCCTGCATGGAGCCTGCTTCTCCCTCTGCCTGTATCTCTGCCTCTCTCTCTCTCTCTCTCTCTCTCTCTGTCTCTCATGAATTAATAAACAAAATATTTTTTTAAAAAAGAAAAAGACAAAAATTCCAAAGGAAAAATGGGTGAGAGCCTTGAGTAGGCAGTTCACAAAAGGTTTCCAAACAATAAACATATGAAAAGATGTTCAGTTTCAGTGATTTGTGTAATGGGAATAAAACCATCTGGAGATGCTAGTACACACCTAACACAGAGCTGAAAATTATAGGCTGACAATACCAAGTATGGATAAGGATGCAGAACAGTAATGCTCATGCACTGTGTGGGAGAATACATTTGCACAATCATTTCTTTCTTTTTTATTTATTTTTATTTATTTATGATAGTCACACAGAGAGAGAGAGAGAGAGAGAGAGAGAGAGAGAGGCAGAGACATAGGCAGAGGGAGAGAAGCAGGCTCCATGCACCGGGAGCCCGACGTGGGACTCGATCCCGGGTCTCCAGGATCGTGCCCTGGGCCAAAGGCAGGCGCCAAACCGCTGCGCCACCCAGGGATCCCCAATCATTTCTTTCTAACCAATATAATATGGCAGAGATGATGGGATGCCACTGTTGTAATTATACTGCATTATATAAAACTTGCTAGCAGACTGTCATCCCTGGAGTCTTCCTTTCTATTGCTGGCATTGAAGAAGCAGGCTTTCATGAATAATGAGGTGGAGCCAGTGAGCAAATAAGAATTCTTGAGACCTTCTTGTGCAAAAAGGTGCTTTTATCATAGCATGGGAACCTATGGGCAGAAAGAGCTGCCCTGGGATTATGAGGAGTAATTGATCATATACTTTTTAGTTGGTGGGGGTTAGGGATAATGTAAGTCTCTAAGGAATTTGTGCATGTTAAAAGCAAGGTCTTTAGCCTTCTTGGAGGGCTTGCTATTAAGATAAGGTTGCTTTTAGTCTCTAATGAGACATCAATAATAAAACAGCCAAACAGCCTTGAGGAATGTCATGCTCTGCATATCTCAGGGATTTATTAGTGGGCTGCAAGTTGTAAGGAGACTTAATTTTAGCTACATTTCTCTTGCCTTTGTTCTGGTCAAATAATACAGACAAAAGGAAATTAAGTTTGCCAATAAGCTGATGGAGTTTAGAAGTAGATCCTTATTCCCCAGTTGAGTAACTAATGAAGACCCGGCCCTGGATAGCCTGAACTTAGCCTTGTGAAACCCTAACACAGATAACCTAGCTAAATCATAGAAACTGAGCTTATGTTGTAAGCCACAGAGTTTATAGTACTTTGTTAAACAGCACGGAAAACGAATATAATCCATTTAGAGAACACATCAATTATGGGGGAGGATATGTACACCCAGGGACCCTTTTAAAATTCTATTCTTTGAAATGTATACAATAGGAATGCTTAAAAAAAATAGGAATGCGGGATCCCTGGGTGGTGCAGCGGTTTGGCGCCTGCCTTTGGCCCAGGGCGCGATCCTGGAGACCCGGGATCGATTCCCACGTCGGGCTCCCGGTGTATGGAGCCTGCTTCTGTCTCTGCCTCTCTCTCTCTCTCTCTGTGTGACTATCATAAATAAAATAAAAGTTGTTTAAAATTTAAACTCTAGGGCCACCTGGCTGACTCAGTCAGTGGAATATGCAACTCTTGATCTTGGGGTTGTAAGTTTGAGCCCCATGTTAGATGTAGAGATATTTTTTAAAAATAAAATTTTGGGGCACCTGGCTGGCTCAGTCAGTGGAGTGCTACTCTTGACCTTGGACTTGTAAATTTGAGCCCCATGTTAGTTGTAGAGATTACTTAAAGATAAAATCTTTCGGGGGGGTGCCTGGGTGGCTCAGTCCTTAAGTGTCCGACTCTAGGTTTTGGTTCAGGTCATGATCTTGGGGTCAAGCCCAGGTCAGGCTCTGTGCTGGGCATGGAGCCTACTGAAGATTCTGTCTCTCCCTCTCTAAAAAATTGAATAAGAATAAAACCTTTAACAATAAATAAGATCATTGGGTGACGGGCACTGAGGGGGGCACTTGATGGGATGAGCACTGGGTGTTATTCTATATGTTGGCAAATTGAACACCAATCAAAAATTTATAAAAATAAATAAGATCTTTTTAAAAATAAAATAAAATTTAAACTATAAATTCGTTTCCTGTTGTGAAAATTAATAAAAGGAAACCTCACTAAAGTGGAGTCAGGAGGCCAGAAGAGCTAGGGCTCACGCTCTACCATGTCATGTTAACCATAGGAAGAACTGGCAATTCCAGGCCCCAAACAGGAAAAGATGTGCATTGCGTCTCCTACGAGAAATTGACTCCCCAAGCAACTTAGCCAATGAAAAACTCCTCATCATTCTCAAATCTTGCTTTTATCCAATTGACTTTTGTTCAAAACAACTTCTCCTAGCTTATTTCTTCTTTTCCGTGAATAACATTCCTCTCCTTTGCTGAACTAGCCTATGGTTTTTGCCACAGTTTGCTTGTCTCAAATTGTAATTCTTGGCTATTTCTGAATGAACCCAATTTTGCTGGTAAAATAAGCTTTATTTTTAAGGTCAAAACTTTTTAAAAATTGTATTTCTTATTTTTAAAACATGGTTTAAAAATAACTAATGAGGGGATCCCTGGATGGCTCAGCGGTTTGGTGCCTGCCTTTGGCCCAGGGTGTGGTCCTAGAGTCCTGGGATCTAGTCCTACATGGGGCTCCCTGCGTGGAGCCTGCTTCTCTCTCTGCCTGTGTCTCTGCCTCTCTCTCTGTGTCTCTTTTGAATAAATAAAATCTTTTTTAAAAAGTAACTAATGAATCTCCACAGGATTCAGTTTGTAAATATACTAGAAATATTCCAATGTGGCACCAACATGTTTTCTTGCATGTTTGTTCTACCATCTGTCCTCTTCCCCAAAAGAAATAAAGTTCTGAAGGTATGACTCAAGTTGATGAATGAATGAAAGGAAAAGCATTACTGAGGGAAATGAGGGTAACCACATCAAACTAAAATCAGCAAACGCGATACATAAAAGATCTAAACCTGTTCATACCTAAATCTAAACATCCTTTATTATTTGTCATATAAAAACAGACAAGTTTGAATAAAGTCATCAATCCCAAGATTAATGGGAAATGTAAGACAAACTCAAAGATAATACTGAAAAACTACTGAGAACGGACAAGAGTGTTTTTCAAGAAGAGTGAGGAGGGGGCACCTGGGTGGCTCTTTGGGCTGAGCATGTGCCCTTCCACTCAGGTTGTGACCCCAGAGTCCTGGGATGGAGACCAGCGTCAGCCTCCCTCTTCCAAGAGGAGCCTGCCTCTCCCTTTGCCTCCCTCTCGCTCTGTGTCTCGTGAATGAGTAAACAATATCTTTTTTTTTTTTTAAGATTTTATTTATTTATTCATGAGAGAGAGAGAGAGAGAGAGAGGCAGAGACACAGGCAGAGGGAGAAGCAGGCTCCACGCAGGGAGCCCGATGTGGGACTCGATCCCAGGTCTCGAGGATAAGGCCCTGGGCCGAAGGCAGGGGCTAAACCGCTGAGCCACCAGGGCTGCCCAATATCTTTAAAAAAGAAAAAGAATCGTGAGAGGGGATGTACCGGTTATCTACTGCTGCATAACAAAGCACCCCTAAGGTTAGTACATCCTTGAAGCCAGCTGCAAGAACTCAAGAGAACAGTATTTTTTGAGCGGGAGCTGCCCGGCAGGTGCAGGGTGGAGGGGACCGGGCTCCCCCCAACAGACTCCGGAGCATTCTGGCCCCGCCCCCACCCCGTACGGGAGGCGGTGGACAGGGGAGGAAGGGGTGGAGGGGGAAAGGGTGGAAGGGGAGAGTGGAGCGGAGGAGGGGTGGAGGGGGTAGCAGGGGGGACGACCTAGGGCCTCCGCACGGAGGCCAGAGGACGCAGCCGCCGCCCCTCCCGCGGGCCCTGCCGGAGCCTTCTACTTTCCAAGCCCCGAGACCGGAAGTGGGGTGCGCGTCCCGGGGCGGCCGTCACCTTCCCTGTAACCGCACCACGGTTTTTGTCGTTATTTGCTGCCAGCACAGAAGACCGGCTGCAGGTGCAAGGTCCCACCGGGAGCTGGGAGGAGGGCCCCCTAGGGGGCGGGGCGTCGAGGAAAGTGAGGAGGCGGGGCTCTGGGAAGGCGGGGCTTCAGTGAGGGTGAGCAAACGGGGGCCGGGAGCGCGGGGTCCCTGGAGGCGGGGCTCCCGGAAGGCGGGGTCTCAGTGAGGGGGATAAATGGTGCCCCGGGCGGGAGCCGGGGGGCGGGGCGGGAGGAGAGCCGGGGGGCGGGGTTCCTGGAGGCGGGGCTCCCGGAAGGCGGGGTCTCAGTGAGGGGGATAAATGGTGCCTCGGGCGGGAGCCGGGGGGCGGGGCCTCTGGAGGCGGGGCTCCCGGAAGGCGGGGTCTCAGTGAGGGGGATAAATAGTGCCTCGGGCGGGAGCCGGGAGGGCGGGGCCTTAGTGAGGGCGGGCCAACGGCGTTCCAGGGGGCGTGGTCACGCGGGGCGGTCCCTCGGGGAGGGGGCGGGGCCTCGCGGGCTGGGCGGTCAACGGTCGGCGGTTGGTCCTCGTTCGCGTCCTGCGGCTTTCCTGAGCTGCGGGTGCCGTTGCTTTCGGCAGGGGAACAGGTCTTGGTGAAATTCACATCAAGGACGTCCCTTTCTGCCTTCCTAATGCCAGAGAAGTTTACTCGCGGCTTGCTTTTGTGAGAATTGTTGAGGTGAGAATCTTAAAACTTTTTTTTTCCAGTTAATTACGTTTGATAAATTCGTTTGGGAAAAGGCTTCCTCAGGAATGTAGCGTGAGTGCCAATAAGTGAGTGTAATCAGGGAAATAAAATGAGGGGCGCCTGGTGGCTCAGGGGCTGAGGGTCGGCCTGCGGTCAGGGCGTGATGCCGGGATCCTGGGATCGAGTCCCGCATTGGGCTCCCTGCATGGAGCCTGCTTCTCCCTCTGCCTGTGTCTCTGCCTCTCTCTCTCTCTCTGTATGACTATCATAAATAAATAAATAAAAATTTAAAAAAAAGATTTTATATTTATTCATGAGAGACACACAAGAGAGAGGCAGAGATGGGCCAAAGGCAGGCGCCAAACCAATGCGCCCCCCAGGGATCCCCAAAATCTTAAAAAAAACATAAAATGAAACAGAGCAAGTGGAAATGTAAATAACAAGCCTTATAATTAAAGATCATTCCGCCCTGTACTTCCCAAGTCAGCTGCACCTCCTCCAGTGCCTGCAGAGTTTTAAAACATAGGGATCTCTTAATGTTGATATTATTAAAATGGATTTTGGTGGGATATCCTTGCAGCTAAAGCCCAATAGAAGTCTAAAAGCATAAGTGAAATACATGAAATTGTGTGTATTAAAAACACAGGGATCTCACTGGTATTAGGAAGCAGCTTTCCTAATACCAGTGGCAGAAATGAAAATTTACTAATTTTAAAAGAGATGTGTTTTGACCAAAAGGATATTTTTTTTTTCTTGGGAGGTTAAAAGTCACATATGGGAGGTCAGGGGGAAAAACAAAATCTGGAGGAAATTTAGCAACACAGGCCACTTGTTTCTAAAAGTAATGTCTCTCATATTTACCTTTTTTTTTTAAAGATTTATTTATTTATTTATTTATTTATTTATTTATTTATTTATTTATTTATTTATTTATTTATGATAGAGAGAGAGAGAGAGGCAGAGAGAGAAGCAGGCTCCATGTCGGGAGCCCGACGTGGGACTCGATCCCGGGACTCCAGGATTGCGCCCTGGGCCAAAGGCAGGCGCTCAACCACTGAGCCACCCAGGGATCCCCTCATATTTACCTTTTAAGAATTTTTCTTGGGGTGGCTCAGTGGTTGAGCATCTGCCTTTGGCTCCGGTCGTGATCCCCCGGGTCCTTGGATTGAGTCCCACATCAGGTTCCCTGCATGGAGCCTGCTTCTCCCTCTGCCTATGTCTCTGCCTCTCTCTGTGTGTGTCTCAGGAATAAATAATTAATAAATAAATGAATAAATAAATAAATGAAATCTTTAAAAACAAAAACAAAACCTCAATGTAGGGTAATGTATGTGGGTGCCTTTCCTAAGGCCAGAGATGTTTGATTTAAAAACTAACCCGGGCACCCGAGTGGCTCAGTTGGTTGAGCATCCAACTCTTAATTTCATCCAACTCTTAATTTCTTCTCAGGGTTGTGAGAAGGAGCCCTGTGTTGGGCTCTGTGCTCAGTGGGGAGTCTGCTTGAGATTTTCTCTCTTCCGCTCTTTCAAATAAATAGATGAATCTTCAAAAATAAAATAAAAAGCTCTTCCTTGGTTGAAAAGAAAGCTGGAGAATAGATGAAATATAAATCTGTAGTCAGTAATGAGTGGGTCTAGTGTGCTGTTGGCAGGGCTCCAGATGAAAGGTGTTTGGTGTGTGTGTGGAGGTGAGGTGGTAAAAGTCACTTGGATCAGTGATATTAGCTGTGTGCAGAGGTGATGCTTTCAGCTATGTGTGGTATTTTTGTTTGTACTTTTTCTTTTTTAAAAATCATATTTTTTAAAGATATAATTTTTTGTTTAATATTTTATTTATTTGAGTGAGAAAGAGGAGAAAGAACAGAGGGAGAGGGAGAAGCAGACTCCTGCTGAGCAAGGAGCCTGATGTGGGGCTGGATTTCAGGACCCTGGGATCATGAATCAAGGCAAAGGCAGGTGCTTAACCACACAAGTGCCCTGACTTTAATTTTTCTTGATTACACAAATGATGCATGAATATGTTGTTTTTGTTGTTTAACATTGAAATAATTCAGAAAACTATGGAGTAAAAATGTTTCCCTTCAGATTCTGCTGGCCAAGTGCACATAAAATGTAGTGTCATGCTTTTCTCTAGAGGCCTCCGGTGTTAACTGATGGCAATGTGGCCTTGCTGTCATTTTTTTTTTTTTTTATGGTGATAAAAAGTACATACCATAAAAATTTTCTTTATCCTTTTTTGACGGTACTATTCATTGACATTAAGTACATTCACATTATTGTGCAACTATTACCACCATGCATCTCCAAAACTTTATCATCCCCAAATGAAACTGTTACCATTAAATACAACTTGCTAGGGGCACCTGGGTAGCTTGGTTGGATAAGTGATCAACTCTTGGCTTTGGTTCAGGTTGTGATTTCAGGGTAGTAAGATCAAGCCCTGGTGGGCTCCCCAGTAGGGAGTCTGCTTGAAGAGTTTCTCCCTCTGTCCCTCCCCCTACTTGAGCATCAATGTGCATTCTCTCTCTCTCTCTCTCTCTCTCTCTAATAAATCTAAAAAAAAAACAACTCCCTGGGGTGCCTGGGTGGCTCAGGTGGTTAAGCATCTGCCTTTGGCTCAGGTCATGATCTCTGGGTCCTGGGATCAAGCCCCACATCAGGCTCCCTGCTCATTGGGGAGTCTCCTTCTCGCTCTGCCTCTGCCTCTTCCCTGCCTGCTCATGTTCTCTCTCTGTCTCTCAAATGAATAAATTTATTTTAAATTTTATTTTAAAAAAATCTTAAAAAAAAAAAAAAACTCCTCATAACCCTAACTCCCAGCCATTGGTACTCTTTTCTTTTTTTAATTATTTAATTATTTAATTAAATATTTATTTTTATTGGAGTTCAATTTGCCAACATATAGCATAACACCCAGTGCTCATCCCATCAAGTGCTCCCCTCAGTGCCCATCACCCAGTCACCCCCACCCCCGGCCCACCTCCCTTTCCACCACCCCTTGTTTGTTTCCCATTGGTACTCTCTAACCTTTCTTTCTCAATGAATTGGACTATTGTAGGTAGCTCATACATGTGGAGTCTTGCAATGTTGTTCCTTTGTGTCCAGAGAGAGTATTTCACATAGCATAATGTTGTAAAATACATGCATGTTATAGCATGTATCAGGATTTCCTTCCTTTTTAAGGTTGAATAGTATATTTACATTATATATATTAATATATTTATATATATCTTTTTTTTAAAAAGATTTATTTATTCATGATAGAGAGAGAGAGACACAGGCAGAGGGAGAAGCAGGCTTCATGTAGGGAGCCCGACGTGGGACTCGATCCCTGGACTTCGGGATTGTGCCCTGGGCCGAAGGCAGGCGCCAAACCATTGAGCCACCCAGGGATCCCCTATATATTTATATCTTATAAAATATATAATTATATACAAAATGCAAATATAAAAATATATAAAATAAGCAAAACATGTAAATATACAACATATACAAAAATATAACTTATAACATGTAAATATATATATTTAATGTAAGTGTAAATATGACTATATGTACTTATATTTATCTATCATTTTATAATATATAATAATAACTATAATGTTATTTAGCCTTAAGTATGTACATTTTGTTTCTCCATTTATCTGTTAATGGACATTTGGGTTGTCCACCTTTTGACTATTGTGAATCGTGCTGTTGTGAATGTTAGTTTACAAATTTCATTTTTTTTAAAGTTTTATTTATTCAAAGAGACACAGAGGCAGAGACATAGGCAGAGGGAGGAGAAGCAGGCTTCCATGCAGGAGCCCATCGTGGGACTCGATCCAAGAGTTCTGGAGGCAAAGGCAATGCTCAACCACTGAACCACCCAGGCATCCCTAGTTTACAAATTTCTGTTCAAGTTTCTGCTTTCAGTTCTTTTGGGTATATACTCAGAAATGGAATTGCTGAATCATATGGTAATTCTATGTTAAGCTTTTTGAGGAACCACCCAACTGTTCTCTACAGTGGCTGCACCGTTTCATATTACAATCAGCAATGAGCAAGGGTTCTAAGTTCTCCCATTCCTTACCAGCACTTATTTTTATTTTCTGATCATAGTCATCCTTGTGGATATGAAGTGGTATCTCATGGTTTTGATTTACATTTCCCTAATGATGAGTGATATTGAACTTCTTGTCATGTGCTTATTGGCCATCTGTATGTCTCCTTTGGGGAAATATCTATTCAAGTCCTTTACCTAACAGTCATTTTTAATGCTTCCACATACCTCTCTGCATATATTTTATAAATTATACAAATCTATTTATGCTTTACTTTCAGTGCATCACATGAGCCATGATTCCACAGGAAAACAAAGCAAATGCCTGCATGCACACAGGTTTCCTAAAAGGCCAGGGAGTCCTGTCTCTCACTGTCAAGAAAGAAGCCTGTGGGCCTTGTTGCTCATGAGGAAGGCTAGCAAACTCCTGTGCCTGTCCAGGGTCCTCAAGTTCAGAGAGGTTTAGCAAGTCAATTGCCCAAGTTTATGAAAAGAATACAAAGTATATTATTCCCCCAAAATCTCAAACTCAGGCACTTTTTTCTGAACATTTTTCCACTTTGTAAATAAAGTTTTTTTGGAACATGGCCCCACTTATTTGTCCGTTTTTCTACTGTCCCTAAATTTTGCTGGCCTGATAGTGCCCTCTATCAGGCTTTTAGCAGTCATCTATCTCATTTTGGGCAAAATCATTTCTTAGCATATCCATCCCTTGTTCCTGTCACTGTCTAATTCTTTTTTTTTTTTTTTAAAGACTTTATTTATTCATGAGAGACACACAGAGGCAGAGACATAGGTAGAGGGAGAAGCTTGATCTCCGGACCCTGGGATCAGGACCTGAGCCAAAGGCAGACACAACTGAGCCATCCAGGTGTCCCTGTCAAATTCTTCACATTGCTGAAATCTTTAAAGACTATCCAGCTGCTGGGGCATTCTTTCCAGTCACATTGACTTATGTTTAGAGTCAGTCTATGAAAAAAAAAGGCTGTAAGGGCCTGGTTCTTTGTCATTGTTTTTTTTTTTTTTTGTCATTGTTTTTATTTACCTTTATTTTTTCATGAACTTAAATTTGTTTGTCCTCTCCCCCATTAATTTCAGACCCAAAGTTTCAACTTAAAACCAAAGAGACCACTGCAGAGCAGAATAAAAAAAAAAATCTACTGTCAGGAAAATGGTAAGACTCATGAGGATACATAGCTGGTTCTCTGCAGTAGAAGTCTAGGATTGCTGTGTCACAGAAGAAGAGCACAACCACCAGGGGAGACACTTGGAACCGGTGACCTTCACCCAAAATAAGTTGTTTCTTAAGAGAGAGTCTTTGAGTATCATGAATTTGGGAAACATCCTAAACCAATTTCAGTATTTATTTATGGAGAGTTGCTACAAGTAAGCATATCCATTAATATGACTTGATGAATGTTGATATATAATTCAGTTTTTTAAAGTAATTATCAGGACAAACCTACATAAGGTTATGAATGTCATAACTATGATGGGACCTTGTTGCAAAGCATTCACCTTAACATTTGAAAGAAACAGGGCAGAAGCGGTACATATGCTTTGAAAATGGTAGCAACTTCTAATGTAAGAATTTGTTGTTGGGTTTTTTTTTTTTTTTCAGCACAGACTTTCTATGGGGCAGAGGAATCCCCATGAGTGCAGTGAAAGTGAGAAAGCCTTTAGATGCCACTTATCCCTTAACCAACAGGCACCAACTCAACCCAGAGAGAAACCCCATGAGTACCGTGAGTGTGGAAAAGCCATGAGAAGGAATTCTAACCTTGTTTCGTCCAAGAGAAATTACATAGGTGAGAAATGAAATGAATGTAAAGTATGTGGGAGAGTGTTTAGTCATCCTTCAATCCTTGGGACCCACCCATGTGTGATCTCAGGCTGGCAAGAAACCCTATGAATGTTTTCAGTGTGGGAAAACTTTTGGTTGTCACTTGTCCTTTATGGCACATGTGCAAACTCAACACAGGAGAGAAACCGTATGAGTTTAACCAATGTGGGAAATTCTTCAGATCCAGCTTAAGCCTTGCTATACTCCAGAGGATACAGAATTGGGAGAAGCTGTATAAATGCAGTGACTGTGGAAAGACTTTGTCAGGAACAGGAACCTGACCATGCATGAGAATGCACACCAGGGAGGGACTATCTGTGTGATGATTGTGGCAAAGCCTTTAGTAGGAAATTCCATCTGATGGTGCACGTGAGAACCCATTATGGGGAGGAAGTTTTACTATTGCAGCAACTGTGGAAAAACCTTCAATAGGAGCTCTAACCTGACTGCCCACACGAGGGTACATACAGGGGAGATTTACCAGTGCAGCTACTGTAGGAAACTTCAGTAGGTCACCCACCCCACAGGAAACATGTGAGAACTCAACAGTGGAGAGAAGCTCTAGGATTGGAAGCACATGGGGAAGTCTCATTGATCTTGCATGTGAGCAACTCTGTGAATATCATTGGTATGAGAAAGCCCTCCATTGGGACTTCAGTTTCTGTACAGGGAATTTCAGAGTGGGAGAGAAACCTTATGAGTGTAATAAATGTGGAATTGCTTTCATTAGGGTCTTATCCCCAAAACGGAAATCTTACTCATTAGTTTTCAGATTGTGTTTGTGAATAAAAGCATCTAAGGCGGGCAGCCCTGGTGGGACAGGGCAGCCCCGGTGGCACTGTGGTTTAGCGCCGCCTGCAGCCCAGGGCATGATCCTGGAGACCCTGGATTGAGTCCCACGTCAGGCTCTCTGCATGGAGCCTGCTTCTGCCTCTGCCTGTGTCTCTGCCTCTCTCTCTCTCTCTCTCTCTCTCTGCATCTCTATGAATAAATAAAATCTTTTTTAAAAAAAAAAGCATCTAAGGCCATAGATATCCTCTAAATAGGTCTTTAGCTCCATGGGTTTCAATCTAAGGTATTTTAGTTTAATTCTCAATACTGTTTCTATTATATTTTAACTCACAATGTCGCTTTTCTGAGCGTATCAAAATACTACTTCATTTAGATTTCACCTGAACTTTCTCCTTCCCCTTGATTTTATAATATCATAGGGCTTTCTTTGTTTGGTAGGACACCCATGGTTCCTCAGGTGTGTGGTCTCTCTTGTTGCAGTGAGCCAATAATCCTGACTTTGTTCCTGGTGGTCTTTGGCTGATTGTGTTGGGACAATAAGATGCAGTCATAAATATGTTCTACTCTCTTATCTTTCAAAATGTTTCTAAAAAATCCTTCTGAAATGTTCCTTAAAATATTCTCATATCTGTTATTGATATTTTATTTGTGGAGTCAGGAAGGGTCCAATTTAACATGCCGTATGCATGTTTTTATGTTTCTGGGCCTTCCATACTGTTATAATCAATTCGTTAATCCTGTATCAATATAGCACCATCTTTAATAGCTATACAATTTTTTAACATCTGAGAGATAGGAGATAGATCCCTACAACTTGTTTTTCAGGAGTAGATTCTCTCGTCTATGCGTTTCATTTCTTCATATGTATTTTACAATAAGCTTGCAGAATTCCACAAAAAATCATATTGGTATCATGTCTGGCATCTCATTAAATCAGTACTGGTAGAATTGTTAAATCTTTCAGACCTTAAACTCAGGATCTTCATTTATTTAGTCATTCTCTAATGTCTCTCAAAGTTTTATACATTTTATAAATATACATATATTTAAAATTTTATTATTTTCTTAAACATGTGAAGTGTGGACATTGTGGCTTCTCAATATCCAAGAAACCCTGTTTATATTGACAAACATGGGTCTTGAAGGAAAGGAAGGACCAGAAAAAAGCAGCCTCCAACATTCAGAGAATATGCATTGCTGATGGGATTGTAAAATGATGTGGGTCACCTTGAAAAAGTTCGACAATTTCTTAAAGTTGCCATTTGACCTCCCAAGAGAAATAAAAAGATATGTCCATGCAAAGACTTGCCCATACATGTTCATAATAGCCAAACGAGGAAACTCTGAAAGTCCATAAACTGGAGAATAAGTAAACAAAATACTTAGTTAGTTATCCATACAATGCAATATTTGGCAATACAAAGAAATGAAGTTCTGACACATGCTACAACATGGGTGAACTTTGAAAACATTTATGCTCAGTGAAAGAAACCAGTCACAAAGGACCGCATATTGTATGATTTTCATTTATATGAAATATCCAGAATAGGCAAAGCCATAGAGACAGATAGTAGGTTTGCGTTTGCCTAGGCTAGGGGTGGGAACCTAAACAGGCATGAAGGATCTTGTTGGGTTGGTAGTAATGTTCTAAAACTGGTTTGTCCTGATAGTTGTGCAACTAAGTTCACTAAAGTCATTTGAATTGTACATTTAAAATGGTTGAGTTTTACTGTATGTAAACTATATCTCACTAAAGCTGCTATAAAAGGAGATTCCATTGTGCATTCGTTTTGATAAATCTAGCTACAGTCTCCATTGTGGTAGGATATTCATAATACTTAGCTTTGAAGTCATCCTTGCAATTTTGGGGTTCTTTGTAGGGACAACAGCATTGTCTTTTCTCAAATGATATGTGGGTTCAACTGATGAATCCTTTTTGGAATAGATGCATGACTGAAGAGCATGAGCCTCTTTAACTCATTTACTGGGATTCAGGTGAGATATTTATTTAGCTTGGCGAGGTCACGTTTTTCTGAGTTTTCCTCCTTTTACTCAGTAGTTTCAATATCAGACTTCCTTATTTGGTTCTTTTCCTTGTGTTCCTTAGAAGTCTTTTTGGACTTTATGTGAGATCTTGAATGGTTTTCTTTCATAGGCTGTGGGTACTTCAAACCTAAATCAGGATGTAAGGTTTCTGGAGAAGGCCTAGAGGTATATGTATCTTACTGGTCCTCATAATTCTCTTTGTATGTTGAGTTTGGCTTGTAGCAAACTTGCTATACTCTCACTCTAATAACT
This sequence comes from Vulpes vulpes, assembly GCF_048418805.1. Lineage (NCBI taxonomy): Eukaryota > Metazoa > Chordata > Mammalia > Carnivora > Canidae > Vulpes > Vulpes vulpes. Next base: position 103,375,127 of record NC_132788.1, on the reverse strand, counting down.
GATATGTAGATCTTTTGAGGTTTTCTGTAGATAATCATATCTACCAATACAGGCAGATTGCGTCTCCCCCTCTTTAATTAGGATACCTTTCTTATGCTTTTGTTGCCTGACGGTCTCTGGCTGAGGCTTGAACCATGTTGACTAGAAACAGTCCTAGGCACTCTTCTTCCTGATTTAAAGGGCATTTTTTTTTCGTATTTCATCTTTAAGTGTGGTGTTCTCTGTAACATTTTTATAGATGACTTTACTGGGAATTAGGAAATTTCTTTTTCCTAGGATGTTGGCATTCTTTCTCATGAACAGATGTTGAATTTTATCAAGTGTTTGTTTGGCATCTCCTGAATAATAATATTTGTTCACTGATATATTTCAAAACCCCTAGAACAATGGTAGGACACATGGTAGGCACTCAATAAGTATTTGTTGAATGAATGAATGAATGAATGAATGAATGAATACATGTAACATTTCTGACATGTTTGTGTGTGGTAAATTAATTGATTTTTCACTGTGAAATTAACTTTGCATTCCTGGATAACTTGGCCATCACATATCCGTTGCATATGACTGTTCTTGGTTTGCTAATATATTAGGATTTTTGCATCTTTGAGTGAGATTGGCTTGCAGCTTTTCTTTCTCATGTTGTACTTTTTTGTTGTTTCAAGGATATGGTAGCTTCATAATTCTGGTTGGGAAAATTTTCCCAAAGTCCATTCCTTCACATAGATGCACCAGTTGTCAACATTTTTTGACAGAGCTTTTTTCGCTTGTGTATAATTTTATGGATGAGCCACTATAGACATGAGACTTCTTTAACAATTACCCTAAGAACAAGGACATTGTCAGGAACTCAAAGGTCTGAGATTTTCCCCTACTTATAGGCTAACAAGTTAGCCTGCCACAGTTTCATGGATGTTGGCCAAAGACACCAGACTTCTGGGTAAGAGACCGAGGACTTTATTACGGCACAGCAGAAAGTACAGGCTTCATGTTCCTGTCAATTATTCTTGATTCCCAAGTCCCACAAGGGTGACATGAAGCAGGTTTGTGTCACAGCTTGGAGCCCCAAGCTTTTCTAAGGAGCTGCAAATAAACCTGCTTGTTGTTTGCCCCAGAGGGAGACATTATCTTTATCACACTAACAAAAAACCTACCCTCTGTTCTAAGAATGTTATATAAACATCCTCCAAGAACAGAGTAAGATGTGCACACATGAGCTACCCATGAAGAATTGCCTTCCCACACACATTTTCCTCTATAATCAAAATATCATTAATATGCTCATGAAATTTAACATTAGCAAAATAATGTTACTAGCACCAAACTATAATCAAATTTCTCCCACCCCATAAACATCCTTTATTGAGGATTTGGAACATAATTTAGTTACAAAAATGATTTTAAGAATTCTTAGGTGTTAAGCTCTGGGATAATATACACTTATTAGAGCCATCTGGCAAAGTCACTTGATTCGACTTAAAAGAATCAGGGCAGGAACTGTATACCTGTGCAGAAAAATTGTACTTTTTTTTTTCCCCACAGAGGAAGGTGTGAAGGCCTTCACAAGCACTCATTCTTGTATGAAACACATGAGGACACATAGGAGGAAAGTCTTGTTAGTATAATGAATATGGAAGGTCTTCAAGTGTGATCTTCACCTGCTGTTCATAAGAGAACTGGTTCTGTGGGAGAGAGGCCATGTCCATGTTGTGAACATGGGATTGCCTTTGTGCTGCATTCTTGAGGTGGACCTCTAGTTCATTTTGTGTTTTTCTTTCATGATTTAAATACTCAAGAACACTCATATCCCTCTAAATGCCCTCTCATCTTTTGAACAAGTTGTGATAGGTAATATTTTTTATTTATTATGGCTTGGTTGTAAATATTCTCATTTCCATTTTTTACGACTTCTTGGACTCATGAGTTGTTCAGGAATATGTTTTCAAGATTCAGTGCCAGGAGTTCTTAGTTGTCTTGTTTTTCATATCTAATTGCTTTGTGGTCAGAGTCCGCGATCTGTGGGATATGGGTTCTTTGGCATTTGTAGGGACTTTGTCTCTGGCCCAATGGAGCAGATACTGCTGGCTCTGTCTATATCCCTTCTCCTCATTCTTCTTACTCTCAGAACTTGGGTTTTGCTCAACTTGTTAGTGTTTACCATAAAAACAACAAACCAACCAAACAAAAGCAAAAACCTAACCAACTTTCTCTCTTAGTCTTTCCTGAAGGAATGGTCATGTCCCAGAACCCTGGCCCATGGCAGGTAGGCAGAGTCACTGGTGCAGCTTCTGGGAAAGCTCTTGAAAAAGGGACAGTCCCATGCTTGTTATTTTCACTTTTTGTTCATGGTCCTTCCTCCTTCTTTCTGCCTAGAAACTGGATACAGAGCCTGGAGTTGGAAGGAGGTTACTTTGTAACCAGTGGGCAAAAGCTGCAGGTAAAGATGGTGCAGCCAGAACATAAGGCTCCTTGCTCCCCAGGGGGTTTCTTTGCTGTCCTTCTGTATGAATATTCCACCAGCCCTGAACTGCTTATTTCTAGACTCATGTTACATTAAGAAAAAAAAGATAACTTTAAAAAAAATCCTCAAGGATTTTTATTTCAATTACAATCCTAAAGGATTATAATTTCATAGTGGGGGAGCTACTAGGAATTTTTTTTATTACTCTTAATTTTTATTAATCCCAGCTCAGTACAGTTACTTCTAGTGTGGCAGCCATGAGAACCTGCCTCTTGGCTGAATATCAGGGGGCATAGTTGGCTGATGGCACTGGTTGCTACCCATCCTAGGACCTACCTCTGGTGCTGTGCTAAGATTACTCCTAGCAGTGACTAAGCATGGCAGGAGTAATAGTGCAAGCCCATTCCTGTGGGTAGTAGGGCTCTTCTAGTGATGGCTGTGGCCTGAAAACCCCCGCACTGGCCTGGCCCAAACTTGACTAGACCGTGCTGAGGTTTGAGACTCCCTACCCAGTCCTCCTTGACCATTTTCCCTTTTTCCTGGCTGAATTTGACGATAAATACCAAAATATGAATATAAGTCCTTGATGACCTTGTCGAAGGTGATTCTGTGACATACTGCCCACAAAAACCTGATTAAAATGGGTTCAGGACAAACTAGGAGAAAAATTGGAGATAGTAAAGAGAAAGATTTTTAATTCCTTAATCTTATTAATTAATTATTATTAGTAAAGCCATGCCAGTTTTATTTTGTTGTTAGTATCTGATATGTATTTCTCCATTCTTCTCATTCAAACCTGTGTACTTAAGCTTTAGATATGGCTCTTGTAAATAGGATGTATGTAGCTGGATGAAAAAATCCAATCTGAAATATCTTTTAGCTTGTAAACCAATCTAATCTTTTATTATGATACCTAATATTTTGGATTAATTTATACCATTTTAAAGTCGTGATTTCTATTCTGTATTTTTCTTTGAAAATTGGAAATAGAGAAGATTTGACTAAAATATATACATAAAGAGCAATAAACTTGTACCTATCAACCAAGCCAAGAGATAGAAGATTGCTCTACCTTAGAAGTCTCACGTGTGAGATCTTCATGATATTCTCAATATGAAATAACTATTGCAATTCTTAAATTTATTAAATTACTTGCATGACAACATACTGCCAAGGATTGGGAAAGCATAACATGAGGGTTTCTTTGTAGAGATGGAACCATTTTATATCCTGATTGTGAGAATGTTTTCCTGAACCTATCTATATATGTGTGATAAAATATCATAGAACTTTATCACTCATATATTACCTACAGAATTGTATTATCTACCCCCCATAAAGAAAAGAGTGCAAATAATGACAGGTAAGATCCAGAGGAGGTCTGTAGATGAATTAATAGTAATTGTAGCAATGCCAGTATCCTGGTTTTGAGAATGTACTGTGGTATGTTAAGATATTATCATTAGGGGAAGCTGGTTAAAGAGTACATAGGGACTTTGTACTTTTTGTAACTTCTTGTGATTCTAAAACTATTTCAAAATAAAGTTATTAAAAAATCGAGGGAAAAAACACTATGTAAGTGAATAGCATGTTCATACATTCTCACGTGACATACTTTTGCTCACATATTTTTTACTTTTATTTGTGTGTCTCATGTAGTTGTAGTTAATTTATTTAATTGCTGCATAGGGACTTTTGTATGAATATTCCACAGCTTATTTATCCAGTCTATAGTGGATGGACCTTCTTGGGTTGTTTGCAGCTTTTATCCATTATGAAAAATGCTGCCATAAACATTCTTATACAACTTCCATTGCTCATATATATGAATTACTCTAAAAATGAACCCGCTGGCTATAGAATCTACATGCTAAAATTTGTGTTTTATGTTTTTTGTATTTTATATTTTTGAGTAGTTAGGAAATTGTATCTCATTGTTTTGTGTTTTGCTGATTACTAATGAGAATGGGCATCTTTTTATAATTTTGGCTATGTTTGAATTTCCCCCTGGGAATTACCTATATATGTTTTTGCTCATTTTTCTTTCTATTTTGTCATTTCCCCATGATATTTAGGAGTGTGATGTTTAATACCAATTTTTACTTTTGCTTGTAAATGTTCCTCCCTCTTTATGGTGTATTGATGGCAGAGGTCCTGAATTTTAGTCAAATTTATTAGTCTTTTCCTATATGGTGTGAGTTTTTGTGTCTTGTTTAAGAAATCCTTCCCAAACAAATGATTATAAATGTGTTTGGCTTCAATGTCTTCAGTTTTTTGAAGTTCAGTTTCACATTTCAATTCTTTTTTTTTTCACATTTAAATTCTTGATTTATTTTTGTTTGTGACAGAACATGACAAATTTATTGATATGGTTTTAAATTCCTCAATGCAACTAATCTTTAAGAAATGACCACTTGATTTTGGTGCAGTATCAGAGAAAATTATCCGCAATTATCTGAAGAGGCTGTAAAAATACTCTTTTCCATCTATGTGTTTTTGTGAAGCAGAATTTCTTCATATACTTAAAATAAGTCACAACAGATTGTAGAAGCAGATATGAGAGTCCAACTGTTTATCTGTTAAGCAGAAATTAAAGTTATGCAAAAATGTCAAATAATGCCACTCCCTAAATTTTCTGGTTTGGAAAATATACTTATTTTTTCAAAATAAAAATGTTACTATGTTTATGTTATTTATGTTATTTTTATGTAATCGTTATTTTTAACAGATGAGTAAATAATAAATTTTTTAAAAATTCTGTTTTACCATTACTGCTGATGTTTAACACTGTTTCAAAAGATATGAGCATGGGACGTCTGGGTGACTCAGCAGTTGAGCGCCTGCCTTTGGCCCAAGGCTTGATCCTGGAGTCCCAGGATTGAGTCCCACATCGGGCTCCCTGCGTGGAGCCTGATTCTCTCTCTGCCTGTGTCTCTGCCTCTCTCTGTGTGTCTCTCATGAATAAATAAATAAAATCTCTTAAAAAAAAGTCATGAGCAAAACTTTAAGATATTTTACAGAAATGAGAGAAACTTATTTCAGAAGAATAGAGAGATCAAGACAAGATTTTGTATGTCTAAGACTCAACTGAAACAATATTAAAGTTTGTAAAATTTCATTAGCAAAGTAGAATATATAAAAATATAAAATGGTTGTCTTTGGCTCAGGTCGTGATCCCAGGATCCTGGGATGGAGTCCTGCATTGGGCTCCCCACAGAGAGCCTGCTTCTTCCTCTGCCTGTGTCTCTGCCTCTGTGTGCGTCTCATGAATAAATCTTAAAAAAAATACAAAATGGTTTTTCTATTACCTAGTATAATCAGTTGGATATGTTAAAAATAACAGAAAAGAAAAAGATTTCACATGTTGAGATATAAAATTAGACCTGAAATTAGATGAATGAAAAAACATAATTTCTCAGGAATAGTCAGGGAAAAGTATATTAAAATAATACTGAGACATTATTTTCCTCCCATCAGGATGGCAGATATTTTTATTTAAACAATTTTTAGGGCAACCATGGTGGCGCAGCGGTTTAGCACCGCCTGCAGCCCAGGGTGTGATCCTGGAGACCGGGGATCGAGTCCCACATCAGGCTCCTTGCATGGAGCCTGCTTCTCCCTCTGCCTGTGTCTCTGCCTGTGTCTCTGCTTCTCTCTCTCTCTGTGTCTCTCATGAATAAATAAAATCTTCTAAAAAAATATATATTTTTTTAAATTTTTATTTATTTATGTATGATAGTCACAGAGAGAGAGAGAGAGGCAGAGACACAGGCAGAGGGAGAAGCAGGCTCCATGCACCGGGAGCCCGATGTGGGATTCTATCTCAGGTCTCCAGGACCGCGCCCTGGGCCAAAGGCAGGCGCCAAACCGCTGCGCCACCCAGGGATCCCTAAAAAAATATTTTTAAGTCAGCTCTACATTGAACATGAGATTTGAACTCACAACCTGAGCCAGCCAGGTGCCCCAGGATGGCAAATATTTTAAAAATTAAATGATAGGCACATATGTGGGAAAACTGATACTTTATTACACAGATAGGAGTGGGTATAAATGGTAATAACCACTTTGGAGATAATTAGATGTATTTTAAAAGTAAAACTCAGCAAACCCAGTGAGCTAGCACTTCCCCTCTTTATATCTAGTCTAGAAGCACATATACCACAAGGGCATCTATCTAATCTGTCATCTATCATCCATCAGTCATCTATAAACATATATTTTGATCATCTATCCATCATATTAAGGTAACTCTAGCTGCTGAAGCAGATAAGCCCTGAAGTCTAGTAGCATTAAAGGTGGTGATATGTGGATGAATTATAACTATTTTTTGTATTCTTTATATTTTGTTTTTTTTTTTAAAGATTTTATTTATGAGAGACATAGGCAGAGACATAGGCAGAGGGAGAAGCAGGCTCCCCACAAGGAGCCCGATGTGGGACTTGATCCCAGATCCCAGGATCGTGCCCTGAGCCGAAGGCAGATGCTCAACCGCTGAACCACCCAGGCATCCCACCGCTGAGCCACCCAAGCATCCCATATTCTTTATATTTTGAACATAGAATTGACAGGATTTTGTGGTAGGTTACAAGTGGGCTATGAGAAAAAGAAAAGAATGAAAGATAACCCCAAGGGTTTCAACTTGAGCGACTACAATAATGGAATTGTCATTTATTGAAATGGGGTTAAGCAGGAACAAGTGTTGGGGGAAATAATGAATTTAGTTTTGGGTGTCTCAAAATTAAAATGACCATCACACACAGTAGACCGTTTTGCTACTTAATATCTCTACCTTTGCCAAGGTTTGAATAGCATTCCAAGTTAGTCATGATTTTTAAAAAACCCTTTGTATTTTGAAATAATTTTAGACACAACGGTGTTGGTTTGCATCCTCCTTGGGAGCTTCCTAGGTGTCATCTGAAACCAGCCCCTGTACCCTAAAGGTAGGGATAGACAAAAAAGAGGCAAAATGTTTCAGATTGGTAGATAGCAGTTTTAAAGATTTTACTTTTTTTTTTTTAAGATTTTATTTATTCATTAATTCAAGACACAGGCAGAGGGAGAAGATGCTGGGAGCCTGACGCGGCACTCGATCCCAGGTCTCTAGGATCAGGCCCTGGGCTGAAGGCGGCGCTAAACCGCTGAGCCACCCGGGCTGCCCAGATTTTACTTTTTTTAAAAGAGGTTTTATTTCAGAGACAGCACCAACTGGGGGTGGGGCTGTTGGGAAGAGGGAGGGACAAGCAGACTCCCCAGTGAGCAGGGAACCCAACGTGGGGCTTGATCTCCGGACCCAGAGTTCATGACCTGAGCTGAAGGCATTTAACCATCTGAGCCAACAGGTGCCCGAGATTTTACTTTTTAAAAGTAATCTCTACATCCAGTGTGAGGCTAGAATTCACAACCCCTGAGGTCAAAGAGTTAGGTGGCAGTTTTAAGGACCAAGGGAATTAAGAGGTTTGTTTTAGGCAGCCTCAAGACAAGTAGTTTTCAGTACCCACATGCTAAATCTTAAAAGTTTGTATAGAGGCCTTAACGTGTTCAGATGTGTATACCACCTAGGTAGTTTCAAAACCACATTTCTATCTCAAGTCTATATCCTTGGGGCAGCTTCTGGAAATGGGGAAAGCAAGTGGAACATGCATTCCAAGGACAGGGGAGAAGGTGAGGAGCCACCAGCTGCCCAGGCCCAGCTCTTGGGTCAACCAGTGGTCACATCTTGATGACCTCACCTAACAGAAATTGCAAAATCAGTACACTCAGCTTCCCTTAGTGACATCTTACATAACCATGGTACAATGATAAAAACCAAGAAGTTGACATTGGCATAATGTTAAACTATAGACCTTAT